>NC_133152.1:41031508-41394841 GCF_048418815.1 Hemitrygon akajei | reverse complement strand
GTACGTATTCTATGCAGGTAATTTTTTATAAAGCTCAGACCACATAGGTTGTAAAGAGTCATTGAAAATGAGTTTAGTCCATAGAGTTGAGGTGAATGAAGTTATCCACACCAGTTCAGGATCTGATGGTAGAGGGGCAATAACTGTTTCTGAACCTGGTGGTGTGGGATACAAGGTTTCTGTATCTCCTGCCCTATGGTAATAGTGAGAAGAGAGCATGGCCTGGATGGTGGGTGTCCTTGATGGTGGGTGCTGCTTGTAGATGTGCTCAGTGGTGGGGAGGACTTTTCATGTGATGTATCCACCACTTTCTGTAGCCTTTTCCCATTTCTGGGCATTGGTGTTCCCATACCAGGCTGTGATGCAACCAGTTAGACACCAGCCTCTGCATCCAGCACATCACTCTTTGTCACTTCCACCACCTGCAGCAAGATCCCACTATTAGCTGTATCTTCTTTCCACCCCTTACCTACTTCCAGGGACAACTCCCTCCGTGGTTCCTTGGTGTATAAATCTCTCCTCGTCCGCCCATCCCTGATGTCTGGTACTTTCCCCTGCAACCACAGGAACACACTTGTTTGTTCAGCTCCTCCCTCACCACCACTTGGGGACCTCAACAGCACAGTAACATCCTCAAACCTTGAACAATGCATTCGGTGCTCATGATGTGGCCTTCTCTGCATCGGTGAGAGCTGGTGCAGATGAGGGCGGCTGATCCACAGATCAAATGAGCTCTGTCTGCAGTGACCTTCCCAAGTTCCTGGTTGTAAGCCATTTCAGTTTCCCTTCCCCTTCCCACACTGACCCGTCCATCCCTCCCAGGCTGACCCGTCCGTCCCTCCCAGGCTGACCCGTCTGTCCCTCCCAGGCTGACCCGTCCGTCCCTCCCACACTGACCCGTCTGTCCCTCCCACACTGACCCGTCCGTCCCTCCCACGCTGACCCGTCCGTCCCTCCCAGGCTGACCCGTCCGTCCCTCCCAGGCTGACCCGTCCATCCCTCCCACACTGACCCATCCGTCCCTCCCAGGCTGACCCGTCCGTCCCTCCCACGCTGACCCGTCCATCCCTCCCAGGCTGACCCGTCCGTCCCTCCCAGGCTGACCCATCCGTCCCTCCCAGGCTGACCCGTCCGTCCCTCCCACACTGACCCGTCCGTCCCTCCCAGGCTGACCCGTCCGTCCCTCCCACACTGACCCGTCCGTCCCTCCCAGGCTGACCTGTCCGTCCCTCCCACACTGACCCGTCCGTCCCTCCCACACTGACCCGTCCGTCCCTCCCACGCTGACCCATCCGTCCCTCCCAGGCTGACCCGTCCGTCCCTCCCACACTGACCCGTCCGTCCCTCCCAGGCTGACCCGTCCGTCCCTCCCAGGCTGACCCGTCCGTCCCTCCCACACTGACCCGTCCGTCCCTCCCAGGCTGACCCGTCCGTCCCTCCCACACTGACCCGTCCGTCCCTCCCAGGCTGACCCGTCCGTCCCTCCCACGCTGACCCATCCGTCCCTCCCAGGCTGACCCGTCCGTCCCTCCCACACTGACCCGTCCGTCCCTCCCAGGCTGACCCGTCCGTCCCTCCCACGCTGACCCATCCGTCCCTCCCAGGCTGACCCGTCCGTCCCTCCCACACTGACCCGTCCGTCCCTCCCAGGCTGACCCGTCCGTCCCTCCCACGCTGACCCGTCCGTCCCTCCCAGGCTGACCCGTCCGTCCCTCCCACACTGACCCGTCCGTCCCTCCCACACTGACCCGTCCGTCCCTCCCACGCTGACCCGTCCGTCCCTCCCAGGCTGACCCGTCCGTCCCTCCCATGCTGACCCGTCCGTCCCTCCCAGGCTGACCCGTCTGTCCCTCCCAGGCTGACCCGTCCGTCCCTCCCACACTGACCCGTCCGTCCCTCCCAGGCTGACCCATCCGTCCCTCCCACACTGACCCGTCCGTCCCTCCCAGGCTGACCTGTCCTCTGCACTGCCAGGGTGAGATCCAATTCAAACCAGAGAAATGACACTTCACATTTATCCTGTGCAGTCCATAACCCACTGAATTTTCCAATTTCAGTAGAAGTCTAGTTAACTCCCCCCCCAAACTTAATCTCCAAATCAGAATCGGTTTTAATTTCACTGGCATGCATCATGAAATTTGTTGTTTTGCGGCAGCAATACATTGCCATACATAATAATAGTTTAAAATTATAAATTGCAATAAGTATACTGTATATAAAAATTGAATTGATTAAGTAGTGGGAAAAGAGAGAAAAAAATAGGTAGTGTTCATGGATTCAATCTCCATTCAGAAATCAGCTGGTGGAGCGGAAAAATTTGTTCCTAAAAAGTGGAGTGTGTGTCTTCGGGCTCCTGTACCGCCTCCTGGTGGTAGTAATGAGAAGAGGGTAGGTTCTGAGTGATGGGGGTCCTTAATGATGGATGCTGCCTCCTATCTTCCTGTTTTTGGCCCCCTTTCCCATACCCCCCTCCCCTCCCCAGTCCCAACAATCCACTACACAGACATTTCACCCACCATCTCTGCCCTCCCAATGCTCATGTGGTTTTGATTCCCTCTTGTCATTCACCTTGCCCCTAATTGCTTCTAATATTATCCTCCTTACCTATCATATTCCTGCACTGGGTGGCATTTGTGGCTCTGCTTATTACCATCCATTAGCTGTCTCCACCTTCATACTTCCCTCCTCCATGTGCTTTCAACCCCACCTTCTTACCCCGCATTTTTTGTTAGTGTCCGTCTATCTTAAACCATAAGACACAAGAGTAGAATTTAGCCCCTTGAGTCTGCTCTGCCATTCAATCATGTCTGACTTATTATCTCTCTCAACTCCATTCTCCTTTCTTCTTCCTGTAACCTTTGACACCCTTACTAATCAAGAATCTATCAACCTCTGCTTCAAATACACCTGTTGACTTGTCCTCCACAGCTGCCTATGGCTTATCAATTTTTTGGTCAAAGAAATTCCTCCTTATCTTTTGTTACGAACCCCGTAACTGGGTCACTTACCAGCAAAGATAGAGAGGTCCGTTGAAGTCTGATGGTACTATTTTTAACAGTATTTATTGATAAAAATACACAAAAATAATATCAATGCAAACATACAGATAATATACGTCATCAATACTAAATCTAAAAGCGCGGGTATAATAATAATCAATAAGAAATAGCTCTATCATTGTCTAGGGGATAATGTATTGTCCGATGGAAATATTAAAGTCACTCAGTTCATGCAGGCTGCAGCTTTTTGGTTGGAGAGAGAGACAGATTTTTTTTTAGAACTTGCCAGCATTTCCTTTTTATGATGTCGATCCTTCAAAATCTCATTGGTGGCCTCTTCTTTAGCTAAGCCGTTTTTCCGTGGTAAGGCCCCAATCCCGGCAACGGGAAAGGACGCACGTGGGCCCTCCACCGGCTGTCGCTATTAAACGCTGTCACGGGATTTCTAGCGTTTCTCCTGGTGCGTCTGAAGGGGTTGTTCCCCAGACCCTCTTTTATACTTACTCACGGGGTCTCAGATGTCAATCAGGTTGGGATGATGCAATCCCTCAACCAGCCCACTCTGGTCATTCCCTGAGGGCTTCAATGAATAGTACAGTACTCAATACACAATTTCATCTCCAAGAGACAATGGCCGTTATCTGTGGCTTTGTATCACTGAGGGGCCAGGACATTCCAAAACCTTGAGGATTCTTTCTCATTTCCTGGGTCCCAGACCTGAATTAATAGCAATAGTGTGATTCTCAAAAAGGAGGGGGCTACTTTGTACCCTTCGGCCCCTCAGAGTTGTGGCACATTCGTAACACTTTGCTGTAAACGGATGGCCTTCAATTCTGAAACTGTGCCCTCTGGTCCTAGGCTCTCCCACTATTGGAAACATCCTCTCCACATCCACTTTATCTAGGCCTTGTAATATCTGGTAGGCTTCAATGAGATTCCCCCTCTTCCCCCCCCCCCCCCACCCCATCTTTGTAAACTTCAGCAAATACAGGGCCAGAGTTCCAAGCACTCCTCGTGCATTAACCCCTTCATTCCCGGGATCATTCTCGTGAGCCTCCTCTGGGCCCTCTCCAATGCCAGCACATCTTTTCTTTGATAAGGGGCCCAAAACCACTCATGGTGCAGTCTGACCACTACTTTATAAAGCCTCAGCATCACATTTTTGCTTTAATATTCTAGTCCTCATGAAATGAATGCTATCATTCTCTTGTTCCTATCTCCCAACACCATCACCTACCTGGCTGAATCTGCTTGTCATCCCTTACCCCCAAGCCCAAATTTTCTCCCCCCCCCACTCTTTGGTTCACCAGTAACCTCTGGGCACTGTCTTGTCTCTTCTCTTCCTCATACCAAGCATCTCCCCTCTCCACTCTCAGTCCTAATGCAGGGCTTCGACCTGAAATGCCAGCAGTTCCTTCCCCAACCACAGATGCTGCTTAACATAGTGAACCACGGGAGTGTAGCAGTTGGCGCGACGCTATTGCAGCTCGGGGCAGCGGAGTTCAGAGTTCAATTCCAGCGCCGTCTGTAAGGAGTTCGTACATTCTCCCCGTGACCGCGTGGGTTTCCTCTGGGTGCTCCTCGGGGTTACCTCCCGCAGTCCGAGGATGTGCGGGTTAATACATCAATCGGTCGTTGTAACTTGTCCTGGTGTTAAATAGGTGAATTGTGGGGCGGTGTGGCTGATTGGATCAGAAGTGGCTGTTCCACCCTGTATCTCTAAATAAAATAACAATAAAATTCTTCCAGCAGATTGTTGGTCCAGGTTCCAGCAGTGATAGTATCTTTTACCTCCATGTGACAAGTTTAGCTCCTTTTAATTTTTAGAAGCAAATCGGTCTTTTTGAAAATTTGGCTTGTGAGTCCAAATCAGAATTCATGGAAGGTTGCAAGTAATTTTGGACATAACAACATTTGAGGTTCAGTCTTATAAGTGGCTTGAGATCCAGAAATAAGGTATACGATATGTTGATGAATATTTACATCACATTTATTTATTGAGATACAGAGCGGAAGTGGACCTTCTGGTTTAATGAGACGCACTGCCCAGTAACCCACCTATTTAACCCTAATCACGGGACAATTTACATTGACCAATTAACCTACCAACCAGTATGTCTATGGACTGTGGGAGGAAACAGGAGTTCCCGGAGGAAACCCACACGGTCATGGGGGGAACGTGTAAACTCCTTATAGAGGGCACTGGAATTGAACTCTTACCCCCCCCCCCCCCCCGAATTGTAATAGCCTAATGCTAAGAGTTATGGTACTGTGGCACTATCTTTTTATACTCCATCTGTCTCGTCATTCATTCCGCTGGTTACTGATGTTCTGATCAGAACGGACACTCCATTGATAATCTAACTCTCCACTTCATGCTTCTTCCCCCCCCGTCCCCGTGCATTCAGGTACAATTCCAATTCGTGCTGCTCACCGACACACTCTATTCCCCACTCCCCCCTGAATTGCTCCCGGCGGAGGCAGAATTGGATCGGGAGGTCCGACTGTTCCCGAGGACCGTGGTCGCGGTAGAAGTTCAGGATCTGAAGAATGGAGCAACGCATTACTGGTCCTTGGAGAAACTCAAGTAAGCATGTCTTCAATACTTTCTTTTGGTATTTCTAATTACACTTTGTGTAACAGCATCCTGTATCATAAATGGGTAACACGCTTTTCATATCCAACTTAAGCTACACGTTTCCCTCATTGCAAATAATTGGAAAAAGCCCAACCATAGTGCTCTATGACCATTTTGAAAAGCCCAATTAATGAGAGAGCATTAAAACTGTACACTATGTGATATTAAAGAGCAAACACGAGGAAATCTGCAGATGCTGGAAATTCAAACAACAACACACACAAAATGCTGGTGGAACACAGCAGGCCAGGCAGCATCTATAGGGAGAAGGACTGTCGACGTTTCAGGCCGAGACCCTTCATCAGGATAGGTGATATCCTAGTTTTTAGGGTTGTTATAGGCGGGGTGACAAGCCCCCACTACCTATTAAATGCTCCTGATAGTGTGCGTCTCAAATAGTCTCTGAAAACCAGGTCTTGCTCCTGGCCTTCATGCGTGGCCCAGGTTCTAAGCCCGACGGAACGGTTTCTATTGACAAGAAAAGGGGCAAAGCCAGGTAACTGGCACCTTAAAACCAGTTGGTTTGAGCAGATGGGGCTCATCAGCCACGGTTGGCAGCTCATCTAGGAGAAGGAAAACTCTGATCTCAAACCTCCGCTGCCTTGTGGCTACACCCACTCACGGGGAAGGCTTCGGGAGTAGACGCCAAGGGGAAAAATCTGGAGCTGGGGTCCCTAAGACATTGAGTTCAATGCTGACTGGCAACTCGCCACCGGTGCCAAACTGTATCGGTCTCTGCCCTTCCTTTGGGCTCATCAGATAACGAGGGGCAGTTTGCTACACGGGCAACAGCTTGCTCTCCATATCGTACTGTCCAGCCTTGTGTATCCAGTCAGCTTAGGATGTAATGTCCACGAGCAACTCTGACCGACGGAGGCCCTCGCCTCACAAAGTCATATTACCAGCCTACAAGGCAATTATTACATCTTCTCCTCCTTCACCAGTGGAGTGCAGTTTGTCAAGTAATTTCCTGCTAAATCTCATCCACAGCAAAGTTATCAATCCAAAACTCTCTGGCAATATGAAAAGAGCAGGTGCTGGCAGGGTGGAGCTGTATCCCTACCAAAAGAGGTGTGAGGCACTCCTTCCCTCCGCTGGCCTGCTGGTCACCCTTGGGCGAGGTTTAACATCTGCTTAGCCCTCGATCAGGGTCACGTGAAGCCATGGGAGGAGGTGGTGGATGGTCGTATGAGCAGCTGGTGCAGATCACAAGTCCTGGGTATGCGACCACTGACACCAGGCAGGCCCTCTCTGAAGAGTATTGATAATGGCTGGGGTTGCCCGTCTTGTCAAGACACTGCCCAGAAGAAGGCAATGGCAAACCACTTCTGTAGAAAAATTTGCCAAGAACAATAATGATCATGGAAAGACCGTGATCGCCCACATCATGCAGCACAACACTTTAAAAAAAAACACAAGCTGGAAGAAAAGGTGATTGTAGGACCCAAGGCCACGTTTTGGTGAGGTGTGAGTAAGATAACTCTTGAGTTTGGTGTCTAACTATCGAACCACCTTTTGGATGTTGATTCCCACCACTCTCTGTAAGTTTGTACATTCTCCCTGTGGGTTTCCTCCGGGTGCTCTGATCTCCTCCCACGTTCCAAAGAGACGTCCAGGTTAGGATTAGTAAGTAGCGGGCATGCGGTGTTGACGCTGAAAGCACGGCGCCACTTGCGGGCTGCCCCCAGCGCATCCTCTGACTGTGTTGGTCGTTGGGACAAAACGACGTACTTCCGCCGTGTAGTTGTAACAAATAAAGCTCAGCTGAAAGCTAGGCTAGAAGAATTACGTTCCGCATCAAGGCAACTACTTCCTGCTTCTTTTAACAAAAAAGCAGCAAGATCCCGTGGTCGTCAAAGCAGGCTGATGGGATGGGGGAGGTGGTCACGGAGCACGTGGGGGGATCAAGTGGAGGGAGAGGTTTGTTGGATGGGCAAGATCCTGCCGCAAGAGGACATCTGACAGTAAGTGAGTCGGTGGGGAGGGGCGGGGTGTTGCGAGACCACCTGCAAGTAGGTAGGGAACCTTTCTTAAGCTCAGAGAGTGGGCAGGTGGTGGGGGAAGCCCTGACCCTGTGTTGATGGAGCTGCCAATATGGCATCATCAATGAAGTTGTGGCTAGCGACCATTAAGAAGTGATTCTGATGAAAGAGTCTTGGCCCAAAGCAATGACTATTTATCACCCTCCGTTGATGCTACCTGACCCAACACCAGCGGATGTCAGAATCTTCAATCGCCAGATTCAAACTTCACCAAAGTGTAGTGTTTTGATCGGGTCTTGGGTCTTACAAGCACAATTTCGTTCGGACATCATGGCTGCCTGGCGGTTAGCACAACGCTATTACAGCTCGGTGCCAGAGTTCAGAGTTCAATTCCGCCACCGCCTGTGAGGGCTTTGTACGTTCTCCCTGTGAAGCATGTCAGTTTCCTCTGGATACTGCAGCTTTTTTCCACAGTCCAAAGGCGTACCGGTTAGTAGGTTAATTGGCCATTGTAATTTGTCCTGCAGTTAGGCTCGGGTAAGACAGCAGGGTTGCTCGCCGGTGCAGTTCTTTGGGCCAGAAGGATCTACCCGTGCTGTATCACTAAATAAATAACTTTTGGATGTGCGTGTGTTGCTGTTATCATCGTGTATCTGTTTGTATTAGTCAGAAATAAAACTCACTTAGTCATGGAATTCTGTAAAGCTGAGGCTGTGGGGTCCAAAACTGAACAGTCTGACCTGTGAAACCTGTTTTGAGTCAGACAGCGTCTATAGTGGATGTTGTGTATTTAATATTTCAGTTATATTTGAGTAATCTTCTGTGTATATGTGTATGAGTATATATAATATATATTAATCATTCTTGTTCGTTTAAATAATTCTTTACAGATTGAATGTATAAGTCATTACGCTACACGTCTTGGGGACGCCTCCCTTTAAGTAAATATGAAGTTAGACCCGCATTCCCAGTGTCTTCGTTCGAATCAGTTTAATGTTTTGAAGCTACAAATCAAAGCAGAGAAGAATAAAGAGCCCAGGTTTCAGGCCGAGGCCTTTCACCAGAACTGGAGGAAGGATCCAGGCCCGAAACGTTGGCTATTTATTCCTCTCCATAGATGCTGCCTGGCCTAATGAGTTCCTTCAGCAGTTTGTGTGTGTGTGTATGTGTGTGTGTGTGTGTGTTACTCCGGATTTCCAGCATCTGCAGAATCTCTTCTGTCCTCTTTAATAAGTCGTCGCACAATAAGTAAAATGTGGACGTGGCCTGTGACTGGCTGTCTTGGTCTGTCTGCTTTGAGGGGAAGGTGAGGCAGCAAGTTAAAACGCACAGCACGTAACTGGTTAGCTTCAGCTTCCTTGGAGATGCTTTGTTATTTTGACTGAGAGTCGATGAGCTGAATGCCAGAACAGCCAGTACCAGTGCTGTTTGCCAGAAGCTTTCGACATCACTGAATCACTAGGATCACTGCAGTGTTCAGGAGTGTTTTTACTCCCTTTAATTCCCCTTCTAACTCTAATTAGTTCACTCGCTGAAAATTAGCTTTCAGACTGGATCAATTTTCTGCCAACGTTCTGCCTGAATTTTACATAAAATGGGTCTGACAGTCCACACATGGTGCAGAAGCATCTTGTACACTGCAGGGACATTCGTCTCTCTCTCTCTGCTGTCAGCTCTGTAGGTCGGTGGGTTGAATGAAGCAGGGTTTGAGCTGTGCTGATTCTGGTTTCCAACAGTGTGTGGGTTAGAATTTGGTGGGGGGGGGGTGTGGTGTCAGTAAACGGATTAGAGCAAAGACTGAAATATTCCGGCTGCACAATATGTATTCCAGTTCTAACCTGGACCCCCCCCCCCCCCACCCTCTTCTGCTCTGTCTCCTTCCTCCCCTCCCACCATTTGATTTTCTCCCTCCCTCTCACCGCTTCCTGTTCTCCCTCCCTTCCCTCTTCACCACCTCCTGCTCTCCTGCCCTTTCTCCCCTCCCCACAGTCTCTTGCTCACCCCCTCCTTCAGCTTCCTACCTTGCACCCTACCACGCTCTGCACTCCAGCCCCCGCTCCCCACCACCTTCACCCACCCTTCCTTCCTGCCCCCTACTCTCCCCCTCAACTCCCTCCCCTCCAAACCCCTAACCCCCTCCTTCCCTCTCCCCACTCCCCTACTACCCCTTCCCACATCCCCTCTACCCCCTTCCACTTCTCCCCCCTCCCTCTCCCCCTCCCTTTCCTGCTCTCCCTCCCTTCCCCACCCCACTACCTCCAGCTCTCGGACTTTCTCCACTTCCCTAAATCTCCTCCTCTCTCTCCCTCCTTCTCCCCACTTGCCCCCCACCCCCTCCCGGTCACTCCTCTCTTTCCGTACCTGCGACTTTGAGTTAGTTTGTTGGGTTGTGGGACTAAACACAAACACACTATTTCAATCTATGACATTGGTTGAGAAGTTTGGAAATAAGATTGGAAACTGGAGGCACAAGGGACTGCCGATGTTGGCACCTGGAGCAGTATGCGGGGTCGATATTGCACGTTTAGAACCTTAGCTAGCTTCGATGCCACAAGTGCCTGTGGAGGCCAAGGCCAGGTTGTTGGATACATTTAAAGCATGGGTTGAGAGGAGCTGAATTAAACCATCTTGCCCGTCGAGTCTTCTCTGTCATTCAATCATAGTCGATTTATTTTCCCTCTCAACCCCATTCTCCTGCCTTCTTCCCGTAACCTTTGACTCCTTGATTAGTAAGGGTGTCAAAGGTTACAGGGTGAAAGCAGGAGAATGAGGTTGAGATGCGTAATATATCAGCCATGATGGAATGGTAGAGCAGACCTGATAGGCCTCATGGCTTAATTCTGCTCCTATGTGTGATGGTCTTATCAGAACATCGAGGGAGGACAAGGGAAACACAAGAATGCAGAATAAAGTGTTACAAGTTACAGAGCAGGTACCACGCACATAGGCAATAAGGTGCAGGCCACAGTGAGGGGATAGCGAGGTCAAGAGTCCATGTCTCATAATAACTATTGATTGCATTGTTCAAATGGCCATTGGTACGGAGAGAATTTCTGCGCGGACAAATTATCCACTGGGGTATACAATAGACGTGCAACAAGCTTACAGGGGGCACACTTATCTTTGACACAGTAAGTGGTGTTTAACGTTTGGCAATGTTATAATCATGACCAGAGTGATTGACAAACACACTCTATTTGTGCAGGCAGAGATTGGAGCTAATGCGGGAGATGTACGATCGTGCAGGCGAGATGGCTTCCAACGTACAGGACGAGAGTGAGACCTTAATGACGGGCAGCGACCCTTTCTACGACCGCTTCCACTGGTTTAAACTCGTGGGAAGGTATGTCAGCTTCCTCCTCCTACGTCAAAGCCATCTGGCAGTCAGCTCGACAGCTGTGAGACCTGCTTTGGCCAAGATATCAGTTGCCCGATGAAATGGATATTTGGAGCTTTTTCAGATTTTTTTTTTCTCTCTGTTCTGTGCAATTAATGCTACTGGAAATTTTGCATCAAAACCGAGGGATTAATTTCTACTGAATGATATCATGAGCACAGGTTTCTGTGTAATTCATAAATGCATAAATCTCATCAAAAATTGTATTTTCTCTTAGGTTTGTATTTCAGAAGCAGTTGTGTTATTCAATCCTTACTCTTTAAAGCATCAGTTGTGCTAAAATCTCTATATTGGATTTAGCAAAATTACTGTGGACCCTTTGATTGTTGAAGTGTTTTATCTGTTTGAGTATTATCTACACTCTTGTGCTCTGTCACGGAACTATGAATGATCAAACTACATATAATTTCAGGACTATACAGCAAAGTTTAAAAATCACTGGGAGGGGATGTTTAACTTCAGCTTAAGGCATGTTTAGGAGTCTGGCCTTCATCTTGACAAGACCATAAATCACAGGAGCAGTGTTAGGCCAATCATCTCATCAAATCTGCTCCACCATTCCATCACGACTGATTTATACGATGATCTTTCTGCTACTCTTTTCGTTTTTGGTTTCGTGGCTACCTGGAGAAGAAGAATTTCAGAGTGGCACACTTTGACGATAAACGAGCCTCGGAACAAAAGACTGCAGGTGCAGGAATCCGAATAGAAAACTGGAATTACCTTGGAGCAACAAGGTTCAAAAGGATTTATTTTGTTGAAAAACGAGGGGTATGAGAGGCTGATTGATACTGAATTTGTACGCTCTCCCTGTGTCCGCACGGATTCCTCCCACATCCCAAAGACATACATGTTAGGGTTAGTAAGTTGTGGGCGTGCAGTGATGGCGTCAGAAACATGACGACACCTGTGGGGTGCCCCCAGTACATCCTCAGACTGTGCTGGGTGTTGACTCACTCTGTGTCACTCTGTGTTTCAATATTTTGATATCCAGGTCACAAACCTAATCTTTAAAATCTTCTTCAAAAATCTATTAGTCCCATTATGCTATCCGCTTCCTGCAGGTTATTTTCCCCTGAGTTGTTTAGCCAGTTTTCTTCCTGAAATTCCTAATCGACTCTTCTTGGTAGAAACAGTGACATCTGGATTAAGGTCACGGTGCATCTTAGACCATAAGAAATAGGAGCAAAATTGGTCCATTCTGCCCATCAAGTCAGCTCTGTCATTCCATTGTGGCCAATTCATTATCCCTCTCAATCACATTCTCCTGCCTTCTTCCTGTAAACTTTGATGCCCCGACTAATCAAGAACCTATCAACCTTCACTTTAAATGTACCCAATGCCTTGGCCTCCACGGCCGTCTGTGGCAATGAATTCCATGGATTCACCACCCTCGGGCTGAAAAAATTCCTCCTCATCTCCATTCTAAATGGGCGCCCCTCCATTCTGAGGCTGTGCTCTGTGGTGCTACACTCCCCCACCATCGGAAACATCCGCTCCACATCCACTCTATCTAGGCCTTTCAATATTTGATGGTTTCATTGAGATCCCCCTCATTTTTATTAACCAAGATAAAGGGAGGATGTGAGGTCGACCCTCACATCTTCTCTCTATCTTTGCCTACCATTTTAACATCAGGTATCTGGTCTTCACACCACATGCACATCAGGGTGGCTTCTCTTTGTTCACAGTATCTTGTACCCCTCGTTTTTCAACAAAATAAATCCTTTTGAACCTTGTTGCTCCAAGGTAATTCCAGTTTTCTATTCGGATGCTGCAGTCTTTTGTTCCGAGGCTCGTTTATTATCAAAGTGTGCAACTCTGAAATTCTTCTTCTCCAGGTAGCCACGAAACCAAAAACAAAAAGAGTAGCAGAAAGATCATCAACCCCCCCCCCCCCCCCCAAATTCCTCCTCCCTGCGCAAAAAACAAACAAAAATAGAACGGTCACATTGACCCCCAAATCTCCCTCCCCCACTGATGGCACAGTAGCATATTACCAGTGACCCGGGTTCAATTCCTACCGTTGTCTGTAAGGAGTTTGTACGTTCTGCTGGTGAGCATGCGTATTTCTCTGTGTCCTCCCAGAGGCCAAAGATGTGCTGATCAGGATTGGAATTATTACATTGTAGGCTTGCTATTTTGGCACTGTAGGCTGCTCCCAACTTATACTTGGACTGACGAAGGGTCTTGACCCGAAACGTTGACTGCTTCTTTCAACAGATGCTGCCCGACCTGCTGAGTTCATCCAGCTTTTTTGTACGTCTTGATTTGACCACAGCATCTGCAGTGTACTTTGTGTATATACTTGGACTGTGTTGGTCTTTGACATAAATGACTGATTTCACTTCACCCTGTATGTTCTAACGTACATATGACAAATCACGCTGATCTCTAATCTTAAGTCCATGCTGCCCATCACCAATCTTCGATTTTAAATCCATGCTGCATAGACTTGTTCAATGTTCAATCCTTTTTCCTTGTTAATTTCCAGCTGCAGCCCAGTGTCGCTGAAGCTCACCATATCCATAATCTTCAAGTGGGAGAAGTGTTTGCAATTATTTTATCCTGTTGTTGGATGCTGATGTTTTTGATCCAAGGTTCTTTTGGAAGTCACGAAAGAGGCACAAAACTTGTTGCTTATTAAGAGCTATTAGAACCAAAAGGATTGGAAATGGAGAGTAACGGGGTCTAGTAGGGGAAGGGAGAAAAGTAAAGAATAAAGTTGGCTAGGTAGTGTGTTCTATTCTTTTTATACTATAGATAAGAAATATTCCATTCAAATTTTTACATAAGAGTTAACCAATCAGATAGCCCCCATTCAAATAATGTAATACCAAGAGAGGCTTTCAGCGTCATACAAATGTATATACTTATTGTGGTCGCTGGGAAGCATCCTAAACAGTTTCTGTACATGTGTAGAAGTAGTTATATAAAATACAAGCAGGCAATTAATTGTTAAGCTGCACAGGAAGTAACAATTACACAGCTTAATCCAATGCCCTCCTGATGTGTCCATTCATTTTTAGAGTCTTTGGTTGTGTTTCTCTCCCTATCCTTCCCTATGGTTTACTGTTCACACTTTGAGACAGTCCAGTGAGGTAGTGAGGGGGGCTCCTGTATAGCTGGAGGTGCCTTATTTGTCAGGAAATGTTAAGCCAAATTTGCACTTTCAGATGTACATCGGGTCTCGTGGTACAATTTTGAATACCAGTTGACCTTTTCCCCTCAGTTTCACGTCTAATTATCTCTCCGTTGACAACAGACATTGTTCATTTGGTCGCTTTGTGGGGGGAGAATTCTGTGAGCCAATCGGATGCAGCGTGCCCTGTGTACAACAGTGATCACACTTTAATTGGTTGTGAAGTACTTTGAGATGTCCTGAATACAAGAAGGATGTCAGAAATTGAAGTCTTTAATTTCTATTTTTGATTATTGCATGTTGCTATAAAGGCTGTTTAAAATCTTGTCTAATTTTCATTGCTGCTGCACACTGTTTTTCTTGTGACCGTTCTGGTGTTTGGGTCCCACCCGCCACCTGCCAAACAGACCAAGCACTCCCCCTATCACCTACCTACCTACCAACCTCTCCCCACACCTGTCTAATGACTTCATTTTCTTTCCTGACCTGTTTATTCCTGTGTTGTTTAGTGTCTGGCTGCCATAGTGGATCTAGTTTTATACCTTTGGGATCTTGCTTTTTAAATGTGTCCAGTTTCCAACATCCCATCAATAGGGACTTGACCTTGGAAGAAGTGATCTTATGATAGGTTAAAGGGTCAGCACAACATCATGAACCAAAGGATATACTGTGATATAATGTTCTATGTTCAATGAACAGACCGTTTAATGCCCCACTGTAAGATCTGACATGGATCACCACTCAATGTCAGATTACTTTCAGCCAATGTGTTATACTGACACCAGGCAGACATCGCCTTTCTCGAGCTGAAACCTTAATTCTGCTTCTCCTTCCACAGCTTTACCTGCGCATTTACAGCACTTTATGTTGCTTTTGCAAAAAGTACACCGATTATAAAAAAAACTTTTAACTCCAGCCTTCCTCTTTATCCTTTATTTTTGGCAACGTTGTACTGAGATTTAGGACTGAATTTGCACAGTTAATGAAAGTGATTCTACTTCTAAAGGAATTATGAATTGGAGTACTTCTAAGGCTCAGGCAGCATGTATGGAAAGGAGTAAACTTTGCTCTCACTGGGCTTCAACTTCCAGCTTGTACTCCTTTCCCTCCTCCAACCTTACCTCCGGGCTTCTTGTCCCTTCCAATCCTGAAGAAGGGTCTCGGCCGGAAACGGCGACTGTTTATTCCTCTCCACAGATGCTGCCTGACCTGCTGAGTTCCTCCAGAATTTTGTATGTGTTACTCTGGATTTCCACCATCTGCAGAATCTCACTGGTTTACTTTCCAGGATCACCGGTTTTTTGTAATAAGAAACTGAGGTTCTCTTTCAGTTTAATTTCCCAATGTAAATTATGTTCTCAAAAGTAAAATACTGGTACATCGTTGGATATTTGATCCATTTAAGAGAAGCAATTATTTTTTTAAAAAAATGCTCTTTTCCTTTACAGCGTTCGTCTTTAATACTCGCTTCACTAGGTCTCTAATGTTTTAACATATTCAAGTAAAGTATAAAAAGCAAATTGTTCATTCTAGCTTGCAGAGTTTGAAATAACCATTAACACCCAATTTTTTTTCTCTGAAATAAAAGTCAGTCATGACTTGTGCAATGGAAAATAACCCTTTCTTACCCTTAACTACACTCCAGTTCCCCAATTTTCCACGGCTGCGTGAACGAGCATGTTGCTGACCGCACACCCTCGCCCACCTTCTCCACAGCTGATTCTGACATCACCGAGCTTGCTGATGAGCAGCAAGACCAGATGGAAGATTTGGACGACGAAGCCTTTGTGGATGATACTAGCTCAGATCTGGGCAATGAAGAGGCGTCCGACATCTTCAGCGACGGACGGGATCCGTTTTATGATCGCTCCCCTTGGTTCATTTTAGTGGGAAGGTTGGTGAGGTTCCTAGGAGAACACTGGGAAAGGGACTAGCTCTTTTCATTGGAGGTGTCAAAGACAATTGTATTCGTTTGAGGAGGATTGCTTTATTTCTCTATTTAGCTCATGGAACTGGAGATTTTCATTAACGTTTTGGAAAGAAAAATTCACAATCCACAACCCCATCTGTTCCTTTGTAAATTGGTGTCTACCTTCTCAAGTGAGGACATTTAACATTCCTCATTTTCAAAATATTTGCAGCTAATGCTGCTGGCGTCAGCTCACCCCAAACAGATTAAGGGATTTGTGTCGGCTGTTTTTAAGCTCTGGATATAAGATAGTACTCCAGTCGCTATTACTGATAAGAATAAGAACTGAAGTGCATTAAGTTGACAAGCTGCTGCTGAGTAAAATGTGGTTCTAATCTCTATATATAGTTCATGAGAATTACATTTACTTTGCAGCATTAATAATTATTTTTTTCCCTTAGTAATCTTGACCTTTGTGTTATCCTTCTGTCGATAATTCAAGCTGGTTAGCTGGCCCCAAAATATATAAATGCAACAAAATAGATTGCATCGAAGTCAAAGTTGTTCACTTGGGATTCATTTGGGTCCTTGTGACACAGGATTTTGACACATCTTGTGGCTGAAACTAGTTTTAGGAACACACCTATTTTTCCCTGGTCTGAATATTTTTAAATGATCCAAAACACACCACTTCCCTTTTGGGTCTAGCTTGCATTTGATGCTTTCTTAGGAATTTAAAAAAAAAACACAAGCGATCAACTCAATGCATAATTTGCACTTGCGTACTGAAGAATTAGGATTAAAAATCTTGAATCCCCTAGTCTGCATCTCCATGTGTTAAGGATTAACAAGAGAGAGTTGCTTTCTTTAAAAACTTATTCAGATACAGTTGATAAGTCAAAGTGACACTTTGCATTCACATTTTAAAAAAAATAGGCTTCAGTTAGTCTCGATAGACCCTGGATTTGCGCCTTGGAAAGTTTCCAGGACGTAGGCCTGGGCAGGGTTGTATGGGAGACCGGCAGTTGCCCAAGCTGCAGGCCTTCCCCTCTCCACGCCACCGATGTTGTCCAAGGGAAGGGCACTAGGACCCAAGCAGCTTGGCACCAGTGTCGTCGCAGAGCAATGTGTGGTTAAGTGCCTTGCTCAAGAACACAACACGCTGCCATAGCTGAGGCTCAAACTAGCGACCTTTAGATCACTAGACCAGCGCCTTAACCACTTGGCCACGCGCCAACACACATTTACATAATTTTTTATTTAAAAAGCAAATTCCTCTGGTTAATCTTTAGCACATGGAGGTGTAGACCAGGGGATTCAAGATGGTTTATTGTCATTCTTCAGTACGTGTGTGTAAAGGAGAGGAAAATGATTGTTAGTCTGAATCCGATGCAGATTTAAAAAAACACAACACAAATAAAGAACATTATTTTTAGAAAATCCATTATAAACATATGTTCAGTGGTCGTTTGCTGCTGTAGCCCGTCCACTTCAAGGTTCGACGTGTCGTGCGTTCAGAGATGCTCTTCTGCACATCACTGTTGTAATGTGTGGTTTTGTGAGTTACTGTCGCCTTCCTGTCAGCTTGAACCAGCCAGTCTGGCCATTCTCCTCTCTCATTAACGAGGTGTTTCCCCCCACAGAACCACCACTCACTGGCTGATTTTTTTTTTGTTTTTTCACATCATTCTCTGTAAACTCTAGAGACTTGTGTGTGAAAATCCCAGGAGATCAGCAGTTTCTGAGATACTCAAACCATCCCATCTGACACCAACAAGCATTCCACGGTCAAAGTCACTTGAATCACATTTCTTCCCCATTCCGATGTTAGGCCTGAACAACAACTGACCCTCTTGACCATGTCTGCACAGTTTTGTGCATGGAGTTGCTGCCACAGGATTGGCTGATTAGATATTTGCATTAACGAGCAGGTGTACAGTGACCATTGAACGTAGATTTAGAAGCAATCCAGGGATGTGAAATACATTATAATGATGCAACCTCAGGGAGAATAATACTTGCTTTTTTCTAGCTGTAATACGGCCATGGTCAAATATTTTATTGACCTATTAGTGTAAAGCAGATAAGAGATGCATAATTTTTTTTTTACCTAATTCCATGAGCTAAATTAACTCTATTGTGTGACTGGGTTGCAAATGGAACCCATAATAAATACGTTGAATGTATACATCATTTTCTGAAATATTGAGGGAGAAGATGCAATTTGATCTCCTTGTAAATTTATGCAGCAGAACTTTCTTATTAGCTCAATGAATTTTGCCAGCCATGTTTATGGGTGAATATACTTGAAGGATTGAATCAGCACTAAAATTGGGTTAATTCCTCTCTCCAAAGCAAAGAACAAGTGCTGCCATTGGAGATCATATATTTAAAAAATCCCAAATTGGTTCAGAATCAGAATTGGGTTTATTATCACTGACATGTGTTGTGAAATTTGTTTTGCAGCAGCAATACAGTGCTAGGCATGGAGTATTACTCTGATTTACAATAAGAAAATATTTAAAAATATAACCAGTGCGAAAAGTAAGTTGGTACTCATTGGTTCATGGGTCCATTCAGAAATCTGAAGGCAGAGGGGAAGGAGCTGTTCCTAAAATAAATGTGATAAAATTTGACTGTAGCTCAGGCAATTTGGATGTTAATATTATTTCCTGGATCATTTCAGTGCTTGTACAGAGCTCCCATGTCAGTAAAAATAAATTACGGTTCTTGTATGATTATTTCCATTTAGATGTGTCTTTACATTCCTCAATCTATAATCTGATCATCCAAAACCAAATATTTAGCCCAGAATGGAATGGCCTGTATTTTTGGCATTTTGCTGGATATTAAGCATATTTAATAAGCAGGTTTTGCTGGATGAATTGTTTGTTGAATTTACTTGGATTGTTAAAAGAGCTTGTCCCCGTTACCATCTCCCATGGCATGCTGGGGCAGTACGACAATTTCATAGTTCCAGTTTCCTCGTCATTAAAAGGATTACTTTGTAAAAGTTGTCTGCTGTCCTCAAATTACATATGTGCGTTTTACTAGTTCAACATTCCTTTAATATTGGCTGTAATTTTTACTTTTTGATTAGAATTTTATTTGGAAGATCGTTTTGTTTGAAATTTGTTTATCAACATGCCATTATTTTACCTCACCAATCTTACTGCTGTTATTCACCCTCTTCAGTCTGCTTAAAGAGAGGCACATTAAGTGTAGACGTTACTATGAATTTCAAACTGCATTTGATGAGAGTGACTTTCTTCTTTTCGATGACTTGGCAATTTCCAAAAATTTGTTCGGTTCGCTCTTTTCAAAAAGTTGATGTGCTTGCTGAGAGATCATGTTTGAGGAGGAAGGCAGGATGAATTGACATTAAAGCATTGTAAACGTCCTTATCAGATTCAGCATCAGGTTGAATATCACTGACACATGTCGTGAAATTTGTTGTGACAGCAGTACAGTGCAATACACCTAAAAACTATAAATTACAATAAGATATATATTAAACTAAATAGTGAGGCAGTGTTTCTGGGTTCATCGTCCATTCAGAAATCTGATGGCAGAGGGGAAGAAGCTGTTCCTAAAATGTAGAGTACTTTTACAGACAAGTGTAAGTGTTTCTGATCAGGCCTGTAAAATGTGATTTCTACATTGGCGGTAGCTGGGAAAATTGCAACTTGTACACTACAATTGTTTCTTAATTTTGATAATTTTTTTTTACCATATAATACTAAAGTATGGTTGTGCTAATAAATGCTGCAACTAATACTAATGAATCCTGCCAACCTCTTTTGGATTCTTTTGGATTATTCAAATATGTAAACATTAGCGCTTTTTTGCTTGTTTTTTCTTTCTTTCTGATAAGCTTTTGTAGTAAGTGTGCTTACTGACTCGAAGCAGACTGAATAAGGCTCATGTGATTCATTTCAGTTCCATTCTGGGTCTTTTATTTGTCTCATTTTTAATCTTCATAATGCTAGTTTGCCATATTTACCTGTTTTTACGATGTTTATTTCAGTCGGATTATAATTCATCTTTCTGTTTAGCTTTCATTTTACAGCACTCTCCCTCCCTGTCCCTCTCACACAGTTGGAAGATGTGTGGGTCGGTAAAACAAATCTGTCCGAAGCTTTGGCCATTGTGACAGGGGTTGGGAGTGGGTTGAGGCAGTAACAAACCATAGCTGTTATTCATATTTATAACCCATCTATCTGAACAGTAAGGATCTGCAGATATCCCATTCAGTGACGAGGCTTAAGGCACCTTGAAGACTGACAAAGCATAGCATGGTAGATCCTAGTGATTTCCAAAGGTTCGAAAGCCAAGAATGAGGCGTAAAACTTGCTGCTTACTTCTGCTTTGTTAAGTGCTGCAAGAACAAAGAAAAGAGAGCGAGAGCAAAGAATTTGTGATAGTCTTATCCAAAAACTAGCTCTGGCTAAAAAAGCTATAGCAATTAATCTATAAAATAGCCAGATTCAAGTAGTGCAAAACCTGAGCAGAAATACTAAGAAGTTTGTAGAAAAATACAGAAGCAGCTAGACTACAAATGCTGGAAAATTCATCGAACGGTTACACAGATATAGGTGATTATATAGAAATACATGCAAGGAAAGGAAAGTTTAAAAACCAAATCTATAGTTTAATGCAGTGTTTTCTTTTTTGCAGATTTTGATATTGCTATTATCAGTTAATAGCCAGGGTGTTGTTCCTTTAATTATCTTTTGGTTCTAATCGTCTTGTCCAGGTTAAATAACAAATTTTGAAGAGGAGTGACATAGAGAAGTAGAATAAAGTTCAAAGTAAATTTATTATCAAAGTATATATATGTCACCATACACAACTCTGAGATTTGTTTTCTTGTGGGCATACTCAGTAAATCCAACAACCGTAATAGAATCAATGAAAGACTGCACCCAACAGGGCAGACAACCGGCGTGCAAACGACAACAAACTGTGCAAGAACAAAAGGAAAAAAATTCAATATGTAAGCAATAAATATTCAGAACATGATATGAAAATCATTAGCAACTCATAACCAAAACTTTGAACTTGTTAAGTTCAAGGCAAATTTATTATCAAAATACATATGTCACCACATGCTACCCTGAAGTTAATTTTCTTGCGGCCACTCACAGCAAATAGAAAGAAACACGATAGAGTCAATGAAAATGTGCACAAAACAAGATGGACAAACAAAAAGCTGAAAATACAAAAAGAAAAAAAAACCAAATAAAATAATAATAATAATAATAAATAAATATTGAAGACAGGACATGAAGAGTTCATGAAAAGTGAGCCCATAGGTTGCGGGAACAGTTCAGTGATGGGTGAGTGAAGTTGAGTCAAGTTCCCCTGGTTCAAGAGCCTTATGGTTGAGGGTAATAACTCTTCCTGAAATGTTACTGACTAGTTATGAGCACCTCCTGATCTCAGGTAACGGGATTAAAGTTGGCTGTCATCTATGCCCCATTCCGGACTGCTGCATTAAACATGTCATCTGCCAGTTTTGCACTGTCACATTAACATGGTCTGTCAATACAATGTAGTCTATGGCCACGCATTGTAAATCTGCAGAACTAGCAGAAATAAACTGAAACTGCAGAAACCTGAACAAAGTTGGCAAGTTGGGCTTTATGTAAAATTGGGAAGATTAACTTCAATTAAATGTGTCCAGCAGATAACACGAGAATCTCTAAATTCAGATTAAGTAAACTCAAATCAAACTTGATCTTGAATTTAAAAACCAGATGGTTTTATAGTATTTCTAGCATAATGGTTTTTGAAATTCATTGACGTTGGCAACCTTTATAGCAAATGTGCCTTGTTCCTAAATTTAACTCTTTCCTTGAGGCATTTGTTATCTAATATTCCTTACTGCCTATTACACGGCTGGTGTTTAGGGCAGCATTGAAGCTCCTTCATCTCCGGTGGTGTTCAGGGCTTCCTTTATCGTGTCAGTAGCTTCCTCTCAGTTTTCACTACCGTCCATCAGGAAAACCATCGCACTCAGATGTAGGAGGATTCTTCATTGCTCTTTCCGTAACAATTTTTTTGACCTGTCAGTGTTGTTAGTCGTGAGCTGAAGTCCCAAACCTGGAGGTTCATTGAACCATTCTTAGTCTGACCTCTGCCCCTTGAACCTGTTTGGCCTGGGTGATCCTACCAAGAGGCAAAGCATAAAGCCCAGACTCCAGCCAGCATAGCTCTCTGGGTCATTGAAGCATGCATACCTCCAAATCCAACAACGAGGTTATGGTCCTCTCTTGAAGGTTGTTATCTAAGATACAGCTGAAATGTTGCCTTTCCAGCAGCCTCATAAATGCTGTGGAGGTCTTCGACCAGTAATCTACTCGAATGATGTTTCTTGTAGAGGTAATTGGAAAAGCTCTTTGCAATTTTATCCTGGCTCAAAGTTCTCACCGATTCATCTTCCTGCACTTTAAGATACCTATCTTAAAGAGAGGTGATTCAACAATATCTGCATATCCTTACTGTCAGGTGTTGCAAAGATTCATGCAGGATTCACAACTTTAAATAATATTTTGTCCCCATCTTGTCTTTCTTTTTTTTTCTCTCCCCCCCAGGGCCTTCGTTTACCTCAGCAATTTGTTGTATCCCGTGCCCCTTGTTCACAGGATCGCAATAGTTAGCGAGAAGGGAGATGTCCGGGGATTCCTCCGAGTGGGTGTGCAGGCCATCACAGGTAGGTGTACCGGCAATGAATTCCTCGAGGCTGAGGCCTAGTGAAAACTAAAAGTAGGTAGTTTGCCTGAGGTGCCCTTATTACACCATGAGATTGACTCTTGTGATTGATTCATTTATTTTTACCGCCATCCCAAAGTAATGACTTCAATATCTTCTGTGGTTTCTAGAAGGTAAACAGAAGGGCAGCCCGATGGTATAACGGTTATTGTGACAATATTACTGTTTACTTACCGCTGCTGTCTGTAAGGGTTTCCCCTGGGTACTGTGGTTTCCTCCCACATTCCAAAGACATACAGGTTTTCATTGGTCACATTGGGCAGCACATGGTGTTCCTCCAGCATATGGATGGTGTTGTTCCAGATTCCTGCGGAATCTCTTACGTTTATGATTTGCTCCTCTTATCATTGTCTTTGCATGTCCAACTCGTACTCGTTTGGAATTCACCTAAATGTTTTGTGTTTGAACTTCCAGCTGATGACGAGGCGCCAGATTACGGATCGGGCATTCGCCAATCCGGGACTGCTAAAATCTCATTCGACGATGAGTACTTCCAGGAGGTATGGCTATCTCTCAACCTACCGCTGTATTTAATGCTTGTTAGTTGAAGGTTCTGACCAGCACAAATGTTCGCTCGAATTGCAGAGTGGGGTTTCTTCCATGGTGATGTCACGCTCTGGGCTGTCACTGGAGGAGCTCAGGATTGTGGAAGGGCAAGGTCAAAGTGCAGAGGTCGTTACCCCATCAGAGGAGCTGAACAGAATCAACGAGCTCGGTAAAAAATTTTCAGTGAACCTTAAATAAGCACGACAGTGTAAACAGTAGCAATGGCTTTTTCAGACTGCTTTAGGAGTATAATGAGATTATACCAGATGTCCAACTGAGTTCATTTTACAGAATTCAATATAGTTCCTTCATCAGAACGGAAAGCCATTTCAATAACCTCATCAGGGTTTGGTAATATAAATCGTAACATGCACAGCTTACTGTTAAGTATTTCTTCAGAATCCTATTGGGAATTGTGCAGTACCGAGCAAATCTGGTGCTTAAAGCTCATTCTGTGGCACTCAAACTAGGTTAGAGCAGCAGGGAAGGGCAAGGTAGCGGGATTGTCTCGGTGCAAGGGGGCGGAGGGGAGGTGGAATTTGCATCCAAAAGCGGTTTATATTAGAGAATTAGGTTTATATTAGGAAAAGTACCGTAGTTATATTAGGGAATTAAACTGAGAAGATGGAGAAAAATGACGGAAGGGGAGCACAATGGGTACAGTGACCATAATTCAGTATGTTTAAGTGGAGACACTTATCAACCTCCACTTTTAATATACCCAATAAGTTGGCTTCCGCAGCCATCTGTGGCAATGAATTCCACAGATTCACCAGTCTCCAGCTAAATAAATACCTCCTCATCTGTCTTCTGAGGCTGTGCCCTCTGGTCCTAAACTCCCCCCTCTATTGGAAACATCTCTCCACATCCACTCTGTTTAGTCCTTTCAATGTATGATACATTTCAATAAGGGATATGTATGTATGTAAGTTTGATTGAGATTCAGCGTGCAATAGGCCCTACCAACCCTTCGAGCTGTACCGCCCTGATTTAACCCTAGCCTATTCATGGGACACTTTACAGTGACCAATTAACTTACCGACTGGTCCGTTTTTGGACTGGGGGAGGAAACTGGAGCACGCAGAGGAACCCATGCCGTCACAGGAAGAATGTGCAAACTCCTCCAGGCAGCAGCAGGGTTTGAACCCGGGTTGCTGGTACTGTAAAGCATTGTGCTGACCACTATGCTACCATGTCACACCAGAAAGGAGTTTACCACTAAACATAATTCCCTTTAACTGCTCAGACTACCTGAACAGAGATCATGAGTATTTTTTAAAAAAATATTAACGATTAGAGTCACAGAGCTATATGACACAGAAACAGGCCATTCGGCCCAACTGGTCCATGCTGTACAAGATCCTGGCTAGTCCATTTTGCCAGTGCTTGGCTGATAACGTTCTAAACTTTCTAATCCTTGTACCTATCCAACTGTTTTTTAAGTTTTTGTTAACAATGATAATTAAATTATAATTACATTATTAAAATAGATTTTTTAAATTAGATTTTTAAAATTATGACCCTTTTACTTTATTGATTCCTATTAAAGTACGACACTCGATTTTGAGAAGACATGATATTTTGAGAATTAGTAAAATGATTTTCTGTTAATGTTGAGGGGGGACTTGATAGAGGTATTTAAAATTATGAAGGGGATAGATAGAGTTGACGTGGATAGGCTTTTTCCATTGAGAGTAGGGGAGATTCAAACAAGAGGACATGAGTTGAGAGTTAAGGGGCAAAAGTTTAAGGGTAACACGAGGGGGAACTTCTTTACTCAGAGAGTGGTAGCTGTGTGGAACAAGCTTCCAGTAGAAGTGGTAGAGGCAGGTTCGATTTTGTCATTTAAAAAAAAATTGGATAGGTATATGGACAGGAAAGGAATGGAGGGTTATGGGATTTATGGGATGAGTGCAGGTAGGTGGGACTAGGTGAGAGTAAGCGTTTGGCACGGACTAGAAGGGCCGAGATGACCTGTTTCTGTAATTGTTATATGTTATATATGTTAAAGAAATTAGTGATTAAAATACATTTTGTTTATTTATTTGTGAAATAAGCGGCATTGACCTTAATAGTAAGTCTGACCTTTGATATTTCCTTGGCTACTTTCTGTTTGAGGAAGCTTAAAATATAAATATGTTGGAAACAACAGCTGTAATGGAAGAAGGTTATTAACTTGTTCAAACCCTTTTCTTTTGCATTGTGTATTAACTGATAGAGAAATGTTCAATAAATCATTGCAATTGTTCTTGGGACTTCAACAACAGGTTTCAAATCGAGTACGGAATTGGATCCCAAGTTATCCTCAGAGAGGATCTCTGACGATGTTACTGAGCACCTGAAAATTGGCAGCGTTTTCACGTTCCGGGTGACAGTGTTACAAGCAAGTGGGATCCCGGCCGAATATGCAGACATCTTCTGTCAGTTCAAGTAAGGATCTCCAGGCTTCACATCTCTTTATAAACGTTGTCTCAAATGTACTAAAAGCAGCAACAAGTGCCACTTTCACTGTGGATTTGGCAGGTTTCAAAGTGATGATGCACAAATTAGGAAATACAGTATCTTCATAAAGTTCGAAGTAAATTTGTTATCAAGATACATATATGTCACCGTACAGTACCCTGAGGTTCATTTTCCTCTGGGCATTCACAGTGGAACAAAGAAATACAATAGAATCAGTGAAAAACTACACACAGAGACTGACAAACAAACAATGTGCAAAAGAAAGCAAATTGCGCAGATGCATTAAAAAGACAAATAATAGATATGAGGGGTGATTGATAAGTTCGTGGCCTAAGGTAGACAGAGTCAATTTTAGAAAACCTAGTACATTTATTTTTCAACACAGTCCCCTCCTACATTTACACACTCAGTCCAGTGGTCGTGGAGCATATGGACCTTGGACCTCCAGAAAGTGTCTACAGATGGGTGATTGATAGGTTCGTGGCCTAAGGCAGAAGGAGATGAGTTATACAGCTCTTGTTACATGCACACGCAAGTCAACTATTTGAGTGATTATGCAGAAAGTTTGGTTAATAACTTATCTCCTTCTACCTTAGGCCACAAACTTATCAGTCACCCCTCATAATTTAAAAAAAGTAATAATTGAGGACATGAGTTGTAGAATCCTTGAGAATGAGTCTACAGGTTATGGAATCAGTTCAGTGTTGAGGAGGGTGAAATTATCCACACTGGTTCAGGACCCTGATAGTTGAAAGGTAATAACTGCTCCTGAATCTAGCGTTGTGGAATCTAAGGCTCCTGTACCTCTCTACTGATTGCAACAGCGAGAAGAGAGCATGGCCTTGACGGTGGGGGTCCTCAATGATTGATGCTGCTTTCTGGTGGCAGTGTTTCTTGTAGCTCTGCTCACTGTTGGGGAGGGCATTGGGGGTGATGGGCTGGGCTGAGTTCTTGGGCATTGGTGTTGCCATACCAGGCCATGATGCAACCAGTTAGGATACTTTCCACTGTGCATCTGTAGAAGTTTGTCAAGGTTTCAGATGATGTGACACATTTGCGCAAACCATTAGAGATGGGAACTGTGTCATTCTATATACAAATGCCTTGTCCTATTGATTGCATCAGTTACATTGCTAATGTGCACCGGTACATTCTAAAACAGCTACCAAAGTGTTGAGAGGATATAACTACCATTTGTCATTCATTGGAAAGGTTACCACTCACTGCCTGTCATTGAACTTGAAATTAGTCCACTTGGTGGTGTACTTACGAGAACAGCTTAGTTAGTGATATGTTTCTGTTCTATAAGATTCAAGATTGTTTAATACATAAATGTAAAGGAGAAATCATTTCCCTGGATCCAATGCAGTGCGAAAAACTTAGTAAGATAAAGAATACAATGACTAAAAACACAATAAATATAATACATAGGTTATATACATAGACTGATTGCTCGTCCCATAAGCTGATGCTAGGCACAGGAGTGTCTGTACATTAGGTGACTGACAGGAAATGGAAAAAGTAGTTGTGGTGGGGCAGCTTAGTGCGTAGACATGTTGATGAGCCTTTCTGCTTTGGGAGTTCATAATGATCGGCAGCTGATCAAAGACCTACTTGTTTCCTCTACTCCGCAATTAAAGTACCTTTGAAGTACGTGTTCTTTCTCTTTCTGCGTGCACCCCAACTCCTTTCCCCCCTCATTCCCTTTGCTACTTTGTAAATATGCCTGGTGCCAAGAGCTCTAGGTAAATGGATGCTATAAATCTTTTCCCCAACCAAGGCAAAGTTCACTAATACAGTGAAATGCACCATCTAGTGGAAATACCTCACACTGAAAACTCACTAAATCAGAAATTCCATCAATATCTGCTGTTGTCATATCCTGTTTGACAAAATTGTCTTGGACAAAATCACCACACCTTGTTGAAGAATAAGTCCATATAACACAGGAGCAAAATCAGGCCATTCAGCCCATTGAGTCTATTCCAATATCCCATCATGACTGATTTATTTTTTCTTTCTACTCTATTCTCCTGTCTTCTCCCTGTAACCTTTGACACCCTTACTATTAAGAACCTATCAACTTTTGCTTTAAATATACCCGACCACTTGGCCTCCACAGCCACCTGTGGCAATGAATTCCACAAATTCACCACCCTCTGGCTAAAGAAATTCCTTCTAATCCTGTCGTAAAGAGACATCCTTCTATTCTTTTATTTTCTGTACTTTGGGGTTTCGCTGCACGTGCAAATCTTCAGATGCAAAATATAGAATTTTCTATTAAGTTCAAGTATAAATGACGCTTGCTATTGACGTTCCCCCATTCATTTGGAAAGAAGTGCGTCCACAGAAGGAGAAAGAGTCCGTGTAGAGCAGGAGTAATCGAGTCTGTAGTTCCATTACGTGAAGAACCTCACAAACCTACAATAACGTTCTGTGTAATTGCTGAGAAGCTCGCGGGACTACAACATAAAGTATTAATATCTGTCACATCCAAACCAGGGCAGGTAGAATTCAACCCTACAGTCCTGAAAGACCCATGAGGTGAGCAAGTTGTGATATTTTTAATGATAATTGGATGGATTTCCTATTATTAGTTTGCAATTTATATTGAATTGAGCAAATGTAGGTAAATGAGGGGAGATTTGATGGAGGTGTATAAAATTGAGGGGTATAGATAATGTAAGTGCAAGCAAGTTTTTTTCCACGGAGGTTGGGTGCGACTGAAGCTTAGAGCTCATGGGTTAAAGGTGAAAGGTGTAATGTTTAAGGAGAACATGAGGGGAAACTTCTTCACTCAGATGGTCACGAGAGTGTGGAATGAGCCGCTAGCACAAGTTGTGCATGCAAGCTCAATTTCAACATCTAAGAGGAGTTTGGATAAGTAATGGATAGTAGGGGTATGGAGGCTTATGGCCCTGGTGCAGGTTGATCTAAATAGTTTTGGCATGGACTAGAAGGGCCAAAAGGCCTGTTTGTGTGCTGTACTTCTATATTACTCTGAGTCTTTCCGCATTTTCTATTTCTTTTTAACAATGGTAGCAGGTTGTTGTAGCGGGACAGTTTATAGTAACCAAATAACCTACCCAGCACGTGTTTGGGCTGTGGAAGAAAACTGGAGCACCCAGTGTAAACCCACGCATTCCGCGGGAAGGACGTACGGAGACGCCTACAGAACTTTGCTGGAATTGAACTCGGAACTCCCGAACGTCGCGCGTTGTAACAGCTTTGTGCTAACCACTACGCTACAGTGGCATCCACGTGTAACAAATAAAGCTGATCTTTTATCTTCAAGAACACCCTGACTTCCCCAAACACTTAAAGAAATTGAAGTGAAACAAATGCAAAGGCCAAAAAACGTTCAAGCTCTAAGTATAACCAGGAGCTGAAAGATAGGAATTGTTTCACTTACAGCCACTTCCTTCCCTCCTGCAATCTCATCCTTAAGAGAGTTGAATGAATGCTAATATCACTGATATCTTACAGCTTTCTGCATCGTCATGACGAGGCTTTCTCCACGGAACCCCTGAAGAACGGAGGCCGGGGAACACCCCTTGGGTTTTACCACGTACAGAATGTGAGTCCGAATTACTCTCCCATTAACTGGCAGTTTCATCAGTCCTGTCCATAAGCATTCCATGAAGTCGTTGAAAACTTGCCTTCTGAGACAGCCTATTGTTATTTTACTCAGATTGCTGTTGAAGTAACCGAATCATTTGTGGAATATATCAAGATGAAGCCTATTGTATTTGAGGTATTTGGACACTACCAGCAGCACCCCTATCATTACCAAGGACAGGATTTTATCAGGTGAGAAGGAAGCAGGAAATTACATTCAATAAATGAACTAAATCAATGAATTGGATCTATAGGAATTGTATTTCTATGTTGAAGAAAACATCACCCTTGGGTCTCATGTAAAAGGCTGGAGAGCTCACACATGACCCTCATCATAATTGATTCATTGCTCAACCGCATCTTGGCTCCCTTTCTCTAAACACTGTCTTTCCTTCCAGTTCTCCTGACCTTGAATATAATCAGTGACAGCCTCTCTGAGGTAGACAATTCCAAAGCTTAACAAAAAAAATCTTTTATAATGTTTAAATGGGCAACCTCCTTCTGGAGCAATGCCTGCTAGTTCCATATTCCACCCCCAAGTGGAAACATCTGTCAGCACCTTCTTTGTCAATTCCCCGTGAAATCTTGTACTTTGCAACTAGATAGACTCCTAATCATCCGAGTTTAGACCTATGGTTCAACCTTCCCACATAATCCTGTTTCTCCTCCCTCCACCTTCCCACTTGCACACCCACAACGTCCCCTCACCCTAGTAATATAGTAAGAAACTGAATAAGTTGTGTTTCGAATCCAATATATTTCCTGAAGTTAATTGGAAATACATTGAAAAGTATTGAACAGCCAGATTATATTGCACTAGCGAGGAAATTCACTAATCTTGTACACTCGGTGGCCACTTTAAGAAGTATACCTGCTCATTAATGCAAATATCTGATGAGCCAATCATGTGGCAACAACTCAGTACATAAAAGCATGCAGACATGGTCAAGAGTTCGGTTGTTGTTCAGACCAAACATCAGAATGGGGAAGAAATGTGATTTAAGTGACTTTGACCGTGGAGTGATTGTTGGTGCCAGATGGGGTGGATTGAGTATCTCAGAAAATGCAAATCTCCTGGGATTTTCACACACAACCATCTCTAGAGTTTGCAGAGAATGGAGAGAAAAGCAACAAACATCCAGTGAGCGGCAGTTCTGTGGTTGAAAATGTCTTGTTAATGAGAGAGGTCAGAGGAAAATGACTAGACTTGTTCAAGCTGACAGGAAGGCGACAGTAACTTAAGTAACCACAGATGGTGTGCGGAAGAGCATCTCTGAACGTACAACACATCGAATCCTGACGTAAATGGGTTACTGCAGCAGAAGACCACAAACATGCCCTCAGTAACCACTTTATTTTGTACATCCAGTATGGGGTGTACAGACGTATACCCCACAACATCAAATCACAGCAATGGGGAATTAGTAAATTAGTAGAATGCTGATAAAGTCTGTTAGGAAGGACTTACTGTTGTCTTTGCTTCCGTTTTTCCTACAATTAGTCGGTTTAGTATTCTTGCTTCTGTTTAACATGGGGAAATACTGAGAGTAATGTTTGTTTGTTTCAGTAGAACTCCACAACCAGCTCGCAAATACTTCCCTCCTCCAATGCCTCTCTCAAAACCAGGTGAGTCGAAGTACGAAATCGAATTTCAAACAGAGTTAATTGCGGTCATGTCCAGTCTTTCGTCTCCTCTCAGAGTCAGGTCTATTATCGCTAGCACTGGTCCTGAAATATGTTGTTTTGTGACAGCAGTACAGTGCAATTCGTAAAGTATACCATATATTGAGAAATCTATATTTTTAAAAAAGATAATTAAGTTGGGAAGAGAGCAAAAGTAGTACGGTAGTGTTCATGGGTTCAGGAATCTGATGGTGAAGGGAAGAAGCTGCTCCTAGTTTGTGTGATGGTAGAACAGTAAGTTCTGTTTGTGATTAAGAGTGCTAAATGGAGCTTATTATGTGGCCAGTCCCTCATTAATGGAGACCCTTTGATGCAAAGAATAATTTTCAGCTTGTTACACTGCAGTGTACAGCGCTGATATATGAACACCTATTCCTCCTCGGTTTCTGTTGTCTCTCACTCTCTCTCTCTTCACCCCACTTTTCTGTCTCTCTCTCTCTCTTTCATTTATCCTTCTCTCCCCTTCTCTTTCTTGCTTTAACTTTCCATCACTCATGCTAGACTGAAGGCCAAATTGACCATTTTCTTACCACGGTACAATCCTATTCTGATATCCAGTCAGATTACTTGATTTGAGTGCTATGCCAAGCAGCCACATTCAGTGAAGTGAAAAACTAACAAATGTCTTATCTTTTTTATCGTATGTGTCTTGAAGTTCTTCATTTATGATCTTAATTCTATAAACTAGTTTGCTGCCATTATTTTGTTCATCTGTATTAACTAATGAAAATACGGTACTGTGCACATGTGTGTGTGTGTGTATATATATAACTAGGGTGCCAAGGATTTTTGCACAGTACTGTATTTGTCAGTGTGGAGTGGAGAGCCAGTTTGTAAATCTGGCGGGAACCAAGGAGATTGGGAATGTTGAGCGTGTATGGGATAGGTGACAGAGAAGGAGTGGTGGGGCAGGGGATTGTGTGAGTGCAGACTCACCCAGCCCTGAAACACAAGGCTAGGTCATTTGATTCCAAAAACTTTGTTTATTGATCATTATAGATCATTACAGAATGTCTCTCTGGTGCTTCCCACTCCCTTCCCCTTTTCTCAACCATGACTCCCCTCTCCCTGCCCCCTTCCCACTCTCAGTCCACAATAGAGACCCAGATCAGAATCAGGTTTATCATCACTCACATATGTCATGAAATTTGTTTTTTTTTCAGCAGCAGTACAGTGCAGTACCTAAAATAGCTACAATACAGTGCAAGTGTCTGAGGCACCCTAGCCTGAGGGTCACCATATACTCCCCTGAGATTAATTTTCTTGCAGGCATTCACAATAGAACAAAGAAATAAAATAGAGTCAATGAATAACTACGCACAAAGGTTGACAAGCAACCAATGTGGAAAAAATACAAAAAAACATCATCAGTCAAACAAGCAAACAAATAAATAATGCTGAGAACACAAGTTTGTAGAGTCCTTGAAAGTGAGTGTACAGTTTATCTTCAGTGATCAATTTAGCATCGAGGAGAGTCGAGTTGTCCAAGTTGCTTCAGCAGCCTGATGGTTGAGGGGTAATAACTGTTCCTGAGCCTGGTGGTGTGGGTCCTGAGGCTCCTGTACCTCCTGCCCGATGGCAGCAGCGAGACGAGAACAATTCCCTTCCTCCCACAGAGGCGGCCTGACCTGCTGGGTTCTTCCAGCAGATTGTTTGTCGCCTTAGATTCCAGCATCTTGAAATTTCTTGTCTCCGTAACCTTCAGTGGGATTTTTATTTATTTAAATCTGATTATTGAAAATTGTTCCCTGCGTGTGGCTTACCAACAACAGGCAAGGGTGGATAATGCAGTGAGCCTCACACGCTTGCTCTATGATATGTGATAGTTCTGCTAAAAGTTTCTAATATTTACTATTTCAAGTCTTTTGCAACAGAGCTTGTATACTTTTATGCTTGCGTTAAATAGTTTTCTAATATTACTTTTGCATGTTAATCATTTATTTTCTGTTCATGCCCCTTCCTTTTCCTGTTGACCCTTTATCCTCTACACCATCCATCTCTATTTGATTTCCTTTTTTTCATTTCAGACCATAACCGAAAGATTGAGTTGATTAGATATCTGATGTCTGGCTATGTAAATGTGCAGTTGCTTGACGCTCTGTCTGAGAATGCCAACACGTTTGTCACATCTGCTGCTGGCTCATTCGTCAACACCACCGATCAGCTGCCGGCCTTTCTCATGCACCCTCTTCCCACTTGTCACATTCTGAAAATCCCAAAGCATCATGGTTGGTAACTAGTACGGAGCCATGGCAAATTAGTGATGTTTGAGATCCCATTTAGTGTAGTCTCCCCATGTCAAGCACCCATTTTGTTGTTTTGGATATGCAAACTGCGGCTGCGTGACCAACCAGTTATCACAGTGATAAAAGCTGCCCTCTGAACCCTCCTCTTCTCCTCACCTCTGGTGCACCTCCATCTTCCTTCCCTTTCTCCCGTGGTCCACTTCCCTATCAGATTCCTCCTCCTTTAGCCTTTTACCTTTTCCACCTTTCATCTTCCATCTTCTACTTCATCACCCCCTTCCACACCTGCTCTCACCTATCACCTGCCAGTTCCTCCCAGTCCACCCACATTCTAATTCCGGCTTCTCCCCGCTTCCTTTCCAGTCCCGATGGACAGTCTTGGCATGAGGTGTTGTCTATTTATTCCCCTCCATAGATGCTTCTTGGTTTGCTGAGTTCCTCCGGCATTTTGTGTGTACATTGCTCTGGATTTCCAGCATCTGCTGAAATAAGTACGCTGTGTGTGTGTGGAAAGAGCGGTCTTTGTGGAAGTACAGCACGGTAGCATGTCTTTCCTGCTCAACGAGCTCACATTGCCCAATTACACCCTTGTGACCAATTAGCCTTCTGACCCCGTACATCTTTGGAATGTGGGAGGAAACCGGAGACCTGGAGCAAAACCACAAGGTCACAGGGAGAACACTAAAAAAAACCTCATTTCAGACAGCAGCGGAATTGAATCTGGCTAGCGTTACGCTGGCCATCTTGCTTTGTGAAGTTGAATCTATAGCTTAAAATCATCATTGCTGTCTGAGTTTGACTTTATCCTCCTCATTCACGGACCTTTTCATTTAAGGGGAGAATGCTGGTCTTTGGCCATGAACTCAAAGTACATGCAAATGTGCTGGCCATCATGTACTTCCAGTGCAATTATTGGATCTAGTAATCCTTGGCCATTACCGGTGCACAAGCTTCATGCTAGTTTCCCACTTGGTTCTTTAACAGTAAGCTGATTATTAGTTTTCATTTTATTTTCAAGAAGGGATAATGGCCACAACATTATAGTTCCATGTACAGATCCACGCTCTTAGTATCTTTACCCGTATACTCCTAGCATTAGAATAAACACACTTTGAACTATCTTGATGAAGGGTCAGGCCCGAAACGTTGACTGCTTGCTCATTTGCTAAGAGACTGCTTTGCCTGCTGAGTTCCTCCAGCATCTTGTGTGTGTTCCTTCAAACTATCCACCACATTGTATCTATTATTTTGCGGCTGCCTGTTTTTACTGGCCCTGGCATCTCCATTCTTCTCCATCTCTCCACTGGAGCTCTGGTCTCCGTTCCCTCCCTCCCCCCGCTAAACTAGTTAAATCCTCTCGAGAGGTTGGACAAACTTGGATTGATTTCTCCGGAGCGGGGTAGGCTGAGAGGAGATCTGAGACATATTTATAAGGTTATTAGAGATGTAGACAGGGAGAATCTTTTTCCCAGGGTCGAAATGACTAAGGCACATGCATTTAAAGTAGGGTTTTCCAACTGAGGTCAATGGATCTCCTTGGTTAATAGTAGGGACTAATGGTATTTTAAAAAAAGGCTGAGAGCCCTGATTTAAGGTGAGAGAGGATAAGTTTGAAGATGTGAGAAACAAGTTTTTTATACATAGACTGGTGGGTGCTTGGAATGCACAGGCTGGGGTGACGGTGGTAGGGATACATTAGGAACTTTTACGGGATGTTTAGATAGGCACGTCAATGTGTGGGAAATGGAAGGGGATGGATATTGCGTCGGCAGAGGAGATTAGTTGGACATTTGAGTACTAATTTGATTGGTTCAGCACAGCATTGTGGGCTGAAGGGCCTGTTTCTGTGCTGTACTGTTCTATGTTCCATCCCCTCTTCTTCGGCCTCCCCTCCATGCCCCAAGTTCAAATGAATCAAGACTGCTGATGGAAACCTTCAGATATATTTGTACCAGTTCTAGGTTTTATAGTGAAAGACCCTGTGTCATCAGTTTTAGTCAGGGGATGGGATCTACGTGACTTATAGATTTTCCTCCACAACGTAACTATTCTTGAATCTTGTTTCCAACTGGCAGTTTCCTTCATATTATCATTAGTAAGGTGATAAAGTGTTGCAATCTGTCAGATTGAACAACGTCGGGATAGAAGGATGGCTCATTGGAACCAAGATGAGGAGAAATTTCTTTAGCCAGATGGTGGTGAATCTGTGGAATTCATTGCCACAAACACTCATGGATGCCAAGTTATTGGGTATATTTAAAGCAGAGGTTAATAGTTCCTGATTAGTAAGGGGGCCTAAAGTTACAGGGAGAAGGTGGAGGAATGGAGTTGAGAGGGATAATAAATCAGCCGTGATGGAATGGTGGAGCTGAAAGGCCTAATTCTGTGCTTTCATCTTGTGGTCTTATACCCCAAGGTTGTAAAACAGAAGGGAGAAGGTAAATCTGTAAGTAACAAAATTAACAACCTGTATTGCTGTGAGATTCTGGGAAAGATCAGGTAATAAAGTGCAATCAATCTTCCCTGACTGTAACCCAAGGAGAAAGATCTCAGCAGGCGAATGTTCCCAGTTTCAAGAATACAAAGGAAGATTTATTGTAGGAGTGACCTTAGCAAGAGCTGATGAAATGGACAAAGAGGAGGATATAATAAGAAAAAAACATTGAAAGCAGATTTATATTATATAATGATAGCATTGAGTGAGATTGTGAAAGAGAATCCTTAGGAGCAATGAGGTGAAATGTGGTGCTGGGAGTCTCCTAGATTTGAGTCTTAGAACATGGCAGCAAAGAAACAGGCTGTTCAGCCCATCTAGTCCATGCTAAACTATTAAAATCTGTCTAGTTCCATTGACCTGCACCCTGATCATAGGGCTCCATATCCCTTCCCTACATGTACCTTTCCGCATTTATCTTAAATATTGAAATTGAACCCACATCCATCAGTTGCACTGGCAAATTGTTCTACATTTGCACCATCCTCTGAGTGAAGAAGATCCTCTGAAACATTTCATCTTTCACCCTTAACTGAGGACCTCACCCAACCTCACTGGAAAAAGCCTGCTTCCATTTATCCTATTATAGCTCTGTCCAATCTCCCCTCATTCTCCGAAAGTCCCAACCTGCTCAACCTTTCCCTATTACTCATGTCCTCAAGTTTTGGCAACATCCTTGAAAACTTTCTCTGTCCTTTCAATCTTATTGATATCTTTCCTGCAGCTAGGTGACCAAAACGGCACACAATACTCCAAATTAGGCTTCACCAATGTCTTGTACAATGTCAACATAACATTCTAACTCCTGTACTCAATACATTGATTAATGAAGGCCAGTGTGCCAAAAGCTCGTTTTACGACCCTATCTACCTGTGAAACCACGTTCAAGGAATTATGGATCTGTATTCCCAGATCCCTTTGTTCTACCGCACTCCCCAGTGCCCGACCACTCAGTATGTAAGACCTACCCTGGTTTGTCCTCCCAAGATGCAGCACCTCACACTTGTCTGCATTCAATTCCATCTGCCATTTTTCATCCTGTTTTTCCAGCTGGTCCAGATTCATGAAGGGAGTCATGATAATTTTCTGTCTGAAGTGCAATGAGCATAAAATGAGCCAATCAAAGTAAACATTTAGAAATAAGAGGCACTGGATTGTGTTAGAAGCTTTGGAGGTGCTAAGAAGGATGCTACTGTGGAGCTTACCTCTCTTGATTTTCCTTTTACAATCTCAGCATTATGATGTATGCCATCTTTGACACGGCAGTTAGGCTGAAACATGTCAAAATGTTTAATTTTTTATCCTTTTAAAAGTTTGTCATTATGCAACTGGTATTTAGTTTTATTAGCAGGGTTCCTGAGTTTTTTATATGCCATGGACCCCTACTTTTAACCTCATGGACACCAGGTTGAGAATCCCTGATCTACAGGAAATGTATTTCAGATTCAGTTTATTGTCATTTATAAACCACAAATACAATGCATTTAAAAAATGAGACAACGTTCTCCGGAATGGTATCACGAAAAAGCACAAAACAGACCACACAAGAAAAACCACATAACGTTTGGTAATCCCCAATCCAGAGTCCGGAGAGGCTGCTGCGTATCGATATCGTGCTACCGTCTTAGCACGTTCCCCACAAAGGAACTACAAACCCATCAGATAAACCTAAAAGCTACAAGACCTACACAAAACCACACAGTTACATATAGTTATAGTTAACATATAGTTTCAACAGTGCAGACAATACCATAATTGATAAAAGACTAACTGACAAAGAACACATAACACATAGTTTCAACAGTGCAAAGCAATACCGTAATCTGATAAAGAGCAGTCCATGGCACGGTTTAAAAGAAAGTCCCAAAGTCCCGACAGCCCATCATCTCACGCAGACGGTAGAAGGAAGAAAAACTCTTCCTGCCATGAACCTCCAGCGCCGCAGCTTGCCGATACAGCACTTTGGGAGCCCCGACCACAGCCAACTCCGAGTCCGTCCGAAAACTTCGAGCCTCCGCGACCTCTCCCTAGGTTAGCTCAGCATTCACCTAGTTATCTGCTAAATCTCTGTCAGCTGTTTGCTATTGTATATTATCAACTTAAAAAAAAACTTCCTTGAAAATGCCCAATGATTTGGATATTTCTCTAAATCTAAAATATAGCAGCTTACAACTATTTGGAAATAATGAATAAAATCTCCATTCTGATTTGTTCCAAAAAGCCCTTATAATGACTTTTCCTTTGAATTATTTCCTGAATATTGCATTGCTCCAAAATCAAAGTTCTCCTCCAAACGTTGGTTACAGTTTTGATGCAACACACATGCTTTGAATACAAGTGGTGCAATGTAGATAGCAATTCTGCTGCTGCTTCCCTGCTGCTTATGTTCGTCTGTGTTTAAAAGTACGTGTGTCCAAAGTTTGCCATGGTGGAGTGAAATGTATCTTTTATGTTTTTGCTAGATTAAAACTCCATATGTCTAAGCTGTGAAAATCACTGCTTTTTTTTTAATCAAATGTGATCGATGCCTCAGTAACATGCAATTAGAGGAAGTTTTATTTTATCATGTGTTTGTTCTTTAGCTTCAGAATTTGGAGGGTGGGGTCGAATAATTTTTGTCTTAGCTGTGATAGAAAGTGTCGCTTCACATTTCCTGTTCTATTGACTTATTTTCTGCTTGGATACAATCTATTATACGAGGTTAAAGATGCACTTATTAAGTTGAACTGGAATACAATGTAGTTAGTCTCTCCAACCAGTGCGATTGTACTGTCGACAATTCCACGATGTGCTTGTGGAATCAACAAGTAGTTATAAGAATGTGATCTCTGATCTGAAGTCCCGAAGACTGAAATCCCGGTGAATAAGGATTTTAACGTGACTGCTACTTTCTGAATATTGAAACCTCTTGTAGGTTGCATTTCAAAAGCTACTTCAGTGAGGAGATCTATACACACACACACACACACACACCTCCAATCAATCAATCAATCAATAAATATAGAAAGAAAAGCAATCATAAGCCACTGTTTGCTGTTTCAGTGTGGTTGAGTTTCCACACTTTTTGTGGGAACAGTGTAGCTATTCCTCCCTCTTCCCAACACAGAAGTAGATGGGTTTCTTAAAGCTGCTTGGGTATTTTTTGGATGTGTTGGCGCATGGCCGAGTGGTTAAGGCGTTCGTCTAGTGATCTGAAGGTTGCCTTGACTGAGGCTTGCGTGTGTGTCCTTGAGCAAGGCACTTAACCACACATTGCTCTGCGACGACACCAGTGCCAAGCTGTATGGGTCCTAATGCCCTTCCCTTGGACAACATCGGTGGCACGGAGAGGGGAGACTTGCAGCTTGGGCAACTGCCAGTCTTCCATTAAAAAAAATCCTTGCCCAGGCTTGCGCCCTGGAAACTTCCCAAGGTGCAAATCCATGGTCTATCGAGACTAATGGAGGCCTACCTATTTTTTGGATCTAGTGTGCCTACAGTGGTTTGAATAGAGAATTCCAGGATTATAGGCTGGGAATGAAAATGGATCAATGATAACTTTTCAACCTGGAGTGGATGTTCAAGTTTAATTGTGATTCAAAGTAAATTCTATTATTAAAGTACAGTATATGTATATCACCATATACAACCTGAAGATTCATTTTCTTGCAGTCATACTCAATAAATCCATGATAATAATAAGAACCGAATCAACAAAAGACCGCCCTTGGATGATCAACGAGAGTGCAGAAGACAACTAACCGTGCAAATTCAAAAAGAAAGAAATAATAATAAATAAATAAGCAATAAATATCGAGAACATGAGATGAAGATTCCGTGGAAGTTAGACACTGATTGTGGGGGTATGTCGATGATTGGGCAAGTGAAGCTGAGTGGAGTTATCCCCTTTGCTTCAAGAGCCTGGTGGTTGAGGGGCAGTAACTGTTCCTGAACCTGGTGGTTGAGGGGCAGTAACGGTTCCTGAACCTGGTGGTTGAGGGGCGGTAACTGTTCCTGAACCTGGTGGTTGAGGGGCGGTAACTGTTCCTGAACCTGGTGGTTGAGGGGCGGTAACTGTTCCTAAACCTGGTGGTTGAGGGGCAGTAACTGTTCCTGAACCTGGTGGTTGAGGGGCAGTAACTGTTCCTGAACCTGGTGGTTGAGGGGCGGTAACTGTTCCTAAACCTGGTGGTTGAGGGGCAGTAACTGTTCCTGAACCTGGTGGTTGAGGGGCAGTAACTGTTCCTGAACCTGGTGGTGTGAGTCCTGAGGCTCCTGATGGCAGCAGTGAGAGAAGAGTATGGTCTGGATGGTGGGGGGGTCTGTGATGATGGATGCCACTCTCCTGCTACAGGGCTTCGTGTAGATGTGCCCGATGGTTGGGAGGGCTCTACCTGTGGTGGACTGACAGCGTGAGTTGTATTGAGATGTTGAAAGTGAGCCTGTAGGTTGTAGAATCAGTTCAGAGTTGTTGTGAGTGAAGTTATCTACGCTGCTTTAGGAGCCTGGTAGTTGTAGGGTAATAACTGTTGCTGAACTTGCACTCACTGGAGCTCAGAAGAATGGGGGGGGGGGGGTAGATCTCACTGAAACCTACTGAGTATTGAATGCCCTCGATAAAATGGATGTGCAGAGGATGTTTCCTATACTGATGAGAGTCTGAGACTAGAGTAGAAAGACATCCCTTCAGAACAGAGATGAGGGGTAATTTCTTTAGCCAGGGGGTGAATCTGTGGAATTCATTGCCACAGACGGATGTGGAGGCCAAGTCACTGAGTATGTTTAATTGGAGATTGATAGATTCTTGATTAGTAAGGGCATCAAAGAATATGGGGAGAAGGCAGGAGAATGAGGTTGCGAGATAATAAATCAGCCATGATGGAATGATGGGCTGAATGGCCTAACTCTGCTCCTTTCTTATGGTCCTAAGGTCTAAGTCTGCAGGGTGTTTTATATTCTGGCATACCGGGGCACACTGAACAAGCCAGAGTATACAGATGATGGAAAAGATTTGGAAAACGGAATTGGTTGCTTGATATTTTATTGACCTTTGCCCTACGAAGTTTACTTTGAAAGCCGTTGAATACATGAAAAATGTCAGTGTATATTGGCAGGCTACTGCTCACTGTGTTGATGTGTTTTCTTGTCCCAGTGCCAGCCACCAAGCTGAATGCCGTGAGTAAGCCTAGCCGGGGCCAGTGTGTCAGCAAGTATGATCTGCTTGTCTGGTTTGAGATCAGTGAGCTGGAACCTACTGGAGAGTAAGTCAATGAATTATAATAATCTTTCTGATCAGTGCTTGGGGTGCTCAGGCGGTTAATGGAAGCTGTTTCTGAGAAGGTTGGGAGAGACAGAACCAGGCCCTTTGGCACAATTCACCTATGCTGACCAAGTTGTCTTCCTTAGCTGGTCCCATTTGCCTGTATTTGGTCCATGTACTTCCCCATCCATCAACCAGTCCAAATATCCAGGGGCAGTATTCACCAGAAAACAAGAATTGATTTTTTTTATCTTAAGGAATGAGTGTTCATTCCACAAAAACTCTGCTGGCATAACAGGTGAGCATCACCTCATTCCCCATCAGAGAGAGACTCCAGTTTCTCCTCTGTTCCCTAACTATCCTTGTATTAGAACATAGAACAGTACAGGCCCTTCAGCCCATGACGTTGTGCTGACCTTTTAACCTACTCCAAGACCAATCAAACTCTTCCATCCCGCATACCCCTCCATTTTTCTATTACCTATATGCCTATCTAAGAGTCTCTTAAATGTCCCTCATATATCTGTCTCTGCTACCACTATCTCCAAGCACCCACCAATCTCTATATTTAAAAAGTATTCCTCTGACATCTCCCCCATACTTGATTCCAATCACTTAAAAAATTATGTCCCTCATATTAGCTGTAATGCCCTGGGGAGAAAGACGCTAGTTGTCCACGTGATCTGTATCTCTTATCATCGTATACATCTGTATCAAGTTGCCTCTTATCATCTTCACTCCAGAGAGAACAGCTATAGCTTGCTCAGCCTTTCCTCATAAGACATGCTCTCTAATTGAGGCAGCGTGCTGGTAAATCTCCTCTGCACCCTCTCCAAAGCTTATAATGAGGTGCCCAGAACTGAACACAATATTCCAGGTGTCCTGTAGTTAATCTCTGTTGATCCTTACTGGCTGAGTCCATTGCCAAGCTGGCCAGTTTCCTGTGAGGAACGCAAGCAAGAATAGGATGCACAACTCCAAGCTGCTCTGGCAGTCTAGAAACTCGGGTTTAATCTTCCACTTCCCAACCCAACTGGGTAAATTATTGCCTGACTTTGTTTATGAAGACACGTCAAATATTAAGTGTTTAGAGAAGCTGAGTTGGTATGAAAACTGCTTTTTGAAGGGAGCAGGAGAGGGAGTAAACTGAGAACAGGGGAAATAGCTACAAGATTGTTATTGTTATCAAGACTACAGGACCAGAGGTTTCTTACAGACCTGTCATTTATATTTCATTCTGATATTTGGGCATTTCAGGAAAACCAGCTGAAATTATAATAATTTCATTAAAAAGTGCGCAAGATTTTCCTTGTGCGAGTCGATTAGGTTTGGTGAACGAAGAAAGAATAGTTAATTTAAATTGTTTTCTCTGTATGCCTGATTTCTCCTCTGATTGACGCATTGTCCCTTACAGGTATATCGCTGCAGTGGTGGACCACAGCGGAGGGCTGCCCTGTCAAGGCACTTACCTGCTTCACCAGGTAAACTCACCTGCTCAACCCTGCGATCAGCAGAATCCAGTTCAAATCGCACTCCAGAGCACAACGACCGAGGTTGACCCTCGGATGGAAAACTGAAGGAGATGCTCTGTCGGAGATGCTTTCTAATGGGCAGCACGCCTATCTTCCGTTTTGTTGAGAAATAAGGGGCACTTTGACATAGTTGTGGAGGAGGGGGTGGTTATTCCCAGTGTGTAACCCTTGTTTATCCCTCAAAGAAGATCTCTATCTAGTTATCGTAGAAAACCAATGTAACTTCAGGTGTTTGAACATCAACCAAAAACAGAAGTGGAGTTGGCCCCAGGTGCTCCAGTACCCTCCCATGGTCAAAAGGCATACTGGTTAATAGATGAATTGGTCATTGTAAATTGTCCTGTGATTAGGCTCGATTGCTGGGCAGAGTGGCTTGCTGGGCCTGAAGAGTGTGTTCCGAGCTCAATCTCCAATAAATACGTCTCAGGCACTCAAGTAGCATCTGTGGAAAGAAAGAACGCCTAATATAATGGGTCGAGGGAATGATCCCCAATTCTGACCCGAAATGTTAACTGGTTTCTCTTTCCACGGGTGGTGCCTGACTGGGAGCTCTTCCAGGATTTGTGTCTTGTTCTTAAAGCAGTGCTTGTGCCTTTTTTCTTCTATCAAATGACTTTTGCTTGAAGTGGAAGTTTATTGAATTGAGATTGAAGTAGAGGGAATGCTACAGGTCATTTGTGTGCTGCAATCTTGCACAGACGAAAAAGGTTTTTTAAAAAAAAAAATCTGTTTAGTGATGTTGACTAAGGCAGAAATATTGGACAGATGCCGGAATTGCCACCAGTCTGTGGGAATTAAGGTTAAATTTTATAGTTTGGCAATTATTAGAAAGGACGGTGCTTTGTAACGATTTTCACTTTTAAAAGATCATAAGATGTAGCAGTGGAATTAGGCCATTCGGCCCATCAAGCTTGCTCTGCCATTTGATCATGGCTGCTTTACTATCCTCTCAACCCAATTCTCCTGCCGTCTCCTGACTAATCAAGAAGCTATCATCCTCCGCTTTAAATGTACCCGATATCTTGGCCTCCACAGCTGTCTGTGGCAACGAATTCCACAGATTCACCAGCTTTTGGTGAAAAAAAAATCCTGAAGAATTCTCCTCTCTGTCATCTTCCAGTTTCCTTAGACCTGAAGAAGGGTCTCGGCCCAAAGCATCAGCTATCACTTCATTTTCATAGACGCTGCCTGACCTGCTGAGTTCCTCCAGCACTTTATGTGTGTTATTCTGGATTTCCAGCATCTGCAGAATCTCTTGTGTTTATAAGAAAAAAATGCTGTAAATTAAAAAAGATATTTTTTTTTAAAGTGTGAAAATAGAGTGAGATAGTGTTCGTGGGCACAGTCTGAATCAACCTATGACATTGTTCCACAACACGCTTGTTGCTAGATTTATTAATAGACGTGTAAGTTGAGGAGAGAGCAGGCTTATTGTGTGGCATCCTGAAGGGTTTATGTCAGTGAAAGACATATTGAAATGTTAATTCAATATTGTGTTCATACCAGTGCCGACACAATATTGTAGATGCTCTTGTGCTCTATTGAAATGTAAGAATGATTGTTGGGCAGAAGGCTTTGACAAATAGCAACAAGATGGTTTGCTAGACGTTGGTGGGGGGAGTGATGGGCTCAATGCCCCTGCTTTTCTTTGGAAAGTCACCCAGGATCTTTTTCGAGAGGGCAGGCGGAGCTTTGGGACTTCGTGGTTAAATGTCAACCATGCTTCAGAGCCCAAGCCCAAACTAGTGCCTGCTCCCTACCACCTCCTGGGGGTGAGTTTGCTGACACAGAATGAAATTTCCAATTATAACTTTAGGTTTTGATTCCAACAGGGAATTCAGCGCAGGATTACGGTCACGATCGTGCATGAGAAAGGCAGTGAACTTCACTGGAAGGATGTTCGAGAGCTCGTTGTTGGTGAGTTTTCTTTCCAGAGCCAATGGGTCTTTTCTAATGTACGAACGTTTGTAATATTGATAATACTAATGTATGATCCTTTCAACATTACGGATTTTACATCTCATTCTCTTGTTCGCCAGTAAAACTAACACCAGGGAACTGATTAAATTACTCTAAATAACGATGTTTACGTTCAATGGCCGCTTTATTAGGTAACCCTTTACACTTTGTTAATGCAAATATCTAATCTGCCAATCACGTGGCAGCAACTCAATGCATAAAGTTGTGCAGACGTGGTCAGGAGGTTCAGTTGATGTTCAGACCAAACGTTAGAATGGGGGAAGAAACATGGCTTTGACCGTGGAGTGATTGTTGGTGCCAGATGGGGTGGTTTGAGTATCTCAGACACTGCTGATCTGTGATTTTCACGCACAACGGTCTCTAGCATTTACAGAAAAGGCTACGAAGAAACAAAAAAAAATCCAGTTAGTGGCAGTTCTCTGTCAAAACTGCCTTGTTAATGAGAGGTCAGAGGTGAACGTGTTAACACTCAAACAAGCCCAAGATTTTCTTTCGCTTTAACAACTTTACTTTCTCCGTTCACGTTCAGTACACGAGGGTGCCATTTCCTTGCCTATAATCCCACCCCCCAGCGTGCTTGCCCATAACATAAAAGTGTGCACCTCAACTAAATGCTTACATTGCCCAAATTAACAGAACTTAACGAATGGCCAGACTGACTGGTTCAAACTGACAGGGAGGCGACAGTAACTCAAATAACCACGTTACAGCAGTGGTGTGCAGAAGAGCATCTCTGAACGCACAACACATTGAACCTTAAAGTGGATGGGCTATAGCAACAGAAGACCACACCAGGTACCTCATAAAATGGCCATTGAGAGTGGCCTCTTAATAAGAGCAAATGATCTGCATTCTAAATTTAGATTAAATAAATCCCTATGCTTCAGATTCTTGAACAGCCAAATGTCACTAAATGCACTGATTTCTAATGCAATGTTAAAATAAACGTCCTCCTGACTTCACTCATGAAGGGATAAAATATAAATTACAAGATAAGTGTTCATTCTGTCTTGGACAAGCCCAGTAACTGTCTGCTTCCCAATGGTTTCCCAGGGCGCATCAGGAATAAACCAGAGGTGGATGAAGCTGCCGTAGACGCTGTTTTGTCTTTGAATATAATTTCTGCAAAGCATATCAAATCTTCAAATGATGCTCACAGGTATGTTCATGTTCCTTTTACATGAAGTGGTGCTACATCTTGAGTTCCAGTTCTGTCACCCATTTGAAACTAGCATTCTGTACTGGACAGGTGCCGGAGATGGCCAATATTGGCGGAATAGTGATCAAAAGGACACATCTGATAGATAGATAGATAGATAGATAGATTGCAGGTTTTACAGGTTGGATGGAGCGACTTTTGTTCAAATGACCTTGTATTTTCTTTTTAAAAAAAATCAATTTCTGTGGGGGGGGAGGAGCAAAAGCTATCAATGTCACACCATTAAAGTTTGCTGTGATCTGTTCTGTTGATGAGGCGAATCTCTGCGTGTGTAGCAACAGATTGGAAAAACAACAACCCTACAGGAAGGCCCAGTCATTCATGGGAGCTCGGGTAGCTTGTAGACTGGGTGTTGGATGAGTTCTGTAATTATCAGCCTGGGCATTCTATCAAATGTGCGGCAGGATGGGGATACATCTCTACCAAAGAGCCGTAAGACGCTCCTTCCCTCCACTGACCTGCAGGTGTAGTACCTGCTTAGCCCCCGATCAGGGTCACATGAAGCTATGGGAGCAGGTGGTGGATATCACAAGCCCTGGTTATGTGACCACTGACACCAGGATGACGATCTCTGAAGAGTATTGATAATGGCTGGGGTTATCCATCTTGTAAAGGCACTGCCCAGAAGAAGGCAATGTCAAAATACTTCAGTAGAAAAATTTGCCAAGAACAATAATGGACGTGAGACCATGATTGCATACATCATATGACATGGCACATAATGATGATGATTCTATCATAGGTAAGGATTTTTAAAAATATATAAATATTAGCTTTATTTGTCACATGCACATTGAAAATTACAGGAAAATGCGTCATTTGTGTCAATGACCAACACAGTCTGAGGAGGTGCTGGGGGCAGCCCTCAATTGTCGCTGCACTTCCAGCACCAAAATAGCATGCCCACAACTTACTGACCCTAACCCGAACGTCTTTGAAATGTGAGAGGAAGTGGGAACACCTGGAACAGTCACAGGGAGAGCATTAAAACTCCTTCCAGACAGCACCAGGAACCAAAATCCCTGTCGCTGACGCTGTAAATTGTTATGCTAGCCACTACACAAGAACATAGAAATAGAGGCAGGTGTTAGCCAATTGCCCCCTCGAGCCTGCTTTGCTATTCCATCGGATTGTGACTGAACCAATATTGGCCTCAGCTTCACTTTCCCGTTCTCTTCCCCACGTCTTTTGACTCCCTTATAATTCAGTTGGCAGTTAGTCTGTACCTGCAATAGATTCAGTAACTTAAATTGAAACTATTCTGAAACTATGCCCTTAATTCTTGGAACTCCCATTGAGGGAAACAGCATCCAGCTTGTAAGCTCCTTCTGAATCTTAAATTTTTTTTTTGGTAATTTTTTTTAATTGAAGTTCATCATCAAACAAACATTTCCATAAGATGTATTTCAGACATTGTACATATATATCATATAATCATATATATCACAAATCTCCACAAAGTATTTATCTGAGGTATACACTTACAGAAAAGAGTGGAAAGAAAAAAACAAGCAAAAGGAAAGAACTATGTACAAGTAGGGAGTGATTTTTTTTTACAACAGATTCATTGATTTGTGAGAATAAAATCAGGCCTATGAGGCATTATGTAGTTAAACCATTTTTCCCAGTATGAATCAAATTGTTCCAGCTTATGATTAACAGATGCGGTTATCTTCTCCATTTTGTATATGTCCATTGTAATTTCCATCCATGTATTTAAAGTTGGGCTCTCCTGTGATAACCATTTCCTAGTAAGAGTCTTTTTACCTGCCACCAACAGTATATTCATTAAATATTTATCTCTTTTCAACCATTCTTGAGGTATATATCCAAAACATATGGTCTTACTCTCTAAGGGTATTTCACATTTAAAGATGTCTTGTAGGGCATTGTGTATCCCCCTCCAATAGTTTTTGATAACAGGGCAGTCCCAAAAAATATGATAATGATTTGCATTTTGATTTCCACAATTTCTCCAGCAAACAGGGAGGTTACTATCATAACGGGATTCCTGAGAGGGTGTAATAAAATATCTTATCAAGTTTTTCCATCCAAACTCCCACCATTTCTGTGAACTGGTACACTTCCATTGATACCTCCATATTGTTGTCCATTCTTCCTCAGATATAATTATCCCTCCTTCCTTCTCCCATTTTGTTTTAATGTATGAAGTCGAATGTGTTTTAAGATTTGACAACCCCTTATACAGTGGCCCAACATACTCCAATTCTGTATATCGAACCCTTTTTCCAAGGAATCAGCAGCTTATCATGTTAGTGCATGGTGCCTGTATGGGCCCAGGACAAAGAAATAAGCAGGGGAAAAAAAACTCATTGTGGACACCACCCACTCAATTAAAAAAAACACGGGCGATTCTTCAGATGCTGAAAATCCAAAGCAGCACACACACAATGCTGGAGGAACTCCAGCTGGTCGGGCAGCATCTACAGAGGAGAATAAACAGCTGATGTTTCAGGCCAAGACCTTTAATCAGGACTGGAAAGGAAGGGGGAAGATGCCAAAGTAAGAAGCTGGGGGGAGTGGAAGCTGGAGGATGATGGGTGAAGCCAGATGGGAGGGCAGGATGGAGGGGGGGAGGGAGAAAGAAACTGGGAGGTGATGGGGGAAAAAGGTAAAGGGCTAGAAAAGAAGGAATCTATTAGGAGAGGAGACTGGGCCATGGGAGAAAGGACAAGAGGAGGGGCACCAGTGGGGGGTGATAGGCAGGTGAGAAGAAGTAAGAGGCCAGAGTGGGAGATTATAGAAGAGGGAATGAGGAGGAGGGAAAATTACCAGAAGCTGGTGAAATTCATGCCATCAGGTTGAAGGCTACCCAGAAAGAATAGGAGTTGTTGCTCCTCCAAACTGAGAGATTGTGTTTCCTGCATGGGGACCCCAGATCCCTTTATACTGCAATGTTCTGTGGTCTCACTCTATTTAGATAATAATATTATTCTTTCCTCATTCTGGAGTGGATAACCTCGCATGAAGGATCCACCTCATCCATCATCTATATTTACTATGTTAGGAATTTGCTGTGGTGAGGTGGTCAGGGTGTGACATGCAGAAAAGACCATTCAGCAATTGTAAAGAATAAATAATTATATAAAAAATTAAGTTAGAGGATGGAAATGGAATAATATGTACATAAATATGTAAATACCAGCATGTACTTATAATGTAAACAGCATTATAAAAAGTGTTTCCAAGTGTCTACAGTGCAGTGACTGGGGTTATAGATGGAGGAGTGTGCCAGGGATTAACTGCCTGGGGAAAGACAGTTGTAAGATCATGTGATTTTTTTTTTTAATATAGTAGCCCTCCAGTGCTTTCCAGAAGGAAGCTTTGGGGAAAAGGCAGTTTACTGAGTGGGTCGTGTAGGCAGTGATTTTTCCCGCTCGCTTCTTTGACCTGGACACCTACAAGTCCTGCGGTGATTTCACATTTCCCCACGCTCTACTCCATCCGCCAGCTTCTAGTCCCTTCACTTACCTACCCGGTTTCCTTTGCAGGGCGGCGCGGTAGCTTAGCTGTTTTGCACAGCGCTTTACAGCGCCAGCAGTCGGATTCAGTTCACTCCGCTGTCTGTAAGGAGTCTGTCCACTCTCCCCGTGGCCGCATGGGTTTCCTCCGGGTGCTCCGGTTTCCTCCCACAGTCCAAAGGCACACCAGTTGGTAGGTTAATTGGTCACGGTAAAACGTCCCATGATTAGCCTAGGGTGAAACCGGGGCTTGCTGGGCAGTGCGGCTCAAAGGGCTGGGAGGGCCTGTTCTGCACTGTGTTTCAAAAGACAAATAGATAGCTGGTTGGATAAATTGCTAGATCATTGTTCCCCGTAACCCTTTGGTTATCTGTTATTACTGATACATTTTCGTGTCTTCTACTTTTAAAACTGATCTACACTAATTTCAAATCTTTGCCATTTACTTAACTCAGGCTTTAAGGAACAAAATGTTTCTTTAACTATGTTTATGTAGCTGTAGATGCTCTGACTATTTGTTTTTTTTTAATGTTATTTGCTGGTTTGCTGTCATTCACTATCATCTTAATATCTTTTTTTGGTCATGTTTGCCATTTCTAAATGTCCTCTGGCTCACCACTCAGTCTTACTGCACTGTATGCCTTTTTCAGTTTGATACCCCAACCTTGGCTCAATCATAAGTGGTGCATCCCACTCATAGTGCCTTGGTTTCTAACCAGAATATGCCCTCGCTAGGTTTTATGAAGTATCTGGTTTTGCTAACTTCTGTCTTCCCCAGTTCATTCTGATCTCGAACCATTTTAGTCGCCTTTCTTTAAGATTTGGACTCTAGTTACTGATCCTCAAGCTGAATTTGAAATGTTGCCATACTGTGAACTCCTTTTCCCTGGGGATCCTATACTGTGAGATCATTAATTAATCCTGTTTCATTACTCAATATCAAAACAGCTGCACCCTGGTTTGGTGCCTTGACATATTGCTCTCAGAAGCTATATCAGATACACTCAATGAACTCTCCCTCAAAGACATCTTTGCCATTATTTTTTGTCCAATCAATGCGATGTTGAAAATCAACCATGATTACTGTGTAGCTCTTTCAGAATTCTTTCTTGACTTGTACTATGTGCTACAGTACAGCTGTTGTACATAAGCCCTCTTATTAATTCCACCAGTAACTTCTTTGTCTGTATTTTATTTTCACCCAATTGATTTCGCCACAAGCACCTGAGCCAATGTCATTCTTCGCAAGCACAATAGATTCTACAGATGTTGGAAATCTTGAGCAACACACACACACACACACATGAAATGCTGGAGGAACTCAGGCTGCACCAAGTGAGGGGAAACCTGGTGAATGTTGAAAGACTTTGATAGAGTGGATGTGAAGAGGATGTGATGTGAGAGTCTAAGGCTAAAGGACACAGCCTCAGAATACAGGGACATGCATTTAGAACAGAGATGAGGAATTTGTTCAGCCAGAGAGTTGTGAGACTATGGAATTCGTTGCCAAAGGCGGCTATGGATGCCAAGTCAGTAGGTATATTTAAGGCAGAGGTTGATAGATTCTTGATTAGTCAGGGCACAAAGGGTTACGGGGAAAAGGCAGGAGATTGGGGTTGAGAGGGAAATGGATCAGCCATGATGAAATGGCGGAATAGATTCAATGGGCCGAATGGCTTAATTTGGTTCCTATGTCTTAGCTCAGATAAACAGTCGATGTTTCAGGCTGAGACCCTTCATCAGAACTGGAAAGGAAGGGGGAAGAAGCCAGAATAAAAAGGGGAAGGGAAGGAGTACAAGCTGGCGGGTGATAGGTGAAGCCAGGTGAGGGAGGAGAGGGGTGAAATAAGAAGCTCAGGGATGATAGGTGGAAGAGATAGAGAGCTGAAGAAGGAGGATTCTGATAGGAGAGGACAGTGGGCCATGAAGGGGGGAAGGGCAATGATGGGCAGGCGAGAAGAGAAGAGGGTAACCAGAATGGGAATTGGAAAAAGAGAGGAGGAGGAAGGGAGGAGATCACGATGAAGGGTTATGGCCCAAATGCTGACTGTTTATTCCCTTCCATAGATGCTGTCTGGCCTGCTGAGTTCCCCCAGCATTTTGTGCGCATGTTGCTCGTTATTATTCCTCACCATGACAGTGATCTCATCCTTTCCTACCAGGGTCTCAACCTGAAACACCAACTGTGCAGTTCCCTCTGCAGATGCTGCCTGACCCGCTGAGGACCTCACTCATTGTTTCCTGCCAGTTCACTTGTGCCTCCTCTCTACCACCACCTGCTTCCCGCCTACCGCTGGGTTCAGAAGTTGATCTCGAGTCATGGTCCAACTTCGAAATGGTCAGGAGCGTAAGAGTTCCGCGATCTGAGTTGGAACATATTACAGCCCAGTACAGGGACAGCACAATATTGTGCTGAGTCAATCAAACGGCCAACTGAACTAATTCTCCTGCCGTCACCGTGCCCGTCTTCGTCCATCTTCCTCACGTCCATGTGCCTACCTAAATAAGTCCCTAATGTATCTGCCTCTACCCCCACCCCAGGCAGCCTGCAGAGTTCTGTGATCAGGGTGAGGCAAATGCTTGACATTTTTTGTCCAAATTTTTTAGTAGCTTAAACAAGTTGTAGCTGGCTGTCGTTCTCAGTCGCCTATTATTTCCATCTCTTTCCTCATTGCTACTAATGATACCTCTTGTATTTTACAGGCTGTTTCTTGATGTGGACATACCTAGGTATTTTCAGTTTTCCGTTTGTTGTTCGTTTATTAGATTAGAGCCTCATCTCTTTCCTTATAAATTTCCTTTGCTTTTTATGCAATCCTGCTTTAGTGCTGTACCCTACTTTATACCACAGACACAGGAAATAAATAAAATCATCTTGTTTCACTCCATGGGTGTCAGGAATCCAAACTACTTCCTTGGGAACTAATCTTCACAAATGCACCTATTATGAATATAGGGATTTAGCTAGTAGTTGGGTTTAAAAAAAACTGATAGCACTGAACGTAAGTAAGTAAAATTTATTATCAAAGTATGTATATATTGCCATACACTACCTTGAGATTCACTTTCTCGCAGGCATTTACAGGAACAAAAAAGAAATAAACTAGATTCTGTGAAAAACTTTACGAAGACTGACAAGCAACCAAAGTACAAAAGAAGGAAAATTGTGCAAACATAGGACAATGCTGAGAGTATGTCTTTGGAAGTAAGTCCTGTGGTTGTAGAGACAGTTCAGAGCTGTGGTGAGTGAGGTTATCCATCAGGTTCAGGAGCCCAGTGGCCGTAGGGCGATAACTGATGGTTGTAGGGTATTAACTATTGCCGAACCTGATGTTGTGGGACACACGGCAGCAGCAAGAAGAGAATATAGCCTGGATAGTGGGAGATCTTTGATGAGGGATGCTGCCTACTTATGACAGTGTCCCATATGAGTGGTGGGGAGGGTTTTGCTTCTGATGGACCGGGCAGTATCCACCACTCTCTGTAGCCTTTTCCATTCCTGGGCATTGATGTTTCCGTACCAGGCCATGATACAACCAGTTAGGCTACTCACCACTGTGCATCTATAGAAGTTTGTCAGAGCTTTTGGTGACATGCCAAGTTTGCGCAAACTTTTTTAAGGAAGTAGAGGAACTGTTAGACCTTCTTTATATTAAGTGCAAATAATCATTTACTGGTACCTGTGCTGTTGATTGTTGTCAATCACTACTGTCACCATAAACAAATAAATCTTCCAAACACCTTCATTTAATTCTTTGAAGAGTGTAAAACTTCTTGAAGCGTTGGGATGTTATGTTGAGGTTGTATAAGACGGTGGTGAGGTCAAATTTGGAGTAATGTATATGGTTCTGGTCACCTACCTACAGGAAAGATATCATTTAAATTGAAAGAGTACGGAGGAAATTTCCAAGGATAAACCAGGACTTAAGGACCTGAGTTACAGGCAAAGGTTGAGTAGGTTAGGACTTTATTCTCTGGAGTGTAGGAGAATGAGGGGAGATTTGATAGAGGTGTACAAAATGGATGAGGAATATAGATAGGGTAAATGCAAGCAGGCTTTTTCCATTGAGGTTAGGTGAAACTAGAACTGGAGGTTGTAGGTTAAGGATGAAAAGTGAAATATTTAAGGGGAAACTTGAGAAGGAACTTCATTCAGAGGGTGGAACAAGCCTCCAGCAGTAATGGTGGATACGAGTTTGACTGCAACATTTAAGCAAACTTTGAATAGATACATGGATGGGTGGGGTATTGGAGGGTGAAGGAGGTGCAGGTCAATGGGAGTAGGCAAAATGATGCACTGCAAGGTGGAGAAATAATCTCCAGGTACTTAATGCCCGAGGACAGCGAAAGATAAAATGGAGAATTTAAATTAAGCCTTCTGACAACATACACAGGTTACGTTTCCCCGAGTTATTCCAGCCGCAACTGAAAGAACTTCCAATGTGTTCTGGATTAGTAATATCGGGAAGAATTTGGTTCTGCGAGATGAGGGTGTGGAGTGATGCCGAGGGCGGAGTCTTCACTTGGCCTCACTTACGATCATGAAGCGGTCCAAAACAGCCTGTGGTATAAATGACGAGCAAGCATCACGTTCACTTGTAGCATCAGTACTTCACTTTAGACAGAGCTTAGACGGCCGAGAAACAGCCCCCTGTGTTAGTACACAGCTCTTGTGTGCTGTACTGTAGGACATACCCTTGCTACGTTGCTCACTGTGGATATATTAAAAACGGTGTTCCAAACGTATTTGCTGTCTGGAGGTATTCCACTTAAAGATCCAGTGCCTAACTGATCGCGGCACGGCCCTGTAACCGGACTTGGGTAGGTGGTGCTCGTGGATAAAGTCCGAGAGCCAGACATGCATTCCACCTCAGGACTCACAGCTATGGTTCGAAACAAATTACAAAATAAAACTTTATACATAAAAAAATCAGAAGTACAGAGCTTCTGCAAAAAAAGTGAGACATCAGTTAATTTTCAGCGTAATATTACAGTGTAATGTAACATAAATAATTCTGACATTGGATGGCTTAGTTATTTTAAAATGTGCAAAAATATAAAAAGTTGTGTTTATTGCATTTTTAAAATGGAATATATATGTTATATACTGTACCTCATAATGGATCAGTAAAATTGATGAAGATTTTAAAAGGGAAACATTGAGAGGATGAAAAAGCATGAGGGGGCTGAGAGAGAGAGAATGCGAGACAGCAGAGACAAAATGCTGGAGGAGCTCAACAGGTCAGGTAGCATCTATGGAAAGGGAATAGGCAGTTGACATTTTGGGCTGAGACCCTTCAACAGGACTGGAAAGGAAAGGGGAAGAAGCCAGAATAAGAAGGTAGAGGAGGGGAAGGAGAACAACCTCTCTGTCTGTTTTTTCTTGCCCTCCCCTTTGTGTCTCTGGTTCTCTCTCCCACTCCCACCCTCCCACTCCCACTCCCTCACTCCCACTCTCACTCCCTCCCACTCCCCCTCCCCCTCCCTCTCTCCCACTCCCAATCCCTCCCTCCCCACTCCCACTCCCTCCCTGCCACTCCTGTTCATCTTCACTCACACCATGGATGTCATTGAGCTAAAGAAGGTGCACCATTTTTCCTGGAATGTATGATGTTGAGGGATGACCTGTGAGGTGTATAAATACAATGGATGGCTACAGTCTTTTCCCAGGGTAAGTGGGGTGGAGGAGGAGGCTAAAACTCGAGAGTAGAAATTTAAGGTTAGAAGGGAAAGGCTTGAACGGAAACAGAGGGTTAAGTGTATCACACAGAGGGTGGCTGGTGCATAGAGCAAGCTGTCCGAGGAAGCTGTAAATCAGGATATAATTACAAAATTTAAAAGGCATTTGGACTGCTCTGTGGATAGAAAAGATCTAGAGAAACATGAGCCAACCTTGGACAAATGGGACTAGCTCAAAGTTCAAATTAACTTTGAATTTTTATTATTAAAGATACAGCACAGTTACAGACCCTTCCAGCCCAACGAGTCCACGCCACTCTGTCACACCCATGAGACAAGTAAACCTACTCAACCGAAACTGCAGCACCCAGAGGAAACTGAGAGAACGTACAAATTCCTTAAAGACAGGGCAGGAATTTATCATCAAAGTACTCTGATTATTTATTATAAAAGTACGTGTAAGTCACTATACACTGCCCTGAGATTCATTTTTATATAAGCACAGATAGACATCTTGGTCAGCATGGGCAAGTTGGGCTGAAGGGCCTGTTTTCATGCTGTATAACCCTGAGACTCTACCTGAGAAACAAGTCAAAGGCAAGGTGGCCACAGCTAATTGTACCTGCCCCCTCAGCTTTATCATTTAACATTCACGCCAAGCAACAAGGAGACAATGTTTATCCCTTCAAACCGAACAGTCATAAATATTTTACTCTGCTAGTCTGGAAATAATACACGTAAGATCTACACAATAGACATGCAATGATACTTCGAGCCCTTTTTTTGAGGGAAAAAAAATATTTACAATCGAATCAGTTCCCTTATAATACAAATGATTTTCACTTGAAACTGAATGTATACATGATTTCATGTCTATGCGAATTTAAATTCCTGTAAGAGCGTTGTTGCATTTTAAATCAACTCATTTTGTTACATCATTGTTATATTTATACGTGGGCGCCACGGTGGCATAGCAGTTAGCGTGATGCTATTACAGCTTGAGCTGTTCCGGAGTTTGGAGTTCAATTCCGGCAGCGTCTGTAAGGAGTTTGTACGTTTTCCCCGTGACCGCGTTGGTTTCCTCCGGGTGCTCCTGTTTCCTCCCGCAGTCCAAAGACGTTAACGGTTAGTAGGTTAATTGGTCATTGTAAGTTGTCCTGTGATTAGGCCAGGGTTAAATCAGTGGGTTTCTGCGCAGAGCCTTGTTCCACGCTGTATCTCCAAATAAATACAAATGCTTTTAACGCCAATTAGTTGGCAAATTCATGAATTGACAAACGGCTCCTTTTGTAAGGATATCACAAAGATGTACAGTAACATTAGTGGTACAAATGATATCATCTAGCATGTTGTTTGCCTTTATACACATTGGCTCCAGGGAGTTCTTCCAGTGATGTAGCCAGGAAATAATTTCCTTTGTTACACAAAGGATTGTTATGGTTGGGAAAGCATGTAAGAGTGGAGGAAGTAGATATAATATCACTTCTCAAAAGTAAATTCGATACCCTCTTGGAAGAGAATGATAGGGTTTGAAGAGAGAGTGAGGGAGTAAATCACAGACAAAGTCGAGTTTATTGTCGTCTGTACAAGTACACGTACACACAGGGGCAATGAAAAACTTACCTGCAGCAGCATCACAGACATAAAGCATCAGATAATCAACTTTCACAGGAAAAGCATAAATTAAACATAAATTATGCATTTTTTTTTACAAAAAGAGCACAGCTAAAGCCAAAAAAAACAAGGTTAAGTGCAATGCAAATTGGGAAAAGTCCAATTCTTCTTCTTGGGCCCTCATCTCCAGCAGTGCATAGGCCGTCGATGGCAGGAGTTCATCAATGTTTCTGTAATGCACTGTACAGGGGATTGGCCTATTCAGCTTCACCAGAGCCCTGTCGGCCGGCCTCGCCCATTTCCACCCCTCACAAAGGGGTCATAGGGTTGGACTTTGAGAGGCCAAAGTAGTTGTGGTGTCGCTGTATTGAGGTGGTGATTAGGGCAGTGCCGGTTAGTTCAAGAACCGAATGTTTGAAGGGAAACGGCTGTTCTTGAACCTGGTGGTGGAAAAACTTCAGGCTTCCGTACCTCCTGCCCAATGGGAGCTGTGAGAAGATGGCCTGGATGGTGGGGATATTTGATGACAGATCTTCGATGGTAGGTCTTTTGGGTATCATTGGTCAAGAGATCTTCTGAATTTCTTGACAGAGCCTTGAGTCATCGGCTGTGGTAACCTGTGCCTTTACAGCCTTACAAGCACGTCATGGTACATTACAAATGTGGTGAGGGTTTCTGTCTTCTCTCAAACCTGTGGTTCCTTCTTGAAGTATTGGTTGATCTACATTCCCTTGTTGCCCTTCCTGCTAAAGGAATTAGGTCCTGAATACCTACAATATGATTGCAATTTAGGAAGTTGGGGACTCTGGGACAGGACAGGAAGGAAGACTCTTTGACTCAAAAGTGGGAGAAGGGTGGACAAGTGGGTTTGCTGTCGTGGAGACTTACCGAAACAGGCCGTTCAGGATACCCATCTGCATGCCCAGGTCTCTAGTTAACTGGAGGCTGCTGTAATATCCGAGCATTGGGTGGAATCCAAAGCCAAATTGTGTGTGAAGTTGGAAAAAGTGGCCAAGGTCAAACTGTTTCACAGCAGGATGGTGAAAATTGTCAACAAGCACCTGGGACAAAATTATCAATGGCAGCCTAACACAGGGGTTGCCATTGTGGGGTCCACGGACCCCTTGCTTAATGGTGTTGGTCCATGGCATAAAAAAGGTTGGGAACCCCTGAACTGACAAAATCATAGACAGAGTTTCAGGATTAATCTTGACTGTGAGTAAACTGAGTGCTTTAAAATGCATTCTTGAGCTTTGTATTGAGGATTGTGATATCAAACCATGGGAATTATAGTCGGAAATTATTTTACAGGCACAGGGGAAACGGTAATCAGTGTAGAGTGACCATCAAACCTGGATAATTACAATTAAGAAATGAGGACAAGGATAAGCCTCGTGAGCCTGCTCTGCCACTTCGTAAGATCAAAACTCAAAGTAAATTTTATTATCAAAGTACATGTATGTCACCATATACAACCCTGAGATTCTTTTTCCTGTGGGCGTGCTCAAGAATAGTAACTATAACAGGATCGATGAAAGATCAACCAGAGTATAGAAGATAACAAATGCAAATATAAATAAATAGCAAAAAATAATGCGAATATGAGTCCTGAAAGTGAGATCATTGGTTGTGGGAACATCTCAGTGGATGGGCAAGTGCGTGTAGTTATCCCCTTTTGTTCAAGAGCCTAATAGCTGTGGTGCGGTAACTGTTCTTGAAATAATTCGCTGGTTCCTGCTCTGTAGCCATTTCCCTTAATTCCTTTTGTACCCTTGTCTGTGTCTGTTGTAAATACTCAGTCATTACGTATGTTCACAGATCAGACCTGTCAGTCCGATCTTTCAATATGCATGATGAATGGGATTGCCAAGGATTAACTAGTCTCTGAGTTAGGAAGCTTATCAGCCTGGTCATTATCGTGATCAGAAGATTGTGGAGAAGAAGAGAGATGGTGTATGAATGCATCATTTACTTTGCAAGAATCTCCTTTTTAAATCATTATTTAAGTATTAGAACATAGAACACTACAGAACCTTCAGCCCACGATGTTGTGCTGACTATTTAACCTTACCTACTCTAAGATCAATCTAATCCTTCCCTGCCCCACAGTATCCATGTGCCCATCTAAAAGTCCCTTCAGTAGATCCCTAAAGTATCTGCCTCTACCCCCACCCTTGACAGTGTGTTCAACACACCTACTACTCTGTGAAATTACAAATTGTGAAAATGATTAAAAGGTTAAAACAAGGATAATTTGAAATGAGTTGTTCAGGTGAGATAGAAGTTGAACTTGTGTGTTGGTGCAGTCATGGATTGTTGTTTTTAATCCCCCCTATTAATCAGTCCCACTTCTGGTCAGTATGTGCTGATCCCTGATATAGATACTGGTTACAGGTGCATAGACCGTTAATGATCTGTCATCTTCCCTGTTTTGGTGCATAGTTTGGCATTGGAGAGTGAAGGACAATATCTCATCAATGATAGCCACCAAAGAACATGACAGTAAGACAACTGATCCAGGGAGACCCACATTTGGGGCTGAGAGGGAAATGGATCAGCCATGATGAAATGGCAGAGCTGACTCAATGGGCCAAATGGCCTGATTCTGCTCCCATATCTTATGGATTTACAGTCTTATTTGGATCTACAGAGCAATTTGCAGTACATTTAAATCACAAAATGCTATTATGTAGAGTGTCTATGTTTCAAAAACGCTGATGTTGAAGAATTTTCGACTTCCACTTACAAAGAACGTTTATGAATCTCCTTGCTCCCAAGGACGCAATAACTTTTTAAACATCTTTCACGTTAGTAACTGAAGTCGCATTTAGAGTGTGTGTGTGTATGAGAGCGAGAGAGGAACAATTAAATGCATGATCGAGATGAAAAATACATATCCAGTGCTCTAACCTTAAGTCCCCATACAATATACATTCAGTGGTCACTTTATTAGGTACTGGAGAGGAACCCAGTGCAGTCTTCTCCTGCTGTAGCCCGTCCACTTCAAGGTTCGGCGTGTTGTGCGTTCAGATACGCCCTTCTGCACACCACTGTTGTAACGTGTGGCTATTTGAGTTCCTGTCAGCTTGAACCAGTCTGGCCATTCTCCTCTGACCTCTCTCATTAACAAGGCACTTTCCCCCACAGAACTGCCGCTCTCTGGATGTTTTTTCACACCATTCTCTGTAAACTCTAGAGACTGTTGTGCATGAAAATCCCGGGAGATCAGCAGTTTCTGAAATAATTGTTTCTATCTGGCAGGAACAATCATTCCACAGTCAAAGTGACTGAGAACATATTTCTTCCCCGTTCTGATGTTTGGTCTGAAGAACAAATGAGTCTGTGCATTGAGTTGCTGCCACATAAATGGCTGATTTAATAAAGTGTACCTAATAAAGTGGCCACTGCGTGTTTCTCTGCACAGATAAAACTGACTTTTTGTATCCTTATCTCTGTTTCCTCTCAGAAGCTTTTATCGGTTTGAGGCCGTTTGGGATAGCTCTTTACACAATTCCCTCCTCCTAAACCGCGTGACTCCATATGGAGAAAGGATCTACATGACGCTTTCTGCGTACCTGGAGGTTAGTTCACTTGTGTCTAAAAATCCGTAGTGGTTTCTGATTGAGTTCAGCCCTGCTTTCACAACAGTTCGACTGCAGCAAAGATGCAAGGACCAGTTCACTGGACTTAAACCAAGGGAGTTCAGATTAAATCTGTGGCCAGAGTTTTACTCCAGTGGGTTCAGAAAAACTGATCCATCATAAACACAAGAGATTCTGCAGATGCTGGAAATCCAAAGTAGCGCGTGCACACACAGACGCAGACAGGCACACACACACACACACTCACACTCATGTACACGCATACACCCCCCCCCCCCCCAAAGGTTGGGCAGCATCTATGGAAAGGAACAAGCAGTCAACATTTTGAGCCAAGACCCTAATCTATCACATTCGTTACAAGGTTCGTTCAGTCTAGCCACACATGCTACACTTCTAAGCCCTAGTGTGGTGTTTTATACAAAATACATGTTACTGTAGTTTGGGACTGTGTCATTCTAAATGACAAGTTGCCTTAGTGTAACACACACAAAATGCTGGCGGAACTCAGCAAATCAGGCAGCGACCAAGGAGGGGAATAAACTGTCAGCATTTTGGGCCATCATTTCCGGGACTGGAGAGGAAGGGGACAGAACCCAGAATGAGGAAGTGTGGTCAGGGGAGGGAGTGCAAGCTGGCAGGTGTAAGCGAGACCAGGTGAGGGGGAAGGTGGGTGGGTCGTGGAAGGGGTTGAAGTAAGAAGCCAGGGGGTGATAGGTGGGAAAGGCAAGGGACTGAAGGAGGAGAAATCTGTCAGGAGAGGACTGTGGACGAAAGGAAAGGGGCATCAGCGGGAGGTGATTGGCAGGTGAGGGGGAGCAGAGAAGGGGTGAGAGAGGAACCAGAATGGGGGAATAGAAAAAGAGAAAAAGGGGAAGAAGTTAGAGAAATCGATGTCCGTGCCATCCAATTGGAGGCTACCCACATGGAATATGAGGTGTTGCTCCTTCAACCTGGGTGTTGGATACAGAAGAACGTGGACCGACATGTCAGAATGGGAATGGGAAGTTGAATTGAAGTAGGATATCTGGCCTAACAGAGCGGAGGTGCTCGGCAAAGTGGTTCCCCCATCTCTGTCAGATCCTCACCATTGCAGAGTTGCCTTAGTAGGAGGTCTTGAGGTCGGAGACAAGGTACATTGTTTACGAACAAAGGACCTCTGTTCCGATGCAGACGCAGATTGCCATGCTGTGTTTCAGTTCGTCTGCACTTTGATTTGTGTCACTTTGTAAGGAGAGGAATTCATGCTGATTGCTAGCACAGAATCTGCAGTGTAAATGGTGCTTCTGTCTTCTGTTCCAATTCTGATGTTCAGTTCTTTTAACTATAATGGAATCATATTCTTGGAGCAAAGATTAAAGAAGGATTATCTTTATTTGTCACCTGTACATCCAAACATGCAATGAAATATGTTACAGTCATAGAAAAGTACAGCACCAAAGCAGGCCCTTCAGCCCATCTAGTCTGAAGGGCTAAACTGTCTTAGTCTCATCAACTGCATCCAGACTAAGCCCTCCTTACCCCTACCATCCAGGTACCTATCTAAACTTCTCTTAAAAATGGAAACTGAGCTCACATGCACCACTTGCGTTGGCCGCTTGTTCCACTCTCTCATGGCCCTCAGTGAAGATTTCCCTCATGTTCCCTGTGAACTTTTCACCCTTTACCCATGACCTCCAGTTGTAGTGGTACCCAACCTCAGTGGAAAAAGCCTGCTTGCATTTACCCTCTCTATACCCCTCATAATTTTGTATGCCTCTATCAAATCTCCCCTCAGTCTTCTGTTGTCTGTGTCAATGATCAGCACGGTGCAAAGATGTGCCTGGGGCAGCCTGCCAGTGTTGCCGTGCTTCCAACACCAACATAGCATCCCATAATTTACCACCACTGACCCGTACGTCTTTGAACGTTAGCGGAAACTGGAGCACACAGAAGAAACCCACTTGGTCACGGGAAGAACGTAGAAACTCCCTACGCAAACTCCCGTAGCAGGAATGGAAGCCCAGTCACTGGCACAGTAAAGTATTACGCTAGCCACTATGCAACTGTGCCACTCAATAGACAATAGGTGCAGAAGTAGACCATTCGGCCCTTCAAGCCTGCACCGCCATTTTGAGATCATGGCTGATCATCTACTATCAATACCCGGTTCCTGCCTTGTCCCCATATCCCTTGATTCTCCTATCCATAAGATACCTATCTAGCTCCTTCTTGAAAGCATCCAGAGAATTGGCCTCCACTACCTTCCAAGGCAGTACATTCCAGACCCCCACAACTCTCTGGGAGAAGAAGTTTTTCCTTAACTCTGTCCTAAATGACCTACCCCTTATTCTCAAACCACGCCCTCTGGTACTGGACTCTCCCAGCATCTGGAACATATTTCCTGCCTCTATCTTGTCCAATCCCTTAATAATCTTATATGTTTCAATCAGATCCCCTCTCAATCTCCTTAATTCCAGCGTGTACAAGCCCAGTCTCTCTAACCTCTCTGCGTAAGACAGTCCAGACATCCCAGGAATTAACCTCGTGAATCTACGCTGCACTTCCTCTACAGCCAGGATGTCCTTCCTTAACCCTGGAGACCAAAACTGTACACAATACTCCAGGTGTGGTCTCACCAGGGCTCTGTACAAATGCAAGAGGATTTCCTTGCTCTTGTACTCAATTCCCTTTGTAATAAAGGCCAACATTCCATTAGCCTTCTTCACTGCCTGCTGCACTTGCTCATTCACCTTCAGTGACTGATGAACAAGGACTCCTAGATCTCTTTGTATTTCTCCCTTACCTAACGCTACACTGTTCAGATAATAATCTGCCTTCCTGTTCTTACTCCCAAAGTGGATAACCTCACACTTATTCACATTAAACGTCATCTGCCAAGTATCTGCCCACTCACCCAGCCTATCCAAGTCACCCTGAATTCTCCTAACATCCTCATCACATGTCACATTGCCACCCAGCTTAGTATCATCAACAAATTTGCTGATGTTATTTTCTATGCCTTCATCCAAATCGTTGACGTAAATTGTAAACAGCTGTGGTCCCAATACCGAGCCCTGTGGCACCCCACTAGTCACCACCTGCCATTCCGAGAAACACCCTTCACCGCTACCCTTTGCTTTCTATCTGCCAACCAGTTTTCTATCCATGTCAATGTCTTCCCCCCGATGCCCTGAGCTTTGATTTTACCCACCAATCTCCTATGTGGGACCTTATCAAATGCCTTCTGAAAATCGAGGTACACTACATCCACTGGATCTCCCCCGTCTAACTTCCTGGTTACATCCTCGAAAAACTCCAACAGATTAGTCAAGCATGATTTACCCTTGGTAAATCCATGCTGGCTCGGCCCAATCCTATCACTGCTATCTAGATATGCCACTATTTCATCTTTAATAATGGACTCTAGCATCTTCCCCACCACCGATGTCAGGCTGACAGGTCGATAGTTCTCTGTTCTCTCCCTCCCTCCTTTCTTAAAAAGTGGGATAACATTAGCCATTCTCCAATCCTCAGGAACTGATCCTGAATCTAAGGAACATTGGAAAATGATTACCAATGCATCTGCAATTTCCAGGGCCACCTCCTTTAGTACCCTAGGATGCAGACCATCTGAACCTGGGGATTTGTCAGCCTTCAGTCCCATCAGTCTACTCATCACCGTTTCCTTCCTAATGTCAATCTGTTTCATTTCCTCTGTTACCCTATGTCCTTGGCTCATCCATACATCTGGGAGATTGCTTGTGTCTTCCTTAGTGAAGACAGATCTAAAGTACTTATTAAATTCTTATGCCATTTCTCTGTTTCCCATAACAATTTCACCCAATTCATTCTTCAAGGGCCCAACATCATTCTTAACTATCTTCTTTCTCTTCACATACCTAAAAAAGCTTTTGCTAACCTCCTTTATATTCCTGGCTAGTTTGTGTTCGTACCTCATTTTTTCTCCCCGTATTGCCTTTTTAGTTAAGTTCCGTTGTTCCTTAAAAACTTCCCAATCATCTGTCCTCCCACTCACCTTAGCTCTGTCATACTTCCTTTTTTTTTAATGCTATGCAATGTCTGACTTCCTTTGTCAACCACTGTGGCCCCTTTCCCCCCTTTGAATCCTTCCTTCTCTGGGGGATGAACTGATTTTGCACCTTGTGCATTATTCCCAAGAATACCTGCCATTGCTGTTCCACTGTCTTTTCTGCTAGGCTATCCGTCCAGTCAACTTTGGCCAGCTCCTCCCTCATGGCTCCATAGTTTCCCCTGTTCAACTGCAACACTGACACCTCCGAGCTGCCCTTATCCTTCTCAAATTGCAGATAAAAACTTAACATATTATGATCACTACCTCCTAATGGCTCCTTTACTGCAAGATCGCTTATCAAATCCTGTTCATTACATAACACTAAATCCAGAATAGCCTTGTCCCTGGTCGGCTCTCGTACAAGCTGTTCCAAGAATGCATCCCGTAGGCACTCTACAAACTCCCTATCCTGGGGTCCAGCACCAACCTGATTCTCCCAGTTCACCTGCATGTTGAAATCCCCCATAACTACCGCCACATGCCAATGTTAACTCCCTATTCAACTTGCACCCAATATCCATGCTACTGTTTGGTGGCCTGTAGACATCACCCATTAGGGTCTTTTTGCCCTTACTGTTCCTCAGTTCTATCCACACAGACTCTACTCCTGATCCTATGTCCCCCCTTGCAAAGGACTGAATCTCATTCCTCACCAACAGGGCCACCCCACCCCCTCTGCCCACATTTCTGTCCCTACGATAGCACGTATACCCTTGTACATTCATTTCCCAGGTCTGATCTCCCTGCAGCCATGTCTCCGTTATCCCAACAACATCATAGTTACCCATTCGCACCCGAGCTTCAAACTCATCCGCCTTATTTCTGACACCTCGTGCATTCAGATATAGCACTCGGACTTAAAGATGCTACAATTTTGTCTGTGCTCTTGATCGTCATCTTTTTCTGCACTCTTTGAACTTGCAGCTTGACCATTGCATCCAGCCAGCAGTGATCACCAAAGACATCTGTATGGTCTTCTACTCCCGGGATGCCAAGATCACACCTCCGCGCTCCCTGCGTAACCTGTTTGGCAGCGGCTATGCAAAGACACCTGACTGGTACTTCCAAAATCAAAATGGCGCTTAGAAGTGCTGCCTCTTCTAACTTGTATTGGAAGAAATTTTACCTGTAGTTTTACTTACGATTCTTTTACTGATGTAATTAAACTTGTAAGCTATTGCTTCTCAGAAATGACTTGTGGCAAATGTAAAACACTGTAAATTGTGAGAGCAGATACTGATGTCAAAAACAGAAAGTTGTGACCTCTTCTTTTCCTTTTCTTTCAGTAATCGAATAAGTGGTATTTATGAGCTTAGCCTATGCAAAATGGCAGACAGAGGCAGCCCTGGTAAGTACAAGATCCCTCTGATTTGGTTAGCTTTCTACGTTACCCAGATAGCTACTGCAATATTAGCATGCACACAGTTTGGTAGGAGCTTGCTTAGGTTTGAGTACAGGAGTTGAGATGTTATGTTGAAGTTGTACAAGGTGTTGGTGAGGCTCAGTTTGGGGTATTGTGTGCCATTCTGGTCACCTATCTACAAGATTGCAGAGAAAGTTTACAAAGGGGATGTTGCCGTGACTTGGGGACCTCAGGTATAGGGAAAGGTTGTACAGGTTAGGACTTTCTTCACTGGAAAGGAGGAGATCGAGGGGAGATTTGATAGCAATACAGTATACAAAATTATGAGGGTGGCGGGGTGAAGATACGTTGCTACCAAAGGAGGTATAAGGTGCTCCTTCCCTCCACTAGCCTGTAGGTCACCCTTGGGCAAGGTGTAGCACCTGCTTAGCCCCTGATCAGGGTCACATGAAGCCAAGGGAGCTGGTGGTGGATGGTCGTATGAGCAGCTGGTGCAGATCACAAGTCCTGGTCATACAACCACTGATAGGCAGACAATATCTGATGATTGTCTCTATAATGGCTGGGGTTTCTCGTCTTGTAAAGACACTGCCCAGAAGAAGGCAATGGCAAACCACTTCTGTAGAATGATTTGCCAAGAACAATCATGGACACGGAAAGACCATGATCGTCTACGTCATACTACACGGCACAGAACGAACAATGCAAAATTGAGGGTTAATGCAAGCAAGATCTTTCCGTTGAAAGTGGGTGAGACTAGAACCAGAGGTCATGGGTTAAGAGTGAAGGGTGAAATATTTAAGGGGAACTGGACGGGGAAACACCTTCATTCAGAGTATGAACGAGTTGCCAGAGGAAGTGGTGGATGCAGATTTGATTGCAAGATTTAAGAGAAACTTGGATAAGTACATGGATGGGTTTGTACAAGTGTATGGATGGGAGGGGTATAGAGAGCTATAGTCCAGATCCAGCTCAATGCGATTAGGCAGAATAACAGTTAAGCACAGACTAGATGGGCTGAAGGGCCTTTTTCTGTGATTCTATGACTGTTTCTCAAGATGAGAGAACCAGAGACAAAAGACGTTAGTCCATCACTGGTTCCTATTAGCCTTCACTTTAGAACATAGAATAGTACAGCACAGTACAGGCCCTTCGGCCCACAATGTTGTGCTGACCCTTAAACCCTGCCTCCCATATACCCCCCCCCCACCTTAAATTCCTCCATATACCTGTCTAGTAGTCTCTGAAATTTCACCAGTGTATCTGCCTCCACCACTGACTCAGGCAGTGCATTCCACGCACCAACCACTCTCTGAGTGAAAAACCTTCCTCTAATATCCCCCTTGAACTTCCCACCCCTTACCTTAAAGCCATGTCCTCTTGTACTGAGCAGTGGTGTCCTGGGGAAGAGGCGCTGGCTGTCCACTCTGTCTATTCCTCTTAATATCTTGTTCACCTCTATCATGTCTCCTCTCATCCTCCTTCTCTCCAAAGAGTAAAGCCCTAGCTCCCTTAATCTTAAGATGCAGTGTTCTCTGCCACAAACTTCTGTCACCTGCACTGTCTCGTTTCCTAATAGCAGATCAAATATTGCACACTCTCTTGTTGGGACTTCCCCGTACTGATTAAGGAAACTTTCCTGAACACAATGGTAAACTCTATCCCATCCAGTCTTTTTACAGTATGCGATTCACAGTCAATATGTGGAATGTTAAAATCACCTGCTATAACAACCTTATGTTTCTTGCAACAGTCTTCAATACTTCTCTACAAGTTTGTTCCTCTAAATCCCTCGGGTGGTCTGTGATTAAACCCCGTTAACATGGTCATACCTTTCATTTTGAACTGACATGTTCGAAATACGTGACAGTTTGAACTGTTACAGCCCACCTTGTGACCTTTGATTCAAGTGATCAGGAGCTTCAGAGAGCAGTTAAAGGTCAGCCGTGGTGTGGTGTTGGAGGGCCAGGTCCCTCCACCCTCCGAGTCCACAATGACCATTGGGTGCACTGATTAGACTTTATTCTCCAAACGTTCCCGTCATCTGCCAAATTCCACCAATCACCTGCATGCTGGGGGAGATCGGAGAGGCCAGTTAACCTGCTAGCTCCTGCGTGGGATGTGAGAAGAGACCTACAGGGAGAGAGTTCAATCTGCACGTGCGCCCACAGACTGACACGGATACGCACGCGCAGACACACACAAATCTCCAGAAGTCTGGATTGAATCCAGGTCACCGGAATTATGAGGCAGCCCCTGCGCCACTGTGTCTCTGTTCTTAAATGTATTGCTCATTGTGAAGCTACTGGGGACATCTATAGCTTCATGTAGAAAATGTGTTTCCATTTATAATGAAGGACATCACTTGAGGCTACCGATATACGTAGCTAATTCCCAGTTTTTGTTTTCTCCAGTGTTGTGTTTGAAAAATCACTCTGATTGGGGGTGTAGCGTTACTGTACCAGTCATTGGGTGTAGTGTTAATGTATGATGGTATAGTGTTACTGTAGAGTTAAATGGGAGTAGTGTACAGTGTGTGGAAAATTAATCTGTGAGGATGTAATGTTACTGACATGATATCTGAGTGGGGAGTTAATGTAAGTGGGTGGAAAGTTAATGTTACTGTAGTGTTCAGTGGACATAGTGATGTAGTGTTGCTGTAATGATCAGTAGACATAGTGTTGATGTAAGTTGAACAGCCTAATATGCGGGAACAATCCCTGGTGTGTTCCAGGAATGCAACGAAGGAGAAGGAAGATTTTAGACACCTCAGTTGCCTACGTAAGGGGAGAGGAGAACCTGGCCGGCTGGAGACCCCGTGGGGACAGCCTCATCCTGGAACACCAGTGGGAGCTGGAAAAGCTGGACCTCTTGCACGAGGTAATCTTCAGATTTCCGTAGCCCAGAGTGTTGGGGACCTTTGGAATTCTGTAACCTAGGAGGCTGGGACTTGTGGAATTCTGTGGCCCAGAGCAAAATTACAGTTTCTCCGTTGCTCAGTGTCTTCAATGTCTGGTCGATATGAACCAAAGGGGCATTTTATGACAGCCATTAGCCCACACAACCTGTCTTTGGGATGTGGGAGGAGACCAGGGGGCCATAGAGAGAATGTCCAAGTTCCACACGCTGCTCCCAAGGTCACGATTGAACCTTGCTGCGCCGCCCTACGAGCCCAGCTGGGATGAACAACGCTGTAAAAGTGGAACAAGCTGGAAAATTTAGAGGGGTATGCGGACAATCTGTAAACTGCACGCTGTGTCTTCAGGGGGAACGTTTTGGGTTGATTTAAAGAAGGTTTAAAGTATTTTGCATTGGGCTTCACTAAGACTACTAGTTACATAAAGGTCAAGAATCCAGTGACCAACAGGCAACTTTTTCTCTCTGAGTTCCAAACTGAGGCCCTGTAAGACCTCAGTCAGGCACACTTGGAGCAGCTTTAGACCCCTTGTCTAAGAAAGGATGTGCTGGCATTGGAGGGGGTCTAGAGAAAGTTCATGAGAATGGTCCCAGGAATGAAAGGGTTAACATATGAGGAGCCTTTGATGGCTCTGGGCCTGTACTCACTGGAGTTTAGAAAAATGGGGCGGGGTGGATCTCATTGAAACCTATTGAATATTGAAAGGCCGAGATAGAGTGGATGTGGGAAGGATGTTTCCGATAGTGGGGATCCAGAGGGCCCAGCCTCAGAATAGAAAGATGTCCCTTTAGAACAGAGGTGATGAAGAATTTCTTCAGCCAGAGGGTGGTGAATCTGTGGAATTCATTGCCACAGGCAGCTGTAGATGCTAAGTCATTGGGTATATTTGTTCTTGATTAGTAAGGCATCAAAGATTATGGGTAGGTAGGTAAAATGGGCTCGAGAGGGGTAATAAATCAGCAGGGGGCCAAATGGCCTTGTGTCTTGCGGTGTCGATGTTTAATGTCCGTTCTCGTTTGCTCAGGTTGAGCGGACACGGCATCTGCTGCTGCTGCGAGAGAAACTCAGCGAAGCAGCTCCAAAATCTCTCTGCGACTCCATCTCCCCGAGCATGAGCAGTGGGACTCTCAGCGCCTCCACCAGCATCTCCTCGCAGATTTCCACCACGACGTTCGAGAGCGCTGTTACCCCCAGTGAAAGCAGCGGCTACGACTCCGCAGACATTCAAAGCCTGGTGGACCGGGAGAAGGAACTGGCAACCAAGGTACTGTGTGCTCAAGGCTGTTTGTGGAGTCAGTTAATATCGGGCCTCTGAACACCTTTATTGTTCCTTTCATGGTGTCCCAAGATACCTTGTCAAAAGATGAAACTCAATATGATAATGACCAGAAAGTACGTGGAGTGAGGGATAATTACACTGGATAACAAATTTTTTTGAAAGTGTTGCTTCCTCAGAATTATTTTTTTGTTTATGAAATCTATACATAAATATAATTTTTCAGACTACTTAGGAATTTGGAGAAACAAAAATTTAACTTTTATCGAACATGATGCATTTAATTGCATGATGGTGCTGACACTTTGAGTACAAACAAAAATCATCAACAAAACATTTTTAGCTTAGTTGAAATACTGCAGTGTCTGAGGCTTCTTGCTTAAGTGTCCATCAATAATCAGCTGACATTGATGGAATTCCAGTTGCCACAATACCGTTTCTCCATGACCACAATGTCCTGGTGAAACCTCCCACCGTGCTCGTCTCTGACCGTCCCAGGATTTGCAGGGAAGAAGTTTAAATGGGAATGCAGAAAATGAATCTTTAGTAACATGCTGCACTTAATGGTCTTGTATGCTTGAAGCATGTTGTCAACCAGTTCACGTAGTTTAGTGCACTGTAGTTGCCAAGAAGATTTTCAGCAACATCTTTGGATGCCTTCCATGTGATTTTCTCCAGTCCCACTAGAAGTTCTTCGAATTGCCTGTCATTGATGACCTGTTTGACCAACAAAAATGCCTTCCTTAATCTTGGCATCAGTTATTATGACTTGAATTATGAGCTGAAGTAACAAATATGGGTGATTTCAAGAAACTGGTGCATGTAGGGAGACTTCATGGTGATTTTTATGATCAGCAGCCTAAAATGCATAAGATACACCTTAAAAGTATTCAGGAAGTAAAATCGTTAAGCTGTCCAGTGTTATTGGCCAAGACTTAGGAAAGGTTTAGAGCAGGGGATCCCAACTTGGGCCTCATGGATCCCTTGCTTAATGGTAGTGATCCATAGCTTAAAGAAGGTTGGGAACCCCTGGTTTAGAGGGGAATGGGCCAAACTCAAGCAAGTGAGACCATCTTAGTCAGTCACCCTGGCTGGCATAGACAAGTTATGCAGAAAGACCTGTGTCCATACCACATCAGTAGAGTACGCTCAGTCTTTTTCCCAGGTGCAGCAAATCAAGAATTGGGGAGCAAAGGTTTAGGTGGGAGGCTAAATGCTTAGTAGGAACTTCTCGGGGGATTGTTCCTACACAGAGGTCATCAGTAAATGGAATGAGCTGCCAGAGAAAGTGGTTAAGGCAGGTTCCAATTACTATCAGAGAATGTATACAGTATATGACTTGAAATTCTTACTCTTCACAGACATCCACAAAACAGAAGAGAACCCCAAGGAATGAATGACAGAAAAACATTAGAACCACATTTAAATGGAGACGAGGAGCAATATCTTTTGCCAGAGAGTGGTGAATCTGTGGAATTCTTTGCCACAGGCAACTGTAGAGGCCCAGTCTTTATGTATATTTAATGCAAAGGTTAATAGATTCTTGATTGGTCAGAGCATGAAGGGATATGGGGAGAAGGCAGGAGACTGGGGCTGAGAGGAAAATTGGATCAGTCATGATGAAATGGTGGGGCAGACTTGATAGGTCAAATGGCCTAATTCTGCTCCTATATGTTATGGTCTTTTCCATGACCATGATTGTTCTTGGTAAATTTTTCTACTTAAGTGGTTTACCATTGCTTTCTTCTGGGAGTGTCTTTGCGAGACGGGTGACCCCAGACATTATCAATATTCTTCAGCGATTGCCTGGTGTCAGTGGTCGCATGACGAGGATCGATGTACTTCAGCTGCTCATACGTCCATCCACCACCTGCACCTTTTGGCTTTACGTGACCCTGATCCGGTGGAGAGGGGGATGGCACTAAGCAGGCGCTACATCTTGTCCAAGGGTGCCCTGCAGGCTAGCAGAGGGACGGAGCATCTTACACCTCCTTTGGTAAAGACGCATCTCCACCCCACTGCCCAAGGGCTAGCCCCACAAAAATGCTGGAAGAGCTCAGCAGGTCAGGCAGCGTCTATGGAGGGAGATAAACATCTGGAGGGGAAGCCCACCTCCTCTTTAGTCCTGATGAAGGATCTTCGCCCTCTACGGAAGCTGAGTTCCTCCATCGTTTCAAGATTGTTTGTTGTCATTCTTCAGGGCGTGGTGCAGCACCATCAATATCAATATAAAAGCAATCCTATAAAGCACCATGTACAAGTAATTGAGGGTGGCCGTATATACATAAGAAACATAGAAAACCTACAGCACAATACAGGCCCTTCGGCCCACAATGCTGTGCTGAACATGTCCCTACCTTAGAAATTACTAGGCTTACCCTAGAACCCTCTATTTTACTAAGCTCCTTGTACCTATCCGAAAGTCTCTTAAAAGACCCTATCGTGTCCGCCTCCACCACCGTTGTCGGCAGCCCATTCCACGCACTCACCACTCTGAGTAAAAAACTTACCCCTGACATCTCCTCTGTACCTACTCCCCAGCACCTTAAACCTGTGTCCTCTTGTGGCAACCATTTCAGCCATGGGATTAGCTTATATACATAGATTTGTGTTTAGCGTGAATGCCCACAGAAATGAGTCTCAGAGTAGTATATGGTGACTTGTATTTACTTTGAGCTTTAGACCGATTGTATATAGATGAAGTGATGTGAGGTGCAGGAGTTTCTGAACGTAGGGTGACCCTGACAGGAGGTGACAAAGTGACTCCTGACAAGAGGAACTCTTCTAGGGGCAGCAAGGCTCTGGAAACACAGTAGGGCGGTGACTGGGTTAGTGTAGGTATGAGGTGTGGAATGTAAGCATAAAGTGACAGACAGTGGCTGATGTGGATGTAGAGGTGGTGGGGTGGGTTAATGGGTGGAGGTGTTGATCAGCCTGACAGCTTGTAGAAAGTAACTGTTTTTGACTGTACGGTGTGTGTTACTCCGGCATAATCTGTTGTATCTTTGATTCTCACAGCTTACAGTCAGCAAAAGAGCTATTGGTGCTTTTATTCTTTATGGTTCATCGGCATTCTTGGCCTGTTTCCTACCTGCTCAACGTGTTCTTGATCTTTCTTTCAGTGCCTGCGACTTCTCACACACACCTTCAACAAGGAACTGAACCAAGTCTGCAGCAGCATCAGCGACAGCAAAGTAAGTGTGTTTTGTAATCAAATAGACTTTATTCATAATAAATTTACCAGTATAAACAGTGCAATTCCCTTTTCATGTTACATAACAGAGTCAATGCTTTAAGTACTGTTAGGTTGCATTCCTTTAAACCAATAGAACAGTTGCCACTCGTGTGTACCCCTTAGGTGGTATACTGCCTACAATAATTGAGGGCCTCTCCCCTCTCCTCCCCCTCTCGCCCCTCCCCTCATCCCCCTCTCACCCTTCCCCTTATCCCCCTCTCACCCCTCCCCTCATCCCCCTCTCACCGCTCCCCTCATCCCCCTCTCACCCCTCCCCTCATCCCCCTCTCCCCCCCTTTCACCCCCTTTCACCCCTCCCCTCGTCCCCCTCTCCAAACCCTACAAAATCAGTCTGGTAGCAGGCAAAGTATCAGAGTTGCAATAGTCTGTTCTGACGTACTATGATGAAACAATCAAGTGATCAAATACACATGGATATTTGATATTCCTAGGTATTCTGAATTAACAATTCTTACTTGTAGATCTAATTTCCTTTTGAAGTCTTTTCAAGGAACCTAAATCCTTTAAAAGGAAATGTATATCTGTGTTGCCCATCACCTTGTATAGAACATTTTTATCACTGAATAAGAAGCTCCTAATCAAACAACATAGAGCTTTGTTACTCCTTGAACTGTTCATGCAGTGTCACTTTTACCAATAAGGATCAAGATGCTAACCATACCCAGGATATTGAATATTATTCTATAGACAAGATGTTGTTTTTCAAGAATACTTTTTCATTGAAGAGAAAGCAGTGGAACTTCAGGATTGCCGATTACTTTTTTGACGTTCTGAAAGGGCTGTGATATGTTGAATACCACACAGTGCACGCCGGACGATTTCGGGGTTGAATACTGTTGAAATGTTCTGTGTTCCAGCTGTCCGACGTGAATTCCCCCATTGGCCGCGATGCGTCTGTGTCCAGTTTCAGCAGCAGCACACTTACTCCTTCTTCCACCTGCCTGTCACTCGCAGATTCCAGGTGCAACTCAGTCGATCAGAAGTAAGTTTAAAACAAACGGCTAGTGTTTCTTTCTGCTCGTAAGTTTGGTGGTATTACTCCCACCGGAAGAGAGGGAAATTTCCCTACTGACTGGTTAAGCTATTGCAACACCCAGCTCTATCAACCCACGTTCGTCTAGGAGATACTGCCGTCTGTCTGCCAGGCTGTGTCTCACGTTTGCGTAGATGCTGTGTAATGCACCCCGCTACAACCCACAACGTAAAATATCAGGCAGTACACAATGCGCGTTTAAACGATTACACTTTATAAATTTTACTGTGACTATGGGGTTAGTAGAGAAACAAAAATATAAAAATGAAAAGGCGCCAAGAATAGGAGTTTTACAGTTCGTGCACAACGTTGGCGCTCACGCAATATCCGCAATCCACCATTCGATTTCCTCCGAACTCCACGACCCTCGGACTGGGACCAACCGTGGTGGTCTACCAGCGCGCCCCCCGCACGTCCTTCCTCCTCGCTTCTCCACACCGACCCCCGGCTCCCACACATACAGATAGAATAATATGACTTCCATTGGTTCGTTCCCTGTCATCAGTAGTTATAACCCAAACATTGTAGCTACAGAAAAACATTACCTCATTCGTTAACACTACAGAGAAGCCATTTTAATATTAGCAGTTAACATTACAGTTAATATTCTGAGAACCCTACACTATGTACACTCAGTGGCCACTTTATTAGAGACCGTTATCATTACTTGCCGTGCTGTGGGGGAGTAAGTGGAACACTGGCTTTTAACCAGTTCATCACAGTACTGCGTTCATCAACCCTGCGTCCTGACCTCTTACTCCTCATTCAGAAGGGCTGTTTCTACGTACCCACTTCAGTAGAATTCTTGTATCCTGCACTTCTGCTTCAATTTTTTGTTGAAGTATTGATGATCAGAAAAAAGTGCTGGTCATAAACTTATACAGCAGGAAAACAGGCCCTTCAGCCCATCTTGTCCATTCGAGCCAAGGTGCCTGACTTGGTCTCATATCTCTTGTGTTTGCCCATATTCCTCTCCTAAACATGTACCTGCCCAAATGCTTTTTAAGCGGTGTAACTGTACCTGACCCAACAGCTTCCTCTGGCAGTCTATTCCACTCACCCATCACCCGCTGTGTGGAGAAGGTGGCCCTCAAGTCCCCTTTACACCTCTGCCTTCTCACCTTAAAGCTATGACTCTAGTTTTAAACTCCCCTCCACAGTGAGGGAAAAAATCTTATGTCCCTCATGATTTTATGTACCTCTTTAAGGTCACCTTTAGCATATGCCCTAGGGGTAAAAAGCCCCAATCTATCCAATTCCTCCAGTCCTGGTAACACCTCCTTTGTAGATGGACAATCTCCAGAATCAATGGACAGGGGGTGAGGGGAGGGGACATTTATTAGTCACTACCTGTCGAAAGATTTCCCGGAGTGGCGGGGTAGCGTAGTGGTCAGTGTAACACTACAATCAAGGGGTCATTTTCACTGCTGTCTGTAACGAGTTTGTACGTTCTCCCCGTGACCGCACGTGTTTCCTCAGAGCTCTGATTACCTCCCACGTTCCAAAGATGTACGGGTCAGTAGCTTGATTAGTCACTTGGGTGCAATTGGGCATCGTGGACCTGTACTGTGCTCTATCTCCAAAGGGAACCCGAAATGAAAGTAGCCCTATGATCTCATCTGAAACAGTAATTATTTCTACATTCACAGACACTGCCTGACCTGCTGATTTTTTCCAGCATTTTCTGTATTTACTTAATGTTGTAACAAATTATAATCGTCATTCACTGATGCTCTGTGGCTGCTTTGTGCATGATTTGAATGAGGAGAAACTCACAATGGCTCCTTCAGTAGCACTGTTTAATTCAGCTACGATTCAATAGGTCAGCTAACCTGCCCTTTAATTCAGCTACGATTCAATAGGTCAGCTAACCTGCCCTTTAATTCAGCTACGATTCAATAGGTCAGCTAACCTGCCCTTTAATTCAGCTACGATTCAATAGGGTGGCTATCCTGTCCTTTAATTCAGCTACGATTCAATAGGTCAGCTAACCTGCCCTTTAATTCAGCTACGATTCAATAGGGCGGCTAACCTGCCCTTTAATTCAGCTACGATTCAATAGGGCGGCTAACCGGTATCTGTACCTCCAAAGACAATTTGGGACGAGCAGTAAACATTAGCCATGCCACCAGTGCTCATCGTGAGTGAAACAGTAAACAAAAACTATCTCAATGCCAGTGTCACGTGGACATTTGTATCTCAGCCTGTGCTGATTTCCGAGATGAAAATGTCTTCACATTACAGGACTCCTGAAGCCAACTCTCGATCCTCTAGTCCCTGTATGGAGTTTGACGGCTTCCCCATGGTTACTCGAGTAGAAACTTCATACCTAGCCAGAGCAGGAAAGAACGAATTCCTGAACCTTCTTCCTGACATTGAAGAGATCAGAACTGGGTAACATTCTCTTGTCAAATCCAGAATTTACAAATTTGCCTCTTCCTCTTTTGGAAACAAAACCACCATTTAAAAAAAAAAATTTCTTCTTCTGCCTTAGCCCCGTGGTGTCGAAGAAAGGATACCTGCATTTCATGGAGCCTCAGTCGAACTCTTGGGTGAAGCATTATGTTGCAATCCGCCGCCCTTACGTGTTCATATACAACAGTGACAAGGACCCTGTGGAGCGAGGCATTCTGAACCTGTCCACGGCTCAAGTGGAATACAGTGAAGATCAGCAGGCGATGCTCAAGGTTAGCCTGACCTTGCCTTGATTATGAGGCAACTTTCGAAGACAGGTTGAGTTTATTGTCATGTGCACAGGACAGTAAACTCAAATTGCTTCATCACAGACATATACAGTGACATGCAAAAGTCTTAAGTGTAAATCTATATTTGTCAATATCTATCTTTGTGATTGTGTGTGTGTGTGTGTGTGTGTGTGTTTGGGTACCTAAGACTTCTGCACAGTACTATAGATACGGAAAAACACAGGATATAAATTAGATGTAAATTATAAATGAATACGCCATGGTAACAATGTGACGCTATAACAGCTGAGGGTATTTGAGTTCATTTAGAAACATAGAAACACAGAAAACCTACAGCACAATACAGGCCCTTTGGCCCACAAAGTTGTGCCGAACATGTCCCTAACTCAGAAATTACTAGGCTTACCTATAGCCCTCTATTTTACTAAGCTCCATGTACCTATCTAAAAGCCCCTTAAAAGACCCTATCATATCCACCTCCACCACCCTTGCCAGCAGCCTGTTCATTTCTGGCACCATCTGTAAGGAGCTTGCATGGTTCTCCCCATGAACTGCAGGGGTTTTCTCCAGGTGCTCCAGTTTCCTCCCACAGTCCAAAGATGTCCCGGTTAAGTAGGTTATCTGGTTGTTGCAAATTGTCCTGTGATTAGGCTGAGGTTAAATTGGTGGGTTGCTGGGTCGAGTGGCTCATTGGGCCAGTTCCGGGCTGTATCTCTAAATAAAGTATAAATAAATAAAGACAAGACAGTTAAGATGGGGAAAAGACTCTGGTTAAACTGCACTTGGAATATCGTGTTCAGTTCTGTCCTCATTGTAGGAAGGATGTGAAAGCCTTAGAGAGGATAAAGAGGAGATTTCCCAGGATGCTGCCTAGGTTAGAGAGCAAGTCTTATGAGGAAAAGTTGAGTGAATTAGGGCTTTTCTCTTTGGAGTGAAGGAGGAGGAGAGGTGACTTTTTAGAGGTGTGTAAGATGATAAGGGTTATAGATAGTGTGGACAGCCAATACCTTTCTTCCAGGGCCAGACTGGCTAATTACAAGGGCATAATTTTAAGCTGATTGGAGGGAAACGTGGAGGAGGGGGGGATGTCAGAGGTAGGTATTGTGTACAGAGTGGAGAATGCGTGGAATGCGTTTCCAGGGGTGGTGGTAGAGGCAGACACATGAGGGATATTTAAGAGACTCGTAGATAGGCACATGGGTGATAGAAAAGTGGGGAGGAGGGTGCGGCTGTGTGAGCGTGAAGTGTTAGATTCGTAGGTTCGTAGGTCGGCCCAACATCACAGGCCAAGGGGCCTGCACTGTGCTGTACAATAAAAACAAAGACGCTTTTGAAGACAAGTCCGTGGCAGTGCAAGAGATGATTCATAGTGTCCTGTCACTGAGGTAGTGTTATGGTTGTACAGCTCACTTCAAGAACCTGATGGTTGTGGGAAAGTAGCTACTTCTGAACATAGTGTTAAAATCTTTTAAGATCTAATGATCTGATATTTTTTCTCCAGAAAGCCATCAGTTCCCCCAGAATGGGAAGGTGAATCGGTGGGATTGATTGGTGCAAAGGGCTGCGGAGGCAAAATCATTGAGCGTACTTAAGGCAGAGCTTGATAGGTTACAAATGGGTAAGGAAGTTATGGGGAGAAGGCAGGAGAATGAAGTTGAGCGAGGGAAAAAAATCAGCCGTGATTGAATGGCTGCGCAGACCTGAGGGGATGAATGGCCTAAGGCACAGGAGCACAATTAGGCCATTCAGCCCATCAAGTCTGCTCCAGCATTCTATCAAGGCTGATAAATATTATTCCTCTCAACCCCACTCTCCCCGTAACCTTTGACACCCTGACTAATCAAAAACCTGTCAGCCTCTGCTTTAAATACACTCAATGACTTGGCCTCCACAACTGTTTGTGGCAATAAATTCCACAGATTCACCATCCTCTGTCTAAAGAAATTCCTTCCTCATGTCTGTTCTTATTCTTTTATTTTCTGTGCTTTTGAATTTTGCTGCACATGCAAATCTTCAGATGCAAAATATATAATTTTCTATTAAGTTCAAGTATAAATGACGTTTGCTATTGACATTCCCCCTTTCATTTGGAAAGAAGTGTGTCCACAGAAGGAGAGAGAGTCCGTGTAGAGCAGGAGTAATCGAGTCTGTAGTTCCATTACGTGAAGAACCTCACAAACCTACAATAACGTTCTGTGTAATTGCTGAGAAGCTCGCGGGACTACAACATAAAGTATTAATATCTGTCACATCCAAACCAGGGCAGATAGAATTCAACCCTCCAACCTGAAAGACCCATGAGGTCAACAAGTTGTGACTTTTAGTGGTTCTCGAATGGATTTCCTATTATTGGTCTACAGTCTCTCCATCTTTATAATAATAAAGCTTTTATGAACTCTAATTGTCACACGTACATTGAAACACCAAAACAGACAGTGAAATAAACATCAATTATACACAATTTTTACAAGAAAGAACACAATTAGAACAAAAAATAATAATTTTAGTGCACTGTGGTCAAAGTATTGCTAAAGTGTGGTAGCAAATAGGGTTTTGCTTCTTGGTTGTTGAAGCAAAACCTGGTGGTGTAGGACTGTGGGCTTCTGTGTCTCCTGCCCGCTGGTGAGGGATGTTTCCATGATGTATTGGGCATATCCGTAGACCTGAGCTGTGTGGAGGCCAGATTCAACAAGGTATCTTTCTTCCATTGGGTGACATTTGCTGGTAGGCACTTTGGTGAGTGAGCTATGTACATATATTTAGGTCTAATTTGCTTTCTTTGTGTTGTCTGTAAGTGAGTTGGTACAACCAAGTAGTCTGTGCTGTTGATGAGGCTCAGAGAAGGTGCATGTTTGGTTGAAGTTAAAATTCCTTCATCAAATTCTTAAAAGAAATTACCACTTTCATCTTGGTAATATCTTTCTGTGGCTGAGTGCTGATAAAATTCCTGTGAATCACAGTGGATTGTTTTAATGAGACTAATGGTTCATCTGAAATGCAGATGGATCTGCAGAAACAATTGTAGTGAGAGCGCACTTTTAAATTACTGTGTGCTGAGAGTTCTGAACTACTCCATGTTCATGGTTAACAGCAAAAATACGCAAGAAAGCAAAATCCAGTTATAGAGTCACAGACATCCACAGCACAGAAATAGGCCCTTTGGCCCGTCTACTCATTGCCAAACTATTAATCTGCCTAGTCCCACCGACCTTCACCGAGACCATAGCCCTCCAAACCTCAGGAACTCCTCCAGGTTAATCCCTTGACATTCAGCAAGTTCCAAGTATATAAAAGATAATTAGAAATGCTTGTGAATTATTTAGAGGGATTTGTTGTGACTGCTGTACATTATACCTCTGGTGCATTGTGCCATAGGGTCATTAGGACCCAGCAGTACAGAAACAGACCCTGTAAGACCCATCTAGTCTATGCCAAACTATTAATCTGACTCGTCCCATTGACTTGCACCCAGACTCCAGTCTTCCATGTCCCTCCCATCCATGTTCTTATCCAAGTTTCTCTTAAATGTTGCAATTGAACTCGCATCAACCGCTTCAGCTCGATCCACACTCACCTACGGGATTTGAATTTGGAATTTCCAAGAAATAATCACTTGTGTTTTTTTTTGCTCTCCAGACAGCTAATACCTTTGCAGTGTGCACAAAGCATCGCGGAATACTTCTGCAAGCGAGCAACGACAAAGATATGTACGATTGGTTGTATGCGTTCAATCCACTGCTGGCTGGTTCAATCAGGTAAAGTGTCAGTGTCCGTGTGAGATCCCTCACCTCACCAAGACCCACCTTTTAGCAACGCCCTCGGTCTCATCCCTCCAATTTCAGGAAATTCCTCATGTTTGCAATCACTGAACAACATCTCCAGGATTATTAATTGAGAAGCAATTTATTGGCAGCTGCCAACGTAGTATGCACGGTCAGAGATAGCGATTGTGGCATTCGGTATCAGGTTTATTCGCACGACATAAGTTGTGAGGTTTGTTTCGTGGCATTGTACAGTGCAGGCATAACATATAAGTCACAATAATAAACAAAACCTAAGACATAGGAGCAGATTTAGGCCATTCAGCCCATCATCTGCTCCATCATTCCATCATGACTGATTTATTATCCCTCTCAACCCCATTCCTGGGATTTTCATGCACAGCCGTCTCTAGAGTTTACGGAGAATGTTGAGAGAAACAAAAAGAAAAATCCAGTGAGGGGCAGTTCTGCAGACAAAGACAGCTTGTTAGTGAGAGAGATCGGAGGAGAATAGCCAGGCTGGTGCAAGCTGACGGGAAGGTGCCTTCTTGCCATAACCTTCGACACCCTACTAATCAAGAAATAAATAAGTAAAACGCTCATGGGCCACTCGGGAATCTGATGACTGAGTGGGAGAAGCTGTTCCTAAACCATTGAGTGTGGGTCTTCAGGTTCTTGTAGCTCCTCCCTGATGGTAGAAACGAGAAGAGGGCATGTCCCAAAAGGTGAGGGTCCTTGATAGTGGATGTCACCTTATGGAGGCATCACCTTTTGAAGGTGTCCTCGATGGTGGGAGGGTTGTCCCCTGGACGGAGCTGGCTGAGTTTACAACCCTCTACACCTCTTACTGCACTGGAGCCACCATACTGTGCTGTGATACAACCCGTCAGCAATACTCTCCACAGTACTCCCCTAGAAATCCGTTGGTGTCTTAGGTGACGTGTCAAACTCAAAGTCGTAATGAGACACACTCAGTGGCCACTTTATTAGGGACACCTGCTCGTTGATGCAGTATCTTATCAGCCAATCATGTGGCAGTAACTCGATGCATAAGAGAATGCAGACGTGGTCAAGAGGTCAGTTGTTGTTTAGACCAAACGTCAGAATGGGGAAGAAATTACTTTGACCGTGGAATGATTGTTGGTGCCAGACAGGGTGGAGTGAGTATCTCAGAAACTGCAGATCCCTGGTATTTTCATGCACAACAGACTCTAGAGTTTACAGAGAATGGTGCAAAAAAGCTAAAAACTTCCAGTGGGTGGCCACTCTGTGGGCGAAAGTGCCTTGTTAGTGAGAGAGGTCACAGAAGAATGGACAGACTGGGTCAAGCAGACAGGAAAGCAAAAGTAACTCAGATAACCACGTGTTACAACAGTGTTTTGAAGAAGAACATCTCTGAAAGTACAACACATTGAGTTTTGAAGTGGATGGGCTACAGCAGCAGACAGCCATGAACGTACACTCAGTGGCCACTTTATTAGGTAGAGGAGATATGTAATAGTGGCTACTGAGTGTATAGCTGCTAAGGCATTCCAAAGAAAGCTAAATCAGTATATTAAAAAAGCAAAATTTCCAACACTGGGTAAAGTTGGCAGAATTTGGGATAAGCCCATATGGACTTGGACTCATATGCTGTAACTTTTTCTGTGTTTCAAAAAGTTCAAACTAAATTTATTATCAAAGTACATATTTCACCATATACAACCCTGAGATTCATTTTCTTATGGGCATACTCAATAAATCTGTAATAGAATCAATGAAAGACTGCACCAACTTGGGCATTCAATCAGTCTGCAAAAGACAACAAACTGTGCAAATACAAAATGAAAGAAATAACAACAAATAAATAAAGAAAATGGGATGACAAGTCTTTGAAAGCGAGTCCAATGGTTGAGGGAACATTTCAGTGACATTGAAATGCTGGTGAAGTTGAGTTAAGTTACCCCCTCTGGTTCAAGAGCCTGATGGTTGAGGGCTAATAGCTGTTCCTGAACCTGGCGGTGAGAGTCTCGAGGCTCCTGTACCCTTTTCCTGATGGCAGCAGTGAGGTGAGAGCATATCCTGGGTGCTGGGGGTCCCCGATGTCAGATGCTGCTTTCCAGTGACAGCATTTCATGTAGATGTGCTCATTGATGGGGAGGGCTTTACCTATGATGGACTGGGGCCGTATCCACTACTCTTTGTGGGATTTTCCATTCAAGGGCATTGGCGTTTCCATACCAGGAGGTGAATATTGAAGTTTATCAAAGTTTTAAATATCATGTTTAATCTTCACAAACTCCTAAGGAAGGAGAGGTGCTGCCAAATTTTCTTCATAATTGCACTTAACATGATGGGCCCAGTTCAGGTACTCCGAAATGATAACACCGAGGAATTTAAAGATACTGAAGCAGGTTACTGGTGTGGGGCCACTGGAAAAAAATCCAATCACTGCAAGACTTGTCATCAGATTAACTATAGAAAGCTGTGATAAGCCCTCCTCCGATTGTTGAGAAATTACAATGGTTTGGCTCACTCATTACTCACATAACGTGTTCACTCAGAAGTGAACAAATAGTGCAAACACACGAGACTGCAGGTGCTGGTGTCTGGAACAAGAAGTGCCTTTGGCTTTTAATAGAAATAACTGCAGTTAATAGAATAAACTAGAGTTAGAAGGATGTGTGTGGGGGGGGGGGAATGTCATTGAAAAGTTTTAAATATTGAAAGGTCTAGAGTGGACGGGCAGAGGTTGTTTCTTATAGCGGGGGAGTTTACAACCAGAGGGCACAGACTCAGTGTAGAACAGGGGTGTCAAACTCATTTTAGGTCACGGGCCGGATTGAGCAAAGTGAAGCTTCATGCGGGCCGGATCAGTCGGACGCGTGCGAACGCAGCTTTCGTTGCCTCCGTTTTTTCAGCCTGCTCTCATGTGTCACAGTCTCTGCTATAACTACAAAGTGTTTCACTTTACAAATTCCGTTTCTTATGAAGAAGACTGCCGAATAAACACTAAAAACCCTGAAAACCTGGTACCTGAATAAACTCAGCATTAGCCCATATCATACGCCATAGGCGCTTCGATTACTGGGGCCAGCTTTAATAGTAATTAGATATTATCTCGCGGGCCTTGAGTTTGACATATATGGTGTAGAAGGTTGTCCCTTTAGATCAGAGATGAAGGGGAATTTCTTTAGTCAGAGGGTGCTGAATCTGGATTTTATTGGAGGCCAAGTCATTGGTTATATTTAAAAGAGAAGGGAAAGGACAAGAGGGGAGCCAGAATGGGGAAGGGAGAGGGGGAGAAGTTACAGGAATGTTAAAGTAATCGATGTCCACGCGTCAGGTTGGAGGCGATCCAGGCGGAATATGAGGCGTTGCTCCTCCAACCTGAGAGAGACTGGCGTAGCAGAAGAGGAGCCATAGACCAGGCGTTTCCAACCTTTTTAATGCCACGGAGCCTTACCATTAACCAAAGGGTCTGTGGACCCCAGGTTGGACACCACTGCCATAGACCGACTTGTCAGAATGGAAATGGGAAGTACAAGTACAATGGGTGGTCCTGCCTTGGTGCGGACAGAGCAAAACACCATCATAGTTAATTTTCTAAACTTCCTGAAATTGCCTCAGTGTGTTTTGTGGCATTAATAGTGCTCTATACATGCAAATAATTGTTTTTTTTCCCTTTAATTTTGGTATGGATCAATGCCTTCATAAATTTAATGAATGTATTAATTTTTGCTTTCCTTTATAGGTCAAAACTCGCTCGAAGACGTTCAGGGCAACCGACTATGTGAAGGAAAGCGTTCAGCAGAGAGCAGGAAATGACGTAGTGATTCTGACTTGCCTTCTGAACATTCAAGTGTTGCTCTTAACCTTAGTGAATCCTGAGCATTTCTCTTGTACATGTAGATCTGTGGCTTAATACTCTGTCTAAGCACCTTTTTTATTTTCCGGTTAACAAAATGCTTTTCGTTTTACATCCGTTCCGAATCTGGTAGTAGCATGTTGTAAAATAGTCAAGTCCGTGCACGATTAACCACCTTTCTTCACTCCTGCTTTTTCCTCGTGTCTGTAGGATGTCCTCGTCTCTGCTACCTATCAAACTGCAGCCCTTGAGGTGTGGCTGCCTGATAACCGCAGCTGGCTACAGGTCTGGCAGTTACACGAGAGGCAGGGAGGCTCGTGGTATTTTAGGGACGCTGTGTGTGAGCGTGTGTGTGTGTGTGTGTTCTGGCGTATAATGCTTCCTAATCTCCGGTACTCTGGAATGTTGGCAGCTGCCACGAGGTAGCAGCTGTGAACTTTGCAGGGCTGCTGGGTTTAGGCTGAAACTCATTCTGAACATGCTACATCGGAGAGAGCGCAAGCAGGTTTACACAGAGCGGCTGGTGAATTCGCCAGTCCATAATGTCAATAGAACAAGAGCAGCAACCATTTGGGAAAGCAACTGGAATTCAACACGGTCTTACTCAGATGCTGCGGCATCTCGGCGCTCTTCTCCCTTGTCAATTCTCTCTCCTCGAGTGCGCATCTGCCTTCCGAAGTTCACCACCGACTCCTCTTTATGCAGCAGCAAGATCTGACCAGCGATGCACGTGATTCTCAGCTTCCCGAGCAACGGGGTGCCTGTGTTTCGGTGAGGAGCCGGAGGGCGGTCTTCACAGATTGGGTGTAATGTCTTAAAATAGCCGGCGTCCTTGCCAGATGGAGAACTGATAACGTTTCTACAAATCACGCAGCAAGCTGTATTTTTAAAAAAAATATAGATTCAGAGAACACTGCAGCCCTACACAGGCACTCCAAGCCCACAATGTGCCGATCTACTCCAAGATCAATCCAACTCTTCCCTCCCACATAACTATTCTTCTATCACCCAGGAGTCTCTTAAATGCCCCTAATGTATCTGCCTCAACCACCGCCCCTGTGTGATCCATGCACCACAACACTCTGTGTATATAAAAAAAACCTACCTCTGAGATCCCCCTACACTCTCCTCCAAACACCTTAATACCTCTGGTATTAGCCGTTTCTGTCCTGGGGAAAAAGTTCCTTGTCTGTCCACTCAATCTATGCCTCATCTTGCACGCCTCTCATTCTCCTTCGCTCCGAAGAGGAAACCCCTGGATTATTCAACCGTCCCTCGTAAAACGTGCTCTCCAATCCAGGCAACATCCTGGTAAACCTCCAGTGCCCCCCTCCCCTCCGAAGCTTCCACATCTTTCCCACGATGAGGCAACTGAACACAATATTCCAAGTGCGGTCTAACCAGGGTCCTATAAAGCTGCATTGTGTTCTCACATTTAATCAGAAGTTCCTGGAACTAAGTTGCCCTCTAATCTGTTAGGTCACATTAAGGAGTTTACTCACTCCTGACCTTTTCTCTACTGGATCACTTGCAGGGAAAGCTGCTACTTTGAAAGGAAGAGGGTTGTTAGGAAGTAGCAGTGTAAAAAAAAATTAGGATGATTTTAAGGTGCATATTTGTGCCTGGGGCTACCCGACAGAGCTTATAGCAACAGTTATATACAGGATTAGTCCTACCATCTGGGCTTTGAAATGTCAGGAGATGATCTTCAGAGTGTTGCAGTCTTCGGACTTCAGATTCATTTATTTATCGCACACAGTGAAATGCAGTGTTTCCGTAAACAACCATCGCAACCCAAGGATATGCTGGGGGCAGCCCGCAAGTGACATGGCAGGGCACGCCCACAATGTTCAGCATCACGTAAATAAAACAACACAAGCAATAGCAGCAAAACAAATAGGCCCCTTTCCTCTCTCCCACCCCACTCACAAAGGCAGTCAGGCCTCCAACCCCAGGGCAGGCCACCTCCAGCCTCTAGTGGACTCGCAGACACCAGGCTGGTAGGAGGTTTCATTTCATATTTTTCCCCTGTATTTATACATTTTTTTAATACTTAATTTTCACAATCTGTTCCGTGGCTCTGCAGTCAGTGAAGCATCTTCAAAATCTCTCGCCTTCAGCCTAACCCTGCACACGACAGGCTGAGCACGGCCATTTAAAGGCATTCGCACATCAGCCTTTCTCAAATCCTCTCGTGTTTGTCCTCGTCAACGCATCACCTAAAGAAATCCCATCAATCTGTTTAGCTGCAGGTCAACTAAATCGAATGCTGCCTGAAGAGACGTCGGTGTTTGTGGAAATATTGGCTCATGGAACTGTAATGAAGAAGTGAAAGCAGCAGGCTACACGAGAATGTAGATTTTTTTTTAAAATTGGAAAAACATTCAGGGTGTGTTTGGCTATGCCGAACTGTTGCAGGAATGAAACATTGCTGGCTCATCAAAGCTTCCCCAGGCAGCTTCGAAAGCCCTCCGTTCACTGTAGAACTTCCTTCTAAAGCTTTGGTTGCTCTCAGATGAGGAAACAGAATCACCCGCCTACAAATGCTTAAGGTATCACACTTTCCCACTAAAGAACAGGCACAGGACGTCGCAGAGAACTTATGGTCAGGTTCAGTTAACAGACCATCACTGCTGATTATCAGACAGTAAACATGCACTTTTTCTTCGAAAATTACTGAAGGTCATAATTTCCATAATAAAGTTTGACCAAAAGGGATCCTGGTAGTGATATTGACTGGAATTTTCATAGAACAGTTACCTAAAGACTGTAAGCTGCTTTAATAGCTGGTCAGCACTGATTTAGTTGAGTAGAAATGAAGGGGATTTGTTAGACATTTATTGGGGGAGGGAGCCCTCTTTGATTGAATTGTCCACTGCAGGAGTTACCAGGATGAATGTGGTTTTGGCAAGTCGATTAAGAATTGGATGGCAGCAATTGACTGGTGTTTGATTTTCTTTTTTTTTTGCTGTTATGAGATGACTTTGAGAAGGTTTGGTCTTTGCTCTGAATATCTGAGAAACAATTTTAATCTTGAAACTGGATTTCCAATCCTTAATAAGGTCCGCATTCCCTAAATCCTAGCTTGATTTTATCTGTAACAACAGCTGCTTTTTTTTTTAAAGTTAAATTTGTAATATAAACAATGCATATTAGGAAAGTTTTAAGTTAAGTATATTTATTTAATTACTGTAAGTGCATCTGGGCTTCAATTACTTGTACAGCTTGATTAATATGAAATAAATAATGAAATATAAACCTAGTAAATCAAATATTAAAAATGCAAACACGTCACTTCTTCCAGATGGAACATAATTCACGAGTATGGACAAATCATTTGTGCTGTCTCTGTATTGAATAACCTTAATGCACCTTCCCTGTAGATATCTAATAGAACCATGAATGATAAGACACAAATGATTCAGAAGGAGATTATTTGTGGGGGTTTTTTTAAGCAAAAATAAAATGAAGAAACAGGATTTTTGGAGCATAAGTGGGATTAATTCAAGCAGCAATTCACTTATGTACAAGATCAGCTGTATTATAAAAGACATTAAAAATGTCCTCCTTTCCTTTGAATTCCTGACACTAAACTTTGTGTTTAACAGGCCTTGAGCATTCTAATTCTAAGCTGTAAAAACCTGCTTGAAAGAACAGAGGGCATGACTGAGGCCAGCAAACCTGCAGACCATGATGTCACTGGTGCAGAGGTCAAAGTGCCCAAGGTCACTTAGTGAGGACTCAAACCTATTAAATAGTTTAATACACCTAATGTTGTTGGTCCCTTGTCAACAAAAGCACATCATTTTACTGTTAAAATTCATCTATTTTAATGTATTTTGCAGTATTTTTGTTTAAAAGAATTGCCACGTTTTAAAAATTGCCATAGCTGTATTTCCTTCCAACTTGCATTAAGAGTATTCAAGTCTCGAAGAAGAACTGGTAGTTTTCACATTAAAACCTCCAAAGTTTAACAGATGGCACAAAACAAATCGCTGAAATACGTTCATTAATATTTCCACTCAAGAGAATGACACCCACCCCTGCTTATTATCTGTGTAGGGTTCTGAAGATACAGCATTATGTGGATGTTGGTATGGAAGAAGGAACTCAGCTCAGTGACTTCGTTTTATTGATGCAGTTCATTGAGTGCCTGAAACTAGCCAGTTTACAGAGCATTCAGTGAGAGACACCGTGCTGGAGGCCAGCCAACCTCTGGAGCACGGGTAACAAAACGGTTGATTCGTAGAAATACTACCGGCCCTCTGTTGGTCAGTTAATGTTTCTGTGCCTGTAGAATCAGACTGAATGATTTCTATGCACTAAGCAACTGCATATTTTCAAATCAGTGCAATATATTTAGGGTCCATATAATGACGATGAGAAAAGGAAGGCAGGTAGAATGTTAAAGGAAGACCTGATTATGTCTATTTTATTAAAATGTGCAAGAGAAATCCTTCTGTTCCAGGTCAGACAGATATTTATAATCACAACTTATTACCCTTGCAACGTTGTAGTTCAAGTTGAAAATCCAGTTTCATTGGGGAGACCCAAATCTGTTCACACCTTTAAAGATGCATCCAGGTTTTATCAGAGCAAAGGTCCTTCCGGCTGCCTCTCCCACTTTTATTATTATGTTCTGTGTAATGTTTAGCTGGTGCATTGTTTATCTTTTTATGAATTGTTTGCAGTAAATTGCACACGTTTTACAGACATATTACAGAAAAGTCTGAAAATTGCTGTGGGATACTGTGTATTCCCACACCAAACTGCACCTTGGGGTGGAACATAGACAGTCACTTGGGTTCTGTGACTGAATAGGAAATAGCTCAAAGGGGGGGGGGGGGGAAGCAATGGAGTTCTCAACAATTGGCTTTTTAACTTTTCTGGTTATCATTTTGCAAGTTAGCACCACACAGCAAATATTTTTGGTAACATTTTGGTGTATTTTAATTTTTTTTTTAAAGTTGTAAATGAGTCGTCAGACCTCCATTAATATTTCAGCTAAGCGGTAGCTGATCAGACCACTTCGATAATACCCGTTTACTGGAAGTCGCGCTGAGAAGAAATTATTTAGTCGATTAGAGTTTTTTTTAAAAAAAGTATTAACTTGAGATGCAATTTAAGTGAGTTGCACAATCTCCCTCAAAACAAAGCGAGAGAAAATAGTCACCGAAAGGAAAGGTATCATAGCTGCTGTTTGTAGGTTTACTGAATGTGCTGGTAATCAGGTTACCTGTGTGTATTTTATTAATTTCTAACTTTAGTCTGTTGTGGCTGGTTAACCACAATCCATTGTACTCAAGATAATGTTTTAGTTCAAATTGATTTATTGTGCTTCCTATCAACACCTGGCCCTTCATCAACATTGTATATTATTTATTATTCTTCATAAGGGTGGCTGCACATTCATAATTTTATTTTGTAAATATATGTTGAACCAAGCTTGAGGTATAAAATGTAAATATTTCATGTATTTGTACTAATTATAATCCATTTGCTGTATAGCATAGACGTGTAAAGCGGATATCTAATTCTGTGTATGGTAACCAGGACCACTGAACTGTTTAGTGAATGAAGTAACAATAAAGGTACAACCACAGAGGAAATCAAATATAAAATTGCCTTTTCATTTATACCACATCCACGCATGATGTCAGCAGAAGCTCGAAAGAGTACTTCAAGTAACAGTCATTTTAATTGATAAAGTAATTTCTATTTATAGTTCCCTTTCTTCCATGGTCTTCTGTTCTCTATCGGATTCCCCCTTCTGCAGCCCTTCATCTCTTTCACCATCAACTTCCCAGCTCTTTACTTCCCCCTCTCCCAGTTTCACCTATCACCTACCACCTGTACTTCCACCCCTCCCTCCCACTCCGCTTCCTCACTCTTGCCTTTTCGTTCCTTTCCAGCCCTGATGAAGGGTCTCGATCTGAAACGTCGACTGCTCACTCTTTTCTGTGGATGTTGCTCGGCCCGCCGAGTTCCTCCAGCATTTTGTGCGCGTTGCTTTCACATTCTCGGTTTAATACCACTCGCATATGTTGTGAAATTTGCTGTTATGCAGCAGCAGTACGTTGCAACACACAAAAACCAAGTACAGTAAGTGTACATATTTATTTAAAAAGTTAAATAAGCAGTGCAAAAAGAGAAAGAATGCAGTGAGGTAGTGTTCATGGGTTCATTGTCCATTCAGAAATCTGATAAGAGGAGAAGGAGCCTTTACCTCCTCCCTGATGGTAGCAATGAGAAGAGGGCATGTCCTGGGTAATTGGGGGCGGGGTCCTTAATGACTATTTCCAGTAAACATCAAGCCCTCAACACACACAAAATGCTGGTGGTCAGGACGAATGAGTCCTGACGAAGGGTCTCGGCCCAAAACGTTGACTGTGCTTCTCCCTATAGATGCGTTCCACCAGCATTTTGTGTGTGTTGCTTGAATTTCCTCGTATCAAGCCGTCAAATTATTTTTGACAGTAAGATTTTAGGATTAGCTTTATTTATCACGTGTACATTGACTATGGGAGGAAACTGGAGCACCGGGAGGAAACCTGCATGGTCGTGGGGAGAACGTAAAAGCTCCTTACCAGACAGCGGCAGAAACTAAACCCTAATCACTGGCGCTGTAAAGTATTATTTGAACGTGGAACATTTCAGCACAGTACAGTCCCTTAGTCTCACGATGTTGTGCCAACCCTTTAACCTGCTCTAAGATCAATCTAACCCATCCCTCCTACATAGCTCTCCATTTTTCTGTCATTCTTGTGTCTCAGATGCCCCGAATGTATCTGCCTCTGCCATTGTGTAAAGAACTTGCCTCTAAGCTCTCTAACCACCTTAAAATTGTGCCCTCTGGTGTCAGCCATTCACCTGGGGGGGGGGGGGGGCCTTTTGGGAAAAGTCTCTGGCTGTCCACTTGATTTATTGCCTCTTATCATCTTGTACACGTCTATCAAGGCACCTCTCATCCTCCACTCCAAAGAAAAATGCCCCAGCTCACTCAACCCATGCCCCCTGGTCCAGTTATGCTAACCTCTACAAACCATTCTGCCTCTAGTAACATGGCAAACACTCCAGAGGGATATTTGTGGGAGCTGTGAAACAAGTTGGGGGAAAAAAAACACAGGAAAGAACCCAGTGATTGGGATTGTTGTCCTGGTAACCTTGAACACCGACAATTCCGTCTACCCCCAACTCCCACAGATCCTGCTCAACCCACACAAGTTTGCTTTTTTTTAAAATGGGATTTTAGTGTTGGTTAGAAAATAAGTACTAAAATTAAATGAGAACTCACTGCTCTTCCCAAGTGTGTGTAAAACGTGATCAAGCTGTGGAAATTAATTTCAATCTCTCATGGTGGTACTCTGTACTATACCTGCGTATTGATCGAGCTGATGTACTCAAGTACCCCGTAAAGACAGCATCTTGGCAGCACACAAGATCTTTGACTAGTGCACCACATCTAGTTGGAATTGGGAATGATTGTCAAGCTGTGAATTCAGCACTTTAATCGCATACAGATCCCGGCACCTTTGCCTAGTCCAAAACACTGCAAAGAAAACGTGAACACTACCTCACTATTTTTCCTTTTTTTTTTGCATTACTTATTTTATTTAGCTAATTAATATATATTTACTGTAATTCAGTTTTTTCTCTTAATATGTATTGCATTGTACTGCTGACGCAAAATTTAACAAATTTCACGATTACACACCGGTGATATTAAACCTGATTTTGATAAACACAAAATTCTGCCGATGCTGGAAATCCTGAGCAACATACACAAAATGCTGGAGGAACTCAGCAGGTCAGGCAACATCTATGGAGAGGAACAAGGAGTTGAAGTTTCAGACTGAGACCCTTCAGCAAGACCAGCTGAAATGTTGACCCTTTATTCATTTTCACCATACAATCCCGAGATTCATTTTCTTCTGGGAATTCTCAATAAATCTATAGAATAATAACCACAACAGAATCAGAGACTTCCCAACTTGAGCATTCAACAGTGTGCAAAAGACAAACTCTGCAAATACAAATTTTTTTTTTTAAAAAGCAATAAATATTGAGAACATAAGATGAAGAGTCCTCGAAAGTGAGTCCATTGGTTGTGGGAACATTTCAATGATTGGGCAAGTGAAGTTGAATAGTTATCCCCATTGGTCAATTGATTCTGTTATGGTTATTATTCTACGGATTTATTGAGAATGCCAACAAGAAAACAGAATCTCAAGGTTGTATGTACTTGATAATAAAATTTATTTTGAACTTTAAAATAAAACTAATCTTTAATATTAATCTTGCAATAAATCAATATTTCTCAGAATCATTGGCTTTTTGTTCATTTTCATTCAAGAGAAGTGGGCTTTGCATTCTGAGTAGAGTTTCCTGGCCCAGCCCTAGTTGCTCCCTGAGGTGGTAGTACTGGACTCAGAAATCTACGTTAACACTTAGTGGGAGTGCTGCACTTCCAGCGGTACTGCTGTAAAATACTCTCTCAGGTATTATTTGAAATGCAAAGTTGGGGCCGGTGATTTACCCGCTATTTATACCTCCGTCATTATCACTAAACGTATGAAGCCCAGTCCATCGCACCAGCCAGACTCCCTCCAAAGAAATCAGCCTAATACATCAAGGACCCACCCCACCCCAGACACTCTCCCATCGGGCAGAAGATTCAAAAGCCCGAGCGCGTACCGTCAGACTTAAGGACAGCCTCTATCTTGCTGTTCTCAGACACAAAAGATGAACTCTTTTTACCCCCCTCTTTCTCCCCTTTCGGACAGAAGATAGAAAACCTTGGAAACGTACAACCCCAGGCTCAAGGACCGCTTCTACTCGTCGTTTGAAGTCTCCCGAACAAATAAAATTGAACTACCGCACGGTGGCGCTGTCATCCAATTGTCTACCCGCACTACACGTTACAACCTTGAGTAATTACCCCAAGGGTCCCGGCCCGAAACGTCGAGGGTTTGTTCCCTTCCGCAGATCCTGCCTGACCTGCTGAGTTCCTCCAGCACCTTGTGTGTGTTGCTCCGTAACAGTATATTTAACTTCTCACTCCATCCCCTACCCCACCCGGCTTCATCTATCACCTGCCAGCTGGTACTCCTCCCCAGTGACTTGGCCTCCACTGCCACCCGTGGCAACAAATTCCACAGATTCACCACCCCCTCATCATCTCCGTTCTAAAAGGACGCCCCTCCATTCTGAGGCTGTGTCCTCTGGGACTCTCCCATCCTCCCTACGTCACTGTATCGAGGCCTTCCAACATTCAATACATTTCAATCCTCGTTCTCCTGAATTCCACTGAGTAGAAGCCTAGAGCCTTCAAACACTCTTCATATGACAAGGCTTTCAATCCTGGAATTATTTTCACGAACCTTCCTTTGAACTCTCTCCAATGTCAGCATATCCTTTCTTAATAAGGGGCCCAAAACTGCTCACAATACTCCAAGTGAGGCCTCACCAGTGCTTTATAAAGCCACAACGTTGTATCCCGACTTTTATATTCTAGCCCTTTCAAAATGAATGCTAACATCACTTTTGTCTTCCTAACTACTGGCTGCAAACTAACCTTTAGGGAATACTGCACGAGTACTCCCAAGTCCCTTTGCACCTCAACTTTTTGAATTTTCTGTCCACTTAGACAACAGTTTACACTTTTATTTCTTTTACCGAAGTACATGACCATACACTTCCTGACACTGTATTCCATCTGCCGCTTCTTCTAAGTCCCTTTTGCTTCCTCAACACTACCTGCCCTTCCACCTGTCTTCGTATTGTCCGCAAAGCCATCAATTCAATCATCCAAGTTGTCGACAAACAGCGTAAGTGATCCCAACTTTGACCCCTGTGGAACACTAGCAGCCAAACAGAGAAAAAACACCCTTTACTCCCACCCTGTCTCTTACCAATCAGCCAAAGATCTATCCGTGGAAACGAGCAGTCAACGTTCCGGGCCGAGACCCTCCGTCAGGACTGAAAAGGGAGGGGGCTGGGGTCCTATAAAGAAGGTGGGGGGAGGGGGAAGATGAAAACCAATCAGAGGAAAGATCAAGGGGTGGGGGGAAGCAGGGAGGGGATAGGCAGGTGGTGAAGAAGGAATGTAAGGGGAAAGCACTATGGGTAGTAGAAGGCAGAGTCATGAGAGGCGATAGGCAGCTGGAAGAGGAGGCAGAGTGAGAGTGGGATGGGGGAAGGGAGAGGGAGGGGATTCCCGGAAGTTGGAGAATTCGATGTTCATACCAAGGGGCTGGAGACTCCAGATTGGTTTTTTCACCTGGCACCTACCAGCCTCCCCCTCTTCAGTCCTGACCAAGGGTCTCGGCCCGAAAGGTTGACTAAAAACACACAATGCTGGCAGAACTCAGCAGGCCAGACAGCATCTATGGGAGGAGGTAGTGACGACGTTTCGGGCCGAAACCCTTCATCAGGAGTGAAACATCAGGCCGAACCGTTGACCGCTCATTTCCACGGATGCTGCCCGACCTGCTGAGTTCCTCCAGCGTATTGTCCGTGTTGATATGACCACAGCATCTGCAGTGTACTCTGTGTTTAAAGATCTAACCATGCTAGTAAATACACATCATGAACATGCACAAAAATGCTGCAGGCCAGGAAGCATCTATGGAAAAGAGACCAATCCCGCTGAATTCTTCTCCATAGATGCTGCCTAGCCTGCTGAGTTCCTCCAGCATTGTGCGTGGATATTAAATATGATTCCGCAGCGCAGTTCCCTCTTGATCAGCTTTCCTCCAGGTGTATCGAGTGCAATGTCTTTTAGATGCAATGTGACAATAGATCTCCCAGTCTACCTCATGGGACCATTGCGATTTATCTGTCTGACTGCACTTATTTCTCCCCTTAAACCTAACACTACATTCGGCATGCTGTCTTCCTGTAATTAATGTCTGACAAGAATGCAAAGGAAAATCTTTCCATTCTATCTCGGCAATGATAAGCCCGTTCCAATACCAATGCCATTTCCGGGAACTTGCTTTTTGACGCCTCTGCAGAAACCGTCGCCATGGGATGTCCTGGGAGGTGGAGGAGGAATGTAAAACCTCATTCCAAAGCCTTGTTCCTGCACAAATTGTAAAGTCATGTTGACTTGCAGGAACTAGGTTACCCGTCCAAAGCAAAGGAGCAAAGACCGAGTCGATGCTCGGCCCTCAACCGGCCTGCTGAGGCTCTCACCCTCGCTGCTGGAGCCGCCCTCAGCCCCATACAATTACCTCTCTTCATGCCGAGTATTTCAAATGCCCGTCGGCGACCACCCCTCTACGACCCGCAATCCATCGATCTCCTGCTCTCCCCTTGGAGCCGCTCTCGTCCCGCCCAGCCGCCCTGACTGACGCGCGGGTTAGACCAATCGGAGAACGCCGCCGCAAAGAACGCGATGTAGCAATCGGGCGCTGACCAATAGGAGGCGGGGGCTGAAACTGATACAGAGAGAGGGGGGAAAAAAATCAGATTTCGAGCAGCACCAGGCGAGGATTCATCATGGCTCAGTGAGTATAATCTCAGGGCGGTCGGGCTCAATACCGGTTAATGTTTGTTTTGTTGTTAAAATTAACTGCCCCGATCCTTCCTCGTTATCAAGGGAATGTAAGACTTTCATTTCTATAGCGCCTATCTCAAAGCGATGCGCTTTAAAAGGGTGGCAAGTGTTGCGGAGGGTGGGTTACCGCAGGTAGTAGTGTCATGAAGGTCCGGGCGCTGGGAGATCGGCAGTGGCCAGGATTCTGGACCCCTCTCTGTTCTTCTTGGGAATGGTACTGTTCAGCATTTATACATCCACCTGAGTCAACGTAATGAATGATTTGGAGGGTAGCACATGGAGCGTTTACCTGTCATGAGTCTATCGGGTGGGCTTTAACCCACGCCTATTGACCCGGAAGTATAAATGAATAGGGCACGTTCCTTTTTTCTTGAGTTAATGAAAGGGTTAAACACTTGTTTAGGAACAGGTTCCTCGTCATTTCTCTTTCAAATATTTCCCGCTACCATTGCTTTCCGTGCGTTTACCTGAACTGAGACAGTCGATCACAGATGGATTGAGAAGTTCTTTTTAGACATAATAAAAGATTAAAGTGTTCCTTAGTGTCATTTGTCACAGACAGTGAAACAGGCCCCTTGCGTCAACAGCCAACAGAGTTTGAGGATGTGCTGGGGGGGGGGGGGGGGGGGGGGCAGCCTGCAACGGGTATGCCCCATTTGCTAACCCAACTTTGGAAACTGCAGAAAATCCACGTGGTCGTGTGGGGAGAGCATCCACACTCCTCACTTAGGACTGAACCCGCCAACAGAGACTAAATCTAGTGGAGAACTCTTATAGGGACCCCTTTAGGGATTCTGCTCCATCATCTACCCCAGAAGCCCTTTAGTTCCTGCAGTATCCCACAGCGCTTGATTCGAGAGTCCTGTTCATCTCTATTTGGTGGATTTCTGTTCACCGTGTGGGCTCATCACTCACCTTGGCACTGAACTGGCTCATTGGCTGTAGAGTCTGCCGTACATGTTCCGTCGATCATGTTTGCACGATTTGTTCTCTTTTTTTTTTGCACATTGTATGTTTGATGGTCTTGTGGTATAGTTTTTTCCCCTGGATCTGGTTGTGTGTCTCTCTGTTCTGTGGCTGCCTGCAAGAAGATGAATCTCAAGGCTGTATGTGATATATGTACTTGGAAAAATTCTCCTCATCACAGTCCTCGAGCACTCTCCCTCTCAGTGTCACTGTGGTTTCAGAGACCTTCCTCGTGTCCAGCATGTTGAGGCCTGGAAGAATTTTGAGGTTTCGGAGGTCTCTCATTCTTCCGAACGTGAGAGAACACGGCTCTGGTCTCCCGCTGGAATAGTGCACCATCCCTTGGGCCAATGTGTGGAAATTTTCCTGCACTTTTCTTTGTGCACTGTGTATAACAAGTACATGTTTTATTTTGTCCAAAGCTGTGCACAATACTTCAAGTACAGAGCTCGGAATAATTGCAGTAAAACCACTTAACTCCTGTATCCACATCCTCTGGTAATACCTGCAACCCCTCGAGCACTCCTCAATCTACCCGCGACCCCTCGAGCACTCCTCAATCTACCCGTGACCCCTCGAGCACTCCTCAATCTACCCGCGACCCCTCGAGCACTCCTCAATCTACCCACGACCCCTCAAGCACTACTAGATTACACGTCATTTTCCTGCTTCATTGAAGTGAATAACTTCCCGTCCCATAACACATAGGAGCAGAATTAGGCCATTCAGCCCATTGAGTCTGCTTCACCATTCCGCCATGGCTGATTTATTATCCCTTTCAACCCCCTTCTCCTGCCTTCTTCCTGTAACCTTTGACACTCTGACTAATGAAGAACCTATATATAGGCCTCCGTTAGTCTCGAGTGACCGTGGATTTGCGCCTTGGAAGGTTTCCAGGGTTCAGGCCTGGGCAGGGTCGTGTGGGAGACAGGCAGTTGCCCAAGCTGCAAGTCTCCCCTCTCCACGCCACCGATGTTGTCCAAGAGAAGGGCAAGGGCCAATGAGGCTGAGCAATGTGTGGTTAAGTGCCTTGCTTAAGACACAACACGCTGCCTTAGCTGAGGCTTGAACTAGTGACCTTCAGATCACTAGACCAACACCTTAATCACTTGGCCACGCACCAACACGGAAATGAGTAAACAGTCAACATTTTGGGCCAAGACCATCAGGACCCAAATACTGGGTTTCCACAGCTGTCAGTGGCAGTGAATTCCACAGAGTCACCACCCTCTGGCTAAAGAAAATCCTCCTTGTCTTTGTTCTAATGGGGCATCCTTTATTCTGAGGCTCCGCCCTCATATACTATGTAATTTTGTGTATTACACTGTACTGCTGCCACAAAAACAAACAAACTTCATGACTTATGTAAGTGATTGATAAACCTGATTCTGATATGGGTCTCTATTGTGGACTGAGAGTGGGAAGGGGGCAGGGAGAGGGGAATCACAGTTGGGGAAAAGGGGAAGGGAGAGGGGAGGGAGCGGGAAGCACCAGAGAGACGTTCTGTAATGATCAGTGAACCAGTTGCCTGGTGTCTTGGGGCTGGCTGTGTCTGCACCTGTGCCACCTCCCACCCCCTGCACCTGGTACTCCTTCTCTGCCTCCTGTGGCACTCCACCCTCACCATTCACAACATCCTTTGCTCCCACCAGATTTACAGACTCGTTCTCTGCTCCAGGTTGACAAATACAGTACTATGCAAAAGTCTTGGGCACTGTAGCACTGGTTCTCATGAACTTACTCTGTACTCTGTCTAGTGCCAGCACATCATTTTTTAGATAAGAGGTCCAGAATTGCTCACAATACTCCAACTGTGGTCTGACCGATGTCTTATAATGCCTCACCATTACATCCCTGCTTTTATATACCAATCCTCTCAAAATGAATGCTGGCAATGCATCTGCATTCCTTTCCACTGACTCAACCCGCAAGGAGTCGGACTGCTCCTTTAAAAGCTCCCCGATTGTCATCAAGTGACCAGGGACAGCCAAGGTGAAGCACTTCACATCCAATTTAGTGTCTTGGTCGTTAACAGCCTGCGAAGAGGAGCTGCCCGCTTACAAATCTCCACACAGAAAGCAAAACGAGAGTTCACTGTGGGACGATGGACACAGAGGACTTCACCAGAGCAAATGACTGGAGTTGACAACTTTATGTCTCTTGGGGGAGGCGAGGGGGGTAGTGATTAGCTCAATACTTGAACGAGCAATAGAATCAGACTTGACCTCTGCTCTGCTACAATATTCAGGGGGTGGAGGATTCAGAACTTGGAGGTTGCTAAGTTCTTGATTAGTCAGGGCATCAAAGAATATGGGGAGAATGTAGGAAAATGGGGCAGAGAGGGGTAATAAATCAGCCGTGATGGAATAGTGGAGCAGACTAGATGGGCCAAATGGCTCAATTCTGCTCCTGTGTCTTTTGGTCTTAATGTTCTGATCAAAATGTAAGGAGCCCACCGTTGGTCGGGGTCACCCATGGATGTTGTACCCCAGTTGTCTGTGATACACAACCAGTATGCGACCCATATAGAAAGCTCCCCCTCGCCATGATGAATCCAGGGGAACGGCAGAGACCGATACAGCTTGGCACCAGCGGCGTCTCAGGAGCTGCCAGACAGCGTTGAACTCAATGTAGGACTGCCGCAGGGACTGCAGCTCCTGATTTTCCCTCGGTTTACTCCAGGAGCCTTCTCCAAGAGTGGGTAGAGCCACAAGGCAGCGGAGGCTTGAGATCAGCAATCTCCTTTCCTTGGATGAGTTGCCAACCACAGCTGACAAGCCCCATCTGCTTGAAGGGACTGGTTTTGAGGCACCAGCAACCTGCCTTTGCCCCTTCTTCTGTCAGTAGAAACGGCTTAGAAGCTAAGCCACACGTGAATCTCAGTTATGCGCAAATATTTCCACATTGATTTGACCATCACTTCATGCATAATGATGTCAAATCCATTGTAATCTATTTAAGGATGACGCACGAGAAGCTTGTAAATTTCTGAAAGTTACAGTCATGCTGAGTAAGTCATCCAGGACTGGATCGGTGTGGCCTGATGATCACACCTGAATGTACCTGGCCCCACCCTGCAGTTGGCTCCTATTGAGATCAGGCTGTTACATTCCTCTCCTGCACTTGATCAGATCCCGAGCTCTTTTGGAATATGCATGAGGTTTATTTTTCACACGCACTGAATATTATATATACAAACCCCTAACATGTATTTTTCAAGAGTCAGGGAAGACTGGAAATCGGCTAACAATGTCCCAGTTTGTAACAAGGGTGACCGCACTGACCCTGGTAACTATAGACCAGGAAGCTTAATGTGTATCATGGGTAAACTAGTGGAAGCATTAATAAAGAATGAGATAGAAAAGCAGCTGATAAGAACAGGCAAGTTAGCAGAAAGCCAGCATGGGTTCAGAAAGGGGAAATCATGTTTTACTAATATGTTGGAGCTCTATGAAGAGTCAGCTAAAAGTTAGATGACAATAGAGCGGTTGATATTATAGAAACATAGAAAACCTACAGCACAATACAGGCCCTTCAGCCCACAAAGTTGTGCTGAACATGTCCCTACCTTAGGAATTACTAGGCTTACCCATTGCCCTCTGTTTTTCTAAGCTCCATGTACCTATCCAAAAGTCTCTTAAATGACCCTATCGTATCCGCCTCCACCACCGTTTCCGGCAGCCCATTCCACACACTCACCACTCTCTGAGTAAAAAACTTACCCCTGACATCTCCTCTATACCTACTCCCCAGCACCTTAAACCTGTGTCCTCTTGTGGCATTTCTGCCCTGGGAAAAAGCCTCTGACTATCCACACGATCAATGCCTGTCATCTTCTCATACACCTCTAGCAGGTCACCTCACATCCTCTGTCGTTTGAAGGAGAAAAGGCCGAGTTCATTCAACCTATTCTCATAAGGCATGCTCCCCAATCCAGGCAACATCCTTGCAAATCTCCTCTGCACCCTTTCTTTGGCTTCCACATCCTTCCTGTAGTGAGGCGACCAGAACTGAGCACAGTACTCCAAGTGGGGTCTGACCAGGGTCCTATATAGCTGCAACATTACCTCTCGGCTCCTAAATTCAATTCCATGATTAATAAAGGCCAATACACCATGTGCCTTCTTAACCACAGAGTCAACCTGTGCAGCTGCTTTGAGTGTCCTATGGACTCGGACCCCAAGATCCCTCTGATCCTCCACATTGCCAAGAGTCTTACCATTAATACTATATTCTGCCATTATATTATTTACTTGGATTTCAGAAGGCTTTTGACAAGCTCCCCATGAGAGGTTAATAATCAAATTACAGGAGGTAAGGATTCAGGGCAAGTTGTGCGAATGGGTTGCACGATAGGCTCAGAAACAGAAAATGGGTCATGATGAGCGGATCATTCTCACACCTAGATGTTAAAAGTGGGTTCCACACGGATCGGTTTTGGGGCTGCTGCTGTTTTTAATTTACATTATTGATCTGGATAGGCAGATAACAAATAAACTAGCAAAGTCTGCTGATGACACAAAATTAGGGAGATGGGCTGATAACGTTCAGGCAGCAGAATCAATACAGTTAGATCTAAGCAAGATCCAGATGTGGGCAGATAAATAGCAGATGCAATTTAATGCAAGTAAATATAAAGTATTACATGTAGGAAGTAGAAATATTAGATATGAAAATACAACGGGGGGGGGGGTCAATTTAGAAAGTGTACTGTTTGAGAAGGATTTGGGAGTCCTGGTAGAATCATCACTATCAACATCCAGGCAATGCACAGAAGCAATTAGGAAGGCTAATAGAATGTTGGGATATGTAATGTGCTTAGTGAAGCTCAAGTCTAGAGACATTCTCTTTAAACTGTATAATGCACTTGTGAGGCCACACCTTGAATACTGAGTACAGTTTTGGTCTCCATATTGTGTGAGGCACATGAAGGCAGTGGAGAGAATTCAGAGAAGGGTGACGAGACTCATTCCAGGTTTGCAGGGCGTGGGCAATGAAGGAAGATTGAAAGAATCAAATCTTTTTAGCCCAAGTAGACGTAGAGTGAGAGGAGACATGATAGAAGTGTTCAGTGTCATTAAGGTGGATGCCAGCTGCTACTTTAAAATGAATCCATCATCGAGGACGCTGGTTAAAGGGAGATTTCAGATGAACATCAGGAAGCATTTCTTCCCGCTGCAAGTAAACTACCTCGTCGTGTAGTTGAGAGTCATACATTAGAGACTTGCAATCCAAGCTTTTTAGTTATTTCAGCACATTATATGAAGAGGAATTTAGCAAGTTTTGTTGGGTAGAATGGCCTGTTCTTGTCAAAAAAAAACTTTGGGATGTCCTGAAAGTAGAAGGACTGGTATTTCCTCATTGCACAGATGGGTTGCTATCAGGAAGTCCCAAACAGAATGACTGTGAAAATCTATTGCTCCATACAGTGTGAATCTGGCAGTGCTTGCCTTGTTTTGCAATACACCAGCTAAGAGTTTCTTCCAGTAAGTATTAGGGATAGTATTGCTCTGACGGGGAAGTTTTGCAAAGGGGAAGTTAACAGGGTTAATATTTGCAATTGCCGGCCAATCAAACTGAAGTTTGAGGATGAGACGGGGTAGATTACACAATGTCCAACCAGCTGTTGAGTTTAAATTGACTTTTGCAATAGGGCCATCGATTCAAAAACTTTTGCCTTCCCCCAATGTCCTTGCAGTCACTTTTCTCCTGTCGCTGATCCTTTTTTGCGCAGGTTTTAAAAGCCCCCACATCTTACGAGGCTGATCAATGGGTTTGATGGTGTGGGGTTTTGTTGGCTTCTGCTGGAAGGCGTAGTTCAGGTGGGGGAGTGTGGGAGGAACGTTATGAGGTTGTATGGGGGGGGGGGGGAGTGCTGTCCATGCTAGGAGCAGCGCATGCACATTCAGAGGCCGCTTCGTTCCGTGCGGGAGTGGAACCCAGTGTGGTCTTCTGCTGCTGTAGCCCGTCTGCTTCTAGACTTGACTTACTGTGTGTTCAGAGATGCTCTTCTGCACACGGCTGTTGTAACGTGTGGTTATTTGAGTTACTGTCACCCTCCTGTCAGCTTGAACCAGTCTGGCCATTCTCCTCTGACCTCTCTCGTTAACGAGGTGTTTTCACCCACAGAACTGCCACTCACTGGATGCTTTTTGTTTTTCACCCCGTTCTCTGTAAACTCTAGACACAGTTGAGCATTAAAATCCCAGGAGATCAGCAGTTTCTGAGATGCTCAAACCACCCCGTCTGGCACCAACCATCATTCCACGGTTGAAGTCACTTAGGTCACTAATCCTCCCCATTCTGATGTTTGGTCCAACAAGAACTGAACCTCTTGACCATGTTTGCAAACTTTTATACACTGAGTTGCTGCCACATGATTGGCTGATTAGTTATTTGCATTAACGAGCAGGGGTACAGGGGCCTGATTGTACACACTGAATGGATACCCAAGCCAGAACCATTGCCATTCCCAGACCAGACTTGCTGTCGTGCCCCAATCTCACGCACATGCAGCAGCTGAGCATAATGATCCATGATGAAACGTCGACAGCGCTTCTCCCTATAGATGCTGCCTGGCCTGCTGTGTTCCACCAGCATTTTGTGTGTGTTGTTATAATGATCCATTCTGTGGAATTGTAAAGTACTAATTCCAACCCAAGGAAGCCACACCCTCAGGTTGGAGGAGCAACACCTCATATTCCTTCTAGGCAGACTCAGGCTTGACAGCATGAACGTGGATTTCTCTAACTTCCAGTAATCTGTTTTCCCGCCCTCGTCTCTCTTTATCCATTCCTCATGCTGGTTCCGCTCTTACCCTTTCTCTTCACCTCACCTGCCCACCACCTCCCTCTGGTTGCCCTCCTCCTTCCCTTTACCCTATGGTCCACTGTTCTGTCCTATCAGATTCTTTACCTCCTCCACCTATCACCTGCCAGCTTCTTACTTCATCACCCCTCCCCCAGTCACTTATCTTCCCCCTCACACCTACCTCCTATCACCTTATACTCCTTCCTCTCTGCCCCCAGCTTCTTATTCTGGCTCCAGTCCCGATGAAGGGTCTCGGCCGAAACAGCAACTGTTTGTTCCTGTCTGTTGATTCCACCTGACCTGCTGAGTTCCACCAACTCTGTGTGCGTGTGTGTGTGTGTGTATAACAGTACACCACTACCACATATACATGCCCCACCTGCAATAGAGCTTGTGGGTCCAGGATAGGACCGTATAGTCATCAAAGATCTCACCATTAAAGGAGTGGACGTCGTCATCAGATTCCGATGGACAACTGAGGAAGAAGACATCCGCTCTTGTTGTCAGTCAAGTGTAAAGCATGTGTGGCAACATCATTCCACTGATGATTTTCGTGCCTTTGGATGGAAGAGCTGTCCTTGATCTCACCTTGTTTGCTTATACTTGGTTTCATCATTTTTATGTGCCATGTCGTATGAGGTGGGAATTCATGGCCTTTGACCATAATTGTCCTTGACAAGTTTTCGATTTGCCATTGTCTTCTTCTGGGCAGTGTCTTCACAAGATGGGTGACCCCAGCCACAATCAATACTCTTCAGAGATTGTCTGCCTGGCCTCAGTGGTCACATGACTTGTGACAGGCACCGGTTGCTCAGACGACCATCCACCACCTGACCCTGGATTGGGGGGGGGGATAAGCAAGATTTACACCTTGCCCAAGGGTGACCTGCAGGCTAGTGGAGGGAAGGAGCTCCTTACATCTCCTTTGGTAGAGATGTGTCTCCACCTCATCACCCAATCTTATATTTGACACAATTCCCAATTCAAAGAGGGTCAGAGCAGACCCCTGGTGTACCAGCTGACCCACCATCAGTAGGTTTGGAAGCATTGAGCAGATCTTCCTACTTCTCTGTTGCCACCTTCAGCAGCTACTCTGTCACACACAAAGCTGCTGAGACCTTGGCTGATCTGTGCTACACGAGGCATATGAGCACAATTAGGCCATTCAGTCTATCAAGTTTGCTCTGCCATTCTATCATGGCTGACTTACTTCCCCTCTCGGCCCCATTCCCCTGCCTTTTCTCTGTGAGCTTTGAAGCCCTTTCTAAGCAGTAATCTTATCAGCCGCTGCTTTAAATATACCTAAGCTGCCTGTGGCAATGAATTCCACAGATTCACCATGGTCAGAATCAGATTTGTTACCAAATGTCGTGAAATTTGTTATCTGTGGCGGATCACAGTGCAAAGACAAAGTGCAAAGTAAATTTTATTATCTAAGTATATGTCATCAAATACAACCCTGAGGTTTATTGTTCTTGTGAGCAGACTGAACAATTCTATAGAATAATAACTTCCGATCCTCGATTTGATTTTGAGAAAAGGTGGGGTTCATTCGCCCACTACTGTCATCTGATTTGAGTTGATTAATAGGGTTTTCTTCCGATTTTTCTTTAAGTGGATTTGAGTTGGCGGATTGCTTTTCTTTATGGAAGCTTGTATGATGTATAGCTCCGGGGTTGTGCTCCCAATGGGGTTTTTTTCAGTTAGTAGGGGTTTTTTTTAGTTGGTAGGAGTTCTTTTTTTTCCCTTTTTCTTTCAAAAAAAAATATTCTTAACACTTTATTTTCTCTTATTATTATTGATATATTGCTTAGCTTTGTTAATCAGTTATTTGCTAATTTAATTCCTTATTGTATATAATGACATATTGACTTAATGTATCTTTTTTTGTTAATCTTCAATAATAATTGATAAAAAGATTTTAAAATGGATAATAACTATAACAGAATCATTGAATATCAACCTAACTTGGGCTTTCAACCAGAGTGCGGAAGACAACAAACTGTACAGATGCATGAAGAATAAATAATAACATAAATAGGCAATAAATATCAAGAACATGAGATGAAGAGACCCTGAAAGTGAGTCCATTTGTTGTGGGAACATTTCAGTGATGGGACGAGTGAAGTTATCCCCTTTGGTTCAAGAGCTGATGGTTGAGGGGTAGTAGCTGTTCCTGAACCCGGTGGTGTGAGTCCTGTACCTTCTTCCTGATGGCAGCAGTGAGGAGAGAGCAGGACCTGGGTGGTGGGGGTCCCTGATGATGGATGCTGCTTTCCTGTGGCAGTGTTTTGTGCAGATGTGCTCATTGGTGGGGAGGGCTTTACCTGTGATGGTCTGGGCCGTAAAAATTACTACAAGTTGCAATTTTAAAAAATGATGGATGAACCATAGAGGAACGGTGAGCTGGTGTTCAGAAATCTGATGATGGAATAGCAGAAGACCGTGGCGTAGCCACTTCATTAGGGGAGGAGGTATCTGCATGTACACCTACAACGTAACTGCTCTGTCACTCCTGACTGATGTGCGATTGTCGTAGCTTCAGGCTCAGGAATAAAAGTGATCTCTTTTCTCCTCCACAGAGCTGATATTGCATTGATCGGACTGGCGGTAATGGGCCAGAACTTGATTCTGAACATGAACGATCACGGCTTTGTGGTATGTCTAAAGATTAGCTTTCTGTTTGTCACATGTGCATTGAAACTTCAGTGAAGTGCATCAGTTTGCACCAACGATCTACAATGTCCGTGGGTGTGCTAGGGGCAACCTGCAAGCATTACCAAAGTTCCTGGTGCCAATGTAGCATGCCCACAACTCATTCACCCCAACCCATTCTTCGTACTTAATATTTTAAGAATGTGATTTTCTTGTTTTCCTATGGATAAGTTCTGCACAGAGAGGGAAGGAGTTGGTATGATTGTAGAGTTTAATAATAATTTTTACCTGTTTGGGCATGTTTGTTTCTATTAAGGTGTTGATCTTGGACTAATTGAAGTTCAATATGTCCCACTGGGGCGTTGTAGACGTGGGTATGGATGTAATTCTCTGCTTGCTCCCACTCTCCTGTCCCAGACACTTCTGTGAAACTGTTCTCAACAGGGACTCAGGATGCTGCGTATTAACAGCGTGGTGTGGGTGGCATGTCTAAAGATTAACCTTAGACAACCTCAGCAAATTTAATCAACGGTGGCTTAAGTTGTGCAAGATGTTGGTGAGGCCAAATTTAGAATATTGCGAGCAGTTTGTTAAACCCACCTACAAGAAAGATATCAATAAGATTGAAAGAGTACAGAGAAATTTTGAGGATGTCGCTGGGACTCTGACAACCTGAGTTATTTATTTATTGGGATGAAATAGGCCCTTCCGGACCTTCGAGCTGCACTGCCCAGATACCCCTGATTCAACCCTAGTCCAATCACAGGACAATTTACAATGACCAATTAATCTACCAACCAGTAGATTGTGGGAGGAAACTGGATCACCAGGAGGAACCCAGAGCACCCGGAGGAAACCCACGTGGTCACGAGGAGAACGTACAAACTCCTCACAGGCAGCAGCAGGGGTAGGGAAATGTTGAATAGGTTAGGTCTAAATTTGTTGGAGTGTAGGAGAATGAGGGCCGATTTGATAGAGGTGTACAATATTAACTCTCGTTCTGTGTTTGTGCCCCAGGTCTGTGCCTTCAATAGAACGGTGTCCAAAGTGGACAGCTTCCTGGAGAAAGAGGCCAAGGGGACCAAGGTGATCGGCGCCCACTCTCTGGAGGAGATGGTCTCCAAGCTGAAGAAGCCCCGACGCATCGTTCTCTTGGTGAAGGCCGGCCAGGCGGTTGACGACTTCATCGAGAAGCTGGTACGTTGGCCACGTTCCCGGTGAAGGGGCTGATTATTGGAGTGCTAACACTTGAACATGGAACACTACAGCACAGTACAGGCCCTTCGGCCCACAATATTGTGCTGAACTTTTAACCTAATCCAAGATCAATCTAACCCTTCCCTACCACATAACCCTCCACTTTTCTATCATCCATGAGCCTATCTAAGAGTCTCCTAAATTTCCTTAATGTATCTACCTCTACCACCACCCCTGGCAACGTGCTCCACACACCCACCACTCTCTGTCATCTGACTTCTTTCCCCAACACCCCCCATACTTCCAAGATTCAAGGCTGGCTATTGTTATTTGTCAGTACACATGCTCGCAGAAGAGCTGTGTAAATCACGGACATAAGATTAGATTATACGATGAGCTTTATTTGTCACACGTACAGCGAAACGCTTCATTTGCATCAAATCAAATCAGCGAGGGCGGCCCACGAGTGTCACTGTGCTTAGAGCGCCAGCGCAGCACGCACACAACTCACCAACCCGTGTGTCTTTGGAACGTGGGAGGAAATCCGCGTGTTCACGGAGACAACAACTCACGGGCAGTGGCGGAAATTGAACCCCAGAGTGCATCGCGCACCAGGTCCTTGGATTCACTTTACACCGCACGCTTTCGGAGCAGTGCTGCCAGGATAATCAAGGGCACGACCCACCCAGCCAACACACTTTTTGTCCCTCTTCCCTCCGGGAGAAGGTTCAGGAGCATGAAGACTCGTACGGCCAGATTTGGGAACAGCTTCTTTCCAACTGTGATAAGACTGCTGAACGGATCCTGACCCGGATCTGGGCCGTACCTTCCAAATATCCGGACCTGTCTCTCGGTTGTTTTTGCACTACCTTACTTTCCCTTTTCTATTTTCTAATTATGATTTAGAATTTAGATTTTATTATATTTACTTCGATTTGTAATTCAGGGAGCGCGAAGGACAGAATCAACTATGGCTGTGATGATTGTACGCTCTAGTATCAATTGTTTGGTGACAGTAAAGTAAAGGTATAACGGCTCCTCGAGCCATCTTTGCTGTGAGACAATGGACCCTGCCACTGTGGTGGAGCTGGTGGGCACTGTTGCCTGTTCTGTCAGAGTCCGTGAATAAGCACTGCTTCACCGGCCCTCTACTGCTTTCTCGACACAGGCTGTTTTCGGACAGCAACACTCAGAGAATACCGCATTAAATTCTCCTTCTGTGTGGATGACAGGCCTCCACCAACTTTAACCAGCAATGGGTGAAGTTGTGTAAGATGTTGGTGAGGTCAAATTTGGAGTATTGTGTGCAGTTCTGGTCACCTGCCTACAGGAGAGGGATCAGAAGGTTTGAAAGGGTGCAGAGAAAATTTACAAGGATGTTGCTGGAACTTGTGGATCCTAGTTATAGAAAGGTTGAACGGGTTAGGACTTTATTCCCTGGAGCGCAGGAGACTGAGGGGAGATTTGTTAACAATATACAGAATTATGAGAGGTAGAGGCAGGTTGGATTTTGTCATTTTTTAAAAAATTGGATAGATATATGGACAGGAAAGGAATGGAGGGTTATGGGCTGAGTGCAGGTTGGTGGGACTAGGTGAGAGTAAGCGTTCGGCACGGACTAGAAGGGCCGAGATGGCCTGTTTCCGTGCTGTAATTGTTATATGGTTATATGGGAGAATTATTGTGAGAAGTCATTCATTGGTGAGGCAGGGCGAGGTTTAAAAAGAGCTTGGGATGTTTTGGAATTTCTTGGGAAGCTGCAATCCTGATGATCTCGTTGACACTCTGCAGGGGCCGATTAAAAAGAAGGAAGGTGTAAGTGGACTGGCCAGGCTTCGGCAAGAACAGGCAGGGGCTAGGACGTAAGCTTGAGAAGTCAGAGGTATAACAAGTGTAGGCAGGAGGCAAGGTATAGCAGGTTAAGACAGTGGAACGCTTCTCCTGTGAGATGTGGGATTTCAGGGTACCTAACGGTCTCCCTGATGACCAGGAAGGGCATCCACCTGCAGCTCCTGGCAAGGTCAAGGAAATAAGCAATGATTATCAAGAACATGAGATGAAGAGTCCTTGAAGGTGGGTCCAGTTCAGTGATGGGGCAAGTGATGTTGAGTGACGTTATCCCCTCTGGTTCAAGAACCCAATATTATTTTTATTAGGCGATATTGAAGGGATAAAACCAAAACCCAAATTGAATAAATATCAGAAAGAATTCATAAAAATTGCACTGGCAGTAGCCTAAAAGGCTATTGCAGTTACTTGGAAATCGGATACATATTTAAGTATAGATCGTTGGAAGGATGAAATTTATGGCTGTATTCCACTTGAAAAAATTACTTATAATTTAAGAGATAAATATGAAAGATTTTTGAAAATTTGTCGCCCTTATTTACAAAAGACAGGATTAGATATATAGGTGCTCCGAAGATAAAATAATTGGTTATTTGGGGAAAGAAATAAATATATATACTAAAGTTATTATGAACTCCGTTGGAGCATGTGGGAATCTTCTGATATCCAGGCATTCTTTCTTTCTTTTTTCTTCTTTTTCTTTTTCTTTTCTTCTATAGGGATGTTAGGGGGGAGGGGTTAAGGGAAGAGGGGAAGGGTAGATAATTTTTTTTTGCTTTCTGTAATCATTTGAAAACTCAATTAAAAAATTTTTTTTTTAAAAAAGAACCTGATGGTTGAGGGGTAGTAACTGTTCCTGAACCTGGTGGTGTGAGTCCTGAGGCTCCTGTACCTCCTTCCTGATGGTTGAGGGGTAGTAACTGTTCCTGAACCTGGTGGTGTGAGTCCTGAGGCCCCTGTGCTATCACCTTGATGGCAGCAGCGAGAAGAAAGACCTGGATGGTGGGGGTCCTTGATGGTGGGTGCTACTTTCCTGCGACGGCACACCGTATGGATGTGCTCAGTGGTGGCTAGGGCTTTACCCGGAATGGGCTGGGCTGTATCCACTATTTTTTTTTTCTGTACAAGGGCATTGGTGTCTCCATACCAGGTCATGATGCAACCAGTCAATATATTCTCCTCCACACATCTGTAGAAGTTTAATCAAAGTTTTAGACAACACAGCAAATGTTTGCAAACTTCTAAGAAAGTAGAGGCGCCGTGCTTTCTTCCTAATGGCATTTACATGCTGGGTCCAGGACATGATAACGCCAAGGAATTTTAAGTTGCCGACCCTCTCCACCTCTGATTTCCTTCCGATGAGGAGAGGTCCATGGACATCTGGTTTCCTGCTCGTGAGATTAACCATCTTCTCCTTGGTCTTGCTGACGTTGAGTGAGAGGTGGTTGTTGTGGCACCACTCGGCCATTCTCCCTCTTGTATGCTGATTCGCCACCAGCTTTGATTAGGCCAGTGACAGTGGAGTCGTCAGCATTGGAGCCGAGCTTAGCCTCAGTTCTAAGTCTAAAGTGAGCGGAACAGGGGGCTGAGCACCCAGCGTTGTGGTGCACCTGTGCTGATGGAGATTGTGGAGGACAGGTTGTTGCCAATCTGAACTCCGTGGTGGTCAAGTGAGAAAATCAAGGATCCAGCTGCGCCGGGAGCTATTAAAGCCGAGGATTTGGAACCTACTGATTCGTTCTGAGGGAATGGTAGTATTGAATGCTAAGCTGCAGTCATTGAAGAGCATCCTGATGCATCTTCACTAAGTGAGCAGTATCAGAGATGCAAGGGACTTGGGAGTCCTCAGGTTAATTTGCAAGGTTAGTCTGCGGTTAGGAGGGCAAATGCGTTCGTTTAGAGGGGACTAGAATGCAAAAGGAATGCTGAGGCTTTGGTCAGACTGCGGCTGGAATTCGTGAGCAGTTCTGGGCTCTTGGTCTAATAAAAGACGTGCTTGCATTGGAGAGGGTTCAGAGGCGATTCATGAGTGATCCTGGGTATGAAATGGGTTAATGCGTGACGAGCGTTTGATGGCTCTGGGCCTGTACTCACTGGAGTTTAGAAGGAGGAGGGGGGGATCTCATTAAAATTTATTGAATATTTGAAAGGCCTAGAGAGAGTGGATGTGGAGAGGATATTTCCAATGGTGGAAGATTCTATGACTAGAGGGCACAGCCTCAGAATAGAGGGATGTCACTTTAGAACAGAGATGAGGAGGAATTTGTTTAGCCAGAGGATGGTGAATCTGTGGAATTCCTTGCCACGGACGGCTGTGGAGGCCAAGTCATTGAGTATACTTAAAGTGGAAGTTGATGAGTTCTGGATTAGTTAGGGCATTCACAGTTATGGGGAGAAGGCAGGAGACATAACAAGCCAGCCATGATGGAATGGTGAAGCAGATTCGATGGGCCAAGTGGCCTAATTCTCCTCTCAAAGCCTTATGATCTTATGGTATATATGGGGTAAGTGCATACAGGCATTTTCCACTGAGGTTAGGTGAGACCAGGACTAGAGGCGAAAGGTTAAGGATGAAAGGTGAGATATTTAAGGGAAACCTGAGGGGGAATTACTTCTCTCAGAGGGTGGTGAGAGTGTGGAGCGAGCTGCCAGTGGAAGTGTTGGATGCAGGTTGGATTTCAACATTTAAGAAAATTTTGGATAGATACGTGGACGGGAGAGTATGGTCCTGAATGTAGATCAATGGAACTGGGCAGAACAATAGTTTGGCATGGATTAGATGGGCTGAAGGGCCTGTCTCTGTTTTGTAGTGTTCTATGACTCTGACCCTTCCACTGTCTCTCATCCCCTCCACTAACGGTCAAGTATCTGAAATGTTCATCAAGTAGAATTAAAATCTGAATTTATCAATCAAAACTGTTTCCAATTCTAAATGCATATCAACTTGCCACTAAATAATTTCCTTGCAACTCTCTGTGCTGTAAGGGACCCCATCTTCTGAATCATTCCTTGTTCTTTACGCTCTCCCAGTGCACAGACAGTTCATTATTAAACCCCCCCCCCCCCCCCATTAGATCCAGTTGCTGCCTTTCGCTAGCTAACTGACGCTGAATTACTTTTGTTGAATCTAGAGATGTTTTGGTCCATAAGTTCCTTCAGAAGTCAAGAATGAATCATGATTATAGCCGTTTCATTAGGCATTCCTAACAACTAAAATGATGGGAATCAACTCACTTTACTGTAAGGGACAGCAAGAAAGAGAAGGAGGAGAACAAAGAAAATAAAAGACGTGGTCATCTTGTACTGTGTCAGACTAGAGAGCTAAAGCACATTCCACTGATAAGAAATGACCTATAAAATAGTCAGGTTCAGTGGTGCAGAGAAACTTCTAGAAAAATACAGAATCAGCTATACTACAATTACTGCGGACTCACTGAACAGTGACCCCCATAATAGGTGAATGTTTAAAACTATAAACAAGCCTAGGAGAGTTAAAAGACAAGAAAAATACAATTCAACAGCCTAATCCAACACTTTGTCCTTGCCTTGCCAGGTTCCTTTACTGGAGAAGGGCGATATCATTATTGACGGTGGGAATTCTGAATACAATGACACCACGGTGAGTATTAGACTATTCCTGGAGATTCTGAGTTGAGATAAATCTTCTGTGGTCTGTTCCGAGTCTAATCTATCGGAGGCCTGTGGGTTTGGAGCTGCGGATATTTCATGCCCCGTCTTTACATCAGGTTCTCTCCCTGGCTCCGTGTGCAGTGAAAGAGGCTTGTTCACGATAAGGAATCTGGAAGTGATCACTACAAGCAGTAGTCCATGTCTGTATGATTTCTAATGGGGATATGCTGGTAGCTGTCACTGAAAACTGGTAATCAGTGATGTTGTATACCCAGGAAAAAATGTTGGGATTATCTTGAAGATTGCCTTGAAAGTATTCTACAAGAACTCTAGAAAAAGATTCACTTTATTTGTCACATGTACATCGAAGCATAGAGTGAAATGCGTCATTTAATCAAATTGGCGAGGATCGTGCTGGGGGCAGCCCTAAGTGTTGCTGTGCTTCCAGCGCCAACAAGCGTGCCCACAACTCACTAGCCTTAACCGATAAATGCGGGAGGAAACCGGAGCACCCAGAGGAAACTCGCGTGGTCACAGGGAAAACGTGTTACAGAGTGGCGAGAGTCCTGCCCAGACCTTTCAGCTGACTCTGTAAAGTGTCGCGGTAACCGCTACGCTACTCTGCCGCCCCAAGTGAGCAGACCCCGAGTCAGTGTGATCATGACCGATCAACTCAACTCCTCTTCTGTACCAGTTCCCCCCGACTCTCCATTCCCTGATGTTTCAGTGATCTGTCCACCTCCATCTTGAATAGCTCTGTGATCTGCCTCCATTGCACTCCCAGGGGAAAGGACCCATTGGAAAATTTCAATGCAGCCCTGTTTGAGTGACCATCCCCCTTGGCTGAGCATTTGTGACATAATCTGGATATGTTTGTACATTCCGATTTTTAGCTTTTAAAGTGCCGTTGACTGGCCTGGCAGGCTGGATTATCCAATCTAACGAAGGAATTTAGCTATTGAACCCATGTCTGAGGGCAAAGACCATCATATGCCAGGAATACACCACACACACACACCGACCCACACATCCCACCCAGCACCATGCCAACAGCTGCGCTACTGACACCACTTGCAGCCTCTCCACCCTCAAGATCCCTCCCCCACCGCTGTTCGCCAACCTGATCCCTGACTGTCAACCTGTGACAACTAAAAGCAGGAGGTACAGCGCAGGGGACAGGGCCTTCATTCAGTCAGAGGTGCAGCGGCTGCTCGGGGAGGGGATCATTGAGCCAAGCACAAGCCCTTGGAGGGCCCAGGTGGTTGTTGTTCAGACCGGGCAGAAAAATAGGATGGTCGTGGACTATAGTCAAACCATCAATAGGTTCACACAGCTTGACGCGTACCCCCTACCCCGCATCGTGGATATGGTCAACCAGATAGCTCAGTACAAGGTGTACTCGACAATAGATCTGAAATCTGCTTATCACCAGCGCTCAGTTGCGTTCATGTTCAGCAACCAACAGCGGGGCAAAATCAAAAATGATAAAATTTTGCGGTGGAGAATAGAACTCTCCACCTACAACTATGACATCCTGTACCAGCCTGGAAGGCTCAATGAGCCCCCTGATACCCTATCCCGGGGAGCGTGTGCCAGCGCACAGCTCGACCAGCTATACGCCCTCCATGCACATCTTTGCCACCCGGGGGTCACCCGATTTTACCATTTCGTGAAAGCCCGGTACCTGCCGTACTCCCTTGAGGACATCAGGACGATGACCAGGGACTGCCAAGTCTGCGCTGAGTGCAAACCGCACTTCTACCGTCCTGAAAAGGCACAACTTATCAAGGCCACCCGCCCCTTTGAGCGACTGAGTGTTGACTTTAAGGTCCCCCTTCCCTCCACCGATCGCAATGTCTACTTTCTCAATATTATCGACGAGTACTCGCGGTTCCCCTGCCCTGACACCACTACCACGTCCGTCATAAAAGCCCTGCGCCAGCTCTTCTCTCTGTTCGGATATCCCTGCTATATCCACAGTGATAGAGGGTCCTCCTTTATGAGTGACGAGCTGCGCCAGTACCTGCTGGTTAGGGGCATTGCTACTAGTAGGACCACGAGTTATAATCCCTGGGAAAATGGACAGGTGGAGAGGGAGAATGCCACAGTGTGGAAGGCCACACTTTTAGCCCTTAAGTCAAAAGGGTTGCCGGTCTCTCGATGGCAGGAGGTCCTCCCTGAGGCACTCCACTCTATCCGCTCCCTGTTATGTACGTCCACCAATGCCACCCCTCACGAGCGCCTGTTCTCTTTTCCCAGGAAGTCTGCCACTGGGACCACCCTACCAGCTTGGCTGACGTCCCCAGGGCCAGTGCTGCTCCGGAAACATGTGAGGAGCAATAAATACTCCCCGCTGGTCGAGAGGGTTCACCTTCTACATGCAAACCCCCAGTATGCTTACGTGGTCTTACCTGATGGGCGGGAGGACACGGTCTCCGTCCGCGACCTGGCGCCCGCAGGAGCAGCAGACCACTACCCCGATTCTTTGCATCTTTTGACTGAATGTTACAATTAAAAATGACATAACAGAATGCCTTTCTGAGAACATTTATAGATGCTCTGTATCAGGGTCACGAGCGAACTTGTGTGCAGGAATCACAGAAACTTCAGCAATGCAAACTAAACAAGAGACTTATTACAGAAATGAACTGGCAAAACTAACGAGAACTCGGGCAAACTGTGTAGGATCTTGAAGAACTGAAATCGCTCATGATACGCAGAAGAACTCGGTCAGAGTTTCACCAGAGAAAGATCCACAATGGCCAAGCAAAGAGGGGTTGGTTGCCTGCCCCCCTGAAATGTTTGCTGGAACATGTAGGAATGCAGGACTAGGTGCTCAGACAAATCAATAACCTGCTACACAACGTGAAAATCCAGATCAACTCCAAAGACAAACAATTAGACCTGAAAGGGAAACAATGGAAGAAGCACTGTATACCCACGAGATTACACTGAGAAAGTACAATTCACATACTAACTGGGAAAAAAAATCTTTTTTTAAAAAATGATCCCTGGTTGTGACACTCTGTAATCTTTAGGGTGTTGCCTCATTTCCCCCAGGAATTCCTTGGCACAGCTTACAGATTTTGACAATGGACTCAATGGTGGATACACCCGGCACTAAATTCAAAATGGCAGTGGGAGTTTTGATCGCTTTCTCTCGTTGTGTGGCCTTATCCCGTGCGTTCTGTATGTTGTGGTGCTGTGAACAACCCGCTCTGTTTCTCTCCCTCTCTCTGCAGCGGAGATGTAAAGAGCTGAAAGCTAAGGGTCTGCTCTTTGTGGGGAGCGGAGTCAGCGGTGGTGAGGACGGTGCCAGATACGGGCCTTCGTTGATGCCTGGAGGACACAAAGAGGCTTGGTAAGTCAGCATCTGCCGGTTTAACTCCCAAGTTAATTCCGGCTCCTCGTTCTTTTAGAATAATCTCTGGAAGTGACTATAATTTGATAGCTTTTGCAATTACAGATAAAGTGCGGTAGAAGCTAATTGTGATCAGACGTTACTCCCTTCTCCTCTGTCTCCCACTCAGTTCAAGGTCAGCTCCAAGCCTGAGGCCTGATTGGCTTGGTTCCCTGCCAGAAAGTTGTGGATTCAAGTCTGGCACCAGATGTAATAGTGGTTCGGTGTACAAAGCTAAATGAGGGGAGTATTGTAAAGAAAATACGAGCATTAGCCCTGTGTGGGAGCTTCCTGTGTCCTTTGACTATTGTATTCCTTGCAACAGTGGCTGCAAAGCACTTGGGTAAAGTGATAAGGTCATGGAGTACTACAGCATGGGGAAGGCCCTTCAGCCCATCTAGTCCATGCTGACCTGATCTTCCAACCAGTCCTGTTTGCCTGCTCGCGGACCTTGTCCCTCCAAACCTTTCCCATCTATGTACCTATCCAAACTTCCCTAAGTGTTACAGTTGAACCCTTATGTACCAGCTCATTCCACACTCCTACTACCCTCTGAGTGAAGAGGATCCCCTTAAATATTTCACCTTCACCCTAAACCTGTGACTTCCAACTTTAGGCTGACCCAACCTGAGGGGGAGAAACCTGCATACATTCACCCCTTGTCATTTGGAATATCTCTAAGATCTCCTCTCATTCTCCTGCGCTCCAGGGAATAAAGTCCCCACCTGTCCAACTTTTCCTCCGAACTCGGTGACAACATCCTCGTAAGTTTTCTCTGCACGACGGAGGTTTTTCCTGTAGGTTATGAAATCAAAACCTGCCGGTGGAATTCAGCGGGTCACAGGGCATCGGATCAGGAGGCAGAGGGGTCCCCCAATATGGACTGGTGTATGTTTGCTCTCCTTCCCCCTTCCTGAAGTCAACAATCAGCTCTTTAGTTCTGCTGTCATCGAATGTGGGGTTGTCATGGCAACCTGGTGTCCGCTCTCCCTCCTGTGCTCTGACTCGTTGTCACCTGTGGTTTGTTGGTTTGTCTAACAACAGTGGTGTAAGCCATATGTTGTGTATGTGTATATATGTGTGTGTGTGTGTATATATATATGTGTGTGTGTGTGTGTATGTATGTATTGAGAGCAGAGCAGGGAGCTCAGCATGCAGCTGTGATGCTGTAGTAATAGAGGACAATATCGTCAGGGGGATAGATAGGGTTCTCTGCAACCGAGAGCGAGAGTCCCGAAGGCTATGTTGCCTGCCTGGTGCCAGGGTTAAGGACATCTCTTCTGGGCTGGAGAGAAACTTGCAGTGGGAGGGGGAGGATCCAGTTGTCTTAGTACACGTCGGTACTAATGACATAGATAGGACAAGGAAGAAGGTTCTGTTACAGGAATATGAGCAGCTAGGGGTCAAATTAAAAAACAGAACCTCAAGGGTAATAATCTCTGGATTATTACCTGAGCCACGAGCAAATTTGGCTAGGTTAAATAAAATTAGGGAGTTAAACGTGTGGCTTAAAGACTGCTGTGGGAGAAGTGGGTTTTGCTTCTTGGGACACTGGCACCAGTACTGGGACAGGAGAGAACTGTTCCGGAGGGACGGGCTTCACCTGAACCGGGCTGGGGTTAGTGTCCTGGCGAATCATATAACTAGGGCTGCAGAGAGGTCTTTAAACTAACTAGTAGGGGGGAGGATTCTAGAGAGCAAATAATTAAAAAGACAATGGAGAAGGTAATGGATGTAGGTAAAAGTGGAGGAATAAAAAGACAGAGTGTGTCAGGAGGGGAAAGAATGTACGGAGATAAGCATAAAGTTGTACAAAAGGAAAAGGTAGGAAATAAGTGTCAAACATATTTGAAAGTCCTTTATTTGAATGCACGTAGTATTAGGAATAAAATTGATGAGTTGACGGTACAAATAATTACGTATGGTTATGATATTGTGGCAATTACGGAAACATGGCTGCAGGGTGACCAGGACTGGGAATTAAACATACAAGGGTATTCGACAATTAGGAGAGACAGGCAAGAAGGAAAAGGAGGTGGGGTGGCTATGTTAATAAAGCAAGAAATCACTGCAATAAAGCGAAATGATATTGGCTCAAAGGATCAGGATAACAAAACAATTTGGGTAGAAATAAGAAATAGTAAAGGGAAAAAAGCAGTGGTGGGAGTAGTCTATAGGCCTCCAAACAGCTGTAACTCAGTTGGTCGGAGCATAAATCAGGAAATAGTTGGGGCTCGTAATAAGGGAACAGCTATAATTATGGGGGATTTTAATTTTCATATTGACTGGACTAATCAAGTCGGACACGGCAACCTTGAAGAAGAGTTTATTGAGTGTATTCGGGATGGGTTCCTTGAACAATACGTTACTGAGCCGACAAGGGGGCAAGCAGTCTTAGATCTGGTCCTGTGTAATGAGACAGGACTAATAAAAAATGTCCTAGTAAAGGATCCCCTTGGAATGAGTGACCATAACATGGTCGAATTCCATATTCAATTAGAGGATGAGAGGGTTGGATCTCAAACAAGTGTACTGAGCTTAAATAAAGGAGACTATGATGGTATGAGAGTGGAATTGCTTAAGATGGATTGTGAAAATAGATTAAAGGGTAGATCGGTACTTGATCAGTGGTGTATATTTAAGGAGTTATTTTACAACTATAAAGAAAAATATATTCCACTGAAAAAAAAAGGGTGTAAAAGAAAAAATAGTTATCCGTGGCTAAGTAAAGAAATAAAGCAAAGTATACGACTAAAAAGAAAGTTGTATAAGGTAGCTAAATCTAGTGGGAAGTTTGAAGATCGAGAAGCTTTTAAAGATCAGCAGCAAATAACAAAAAGATTGATTAAGAAGGGGAAGATAGATTATGAAAGTAAATTGGCGAAAAACATAAAGCAGATAGTAAGAGTTTTTATAGTTACATAAAAAGAAAAAGGGTGGCTAAAGTAAATGTTGGTCCCCTAGAAGATGAGACCGGGAAATTAATGGTAGGGGACATGGAGATGGCAGAAACGCTGAACAAATATTTTGTATCAGTTTTTACAGTAGAGGACACTCAAAATATCCCAACACTGGATAAACAGGGGGCTCTAGGGGAGAGAAGCTAACTACGATTCAAATCACCAAGGAAATGGTACTTGATAAATTAATGGGACTGAAGGTGGTTAAATCCCCTGGACCGGATGGCTTGCATCCTAGGGTCTTAAGGGAAGTGGCGGTCGGGATTGTGGATGCATTAGTGATCATTTTTCAAAACTCACTGGACTCGGCAATGGTCCCGGCAGATTGGAAAAATGCTAATGTAACTCCTTTATTTAAAAAGGGCAATAGACAGAAGGCTGGGAATTATAGGCCAGTTAGCCTAACATCTGTGGTTGGCAAAATGTTGGAATCGATAATTAAGGAAACAGTAACAGGGCATTTGGATAAACATAGCTTAATAGGACAAAGTCAGCATGGCTTTACAAAAGGGAAGTCATGTTTGACAAATTTGTTGGAGTTCTTTGAGGACATAATATATAGGGTAGATAAAGGGGAACCAGTGGATGTGGTGTATTTGGACTTCCAAAAGGCATTTGACAAAGTGCCACACCAAAGATTATTACTTAAAGTAAAAAATCATGGGATTGGGGATAATATTCTTGCATGAGTGGAGGATTGGCTTTCTAACAGAAAACAGAGAGTTGGGATAAATGGTTTATTCTCAGACTGGCAGTTGGTGACTAGTGGTGTTCCGCAGGGGTCGGTGTTGGGACCCCAACTCTTTACAATCTATATTAATGATTTGGAGAAAGGGACTAAGTGCAATGTATCGAAGTTTGCTGATGGCACAAAGATGGGAGGGAGTGTAATGAGTGCGGAGGACATTGAAACCCTGCAGGGGGACATAGATAGGCTGAGTGATTGGGCAGACATTTGGCAGATGAAATATAATACTGACAAGTGTGAGGTCTTGCACTTTGGCAGGAAAAATAATAGAGCAAGTTATTATCTAAATGGAGAGAAACTGGAAAGTGCTTCTGTGCAAAGGGATCTGGGGGTCCTGGTGCAGGAAACACAAAAAGTTAGTATGCAAGTGCAGCAGGTGGTCAAGAAGGCCAATGGAATGCTGGCTTTTATTGCTAGGGGGATGGAGTATAAGAACAGGGAGGTCTTACTGCAGTTGTACCGGGTATTGGTGAGACCACACCTGGAGTACTGCGTGCAGTTCTGGTGTCCATATTTAAGAAAGGACATACTGGCTCTCGAGGCAGTGCAGAGAAGGTTCACTAGGTTAATTCCGGGGATGGGTGGGTTGATGTACGATGAGAGGTTGAGTAGATTGGGACTCTACTCATTGGAGTTCCGAAGAATGAGAGGCGATCTTATTGAAACATATAAGATTGTGAAGGGGCTTGATCGGGTGGATGCGGGGAGAATGTTCCCAATGATGGGTGAAACTAGGACTAGGGGGCATAATCTTAAAATAAGGGGATGCCATTCCAGGACTGAGATGCGGACAAATTTCTTCACTCAGTGGGTAGTGGGGCTGTGGAATTTACTGCCCCAGAGAGCTGTGGAAGCTACTACACTCAATAAATTCAAAACGGAGATAGACATTTTCCTGGATAAAAATGGCATTAGGGGATACGGTGAGCGAGCAGGTAAGTGGACATGAGGCTAGGTTTAGATCAGCCATGTGATCTCCTGGACCAGTTTTCGATAGCCTGGATGGGTCGGAGAGGAATTTTCCAGATTTTTTCTCCTCAATTGGCAACTTGGTTTTTTCCCCCGGGTGATCACATGGGTTTGGGCGGGATGAATAATAAAATAAAATGGGCGGCATGGTGCCCTGTTGGTTGGCACTGTTGCCTTGTGGGATTCGGTGAAAACTAGAGTTAAGATTGGATCAGCCATGATCTTGTTGAATGGCGGAGCAGGCTTGAGGGGCCGATTGGCCTACTCCTGCTCCTATCTCTTATGTTCTTATGTGAGGTTCACCAGTGTTAAACGCCAAACAACCCTGTGTGATTCAGATGCTCAGACACGGTCAGCAACAAGACCTATCTTGCTGCTCTTTACTAAGTTCAGCCTGGGAGCTATTACGCTATGCTGTGTCTACCAGGGCACAGATCAGCTCTTGCATCGGTTCTACCCACTGGCCATTGGCCAGTGCCGAGGTGTCTCCCATTCTGGAAAATCCTGTCTTACCAATGAGGTGATTGGGGAAAATCTGATCCTGGCAGGTGTCTCGTAGAGTTCTGGCATTTAGGAAAGGAACATACATAGAATGCTGAAGGAACTTTGGCAGCACCTGTGGAAGAGAATAAACAGTCTACATGTCAAGCTAAAACCTTTCATCAGGACTGGAAAGGAAGTTAGGTTAATGGACCGATAGGTGATGGAGGCAGGGGAGAAGTGTTTTTTTTGTAAGTGTTTGTATCCTTTAGAGAAGTAGGTTTTGTTGATCTTGACAAAGCGGAGAGGATGTAATTTGCCTGGAATGAAAGAAATGCCTTTTGGAAATTGGCTCGCCAAGCACAGAGTGGATACTGAAAGTTCTGAACGTTAGGTTAACTTTTCAATGGGGTTCGTTGCTTCATTTGCCAGGAGGTGCCCAGCACTGGGGTGACAGAAGTCCATCGAGTGGTTTGTGACTGTTGTCCGTTGCTGGGCGCGGTGCGGAGGGTGGGGCAGATGGAATGGATGAGTTGGGGTTGAGACTGTGTTCCCGTGTGCTCCACAGGCCTCACATCAAGGACATCTTCCAGAGCATTGCTGCCAAGGTTGGGACGGGTGAGCCGTGCTGTGACTGGGTAAGTTCTGGTTTTAAAGGTTGGTTTTATTTGTCACAGGGGACATCAAAACGTACCGTGAAATGCGTCAGATCAGATCAGTGAGAATTGGTCTGTGCAGCCTGCGAGTGTCCGCGCATTTCCGGCGCCAACATTGTCTGCCCGGAGCTTGCTAACCCTAACCGTACATCTTTGGAATGTAGTGGGGGGGAACTGGAGCACTCAGGAGACCCACGTAAGTCACGACCAGCAGCAGGAATTGAACCCCGATCTTGTAGCTGACTCTGAAGTAGCGTTAGGCAAACCGCCTTTCTACCGTGCCACCTTGCTCTGGGTGCTGGATAGGAGCAGAAGTGTTGCATCACATCCTGCAGCAGAGACAGGAAAGTTTGAGGCCCTCTGTCGGTTGGGGTCGACCATGAACGTCGTACCCTACACGAGCCAGGGCAGTACGATGCGGAGAGCAAGCTGTTATCAATCCCCTGCTCTACGCAGCTGATGAATCCAAAGGAATAGCAGAATCCCGTGCAGTTTGGCACCAGTGGCGTTGCCGGAGCTGAACTCACTGTAGGACTGCCTTCACCCTTGGGGGCTCCAGTTCCCAATTTTTCCTTGGGGTTTACCCCCGAAGTCTTTGCCATGAGTGGGTATAGCCTCGAGGTAGTGGAGGCTTGAGATCACAGTTTCCCATCCACGTGAGCTGCCAGCCGCAGCTGATGAGCCCCATCTGCGTGGAGTGACTGGTGTTGAGGTGCCAGTAACCTGCCTTTGCCCCTTCTCCTGTCAGTAGAAGCTGGTTTCACCGGGCCTAGGTGCTATGCCACATGTGAAGGCCAGGAGCTGGGCTTGGTTGTCAGAGGTTATTTGAAGCGCGTGCCACTGGGTGCATTTAATAGGTATTGGGAGCTTACCTACCCCACCCCACCTCAGCTATGACAACCCAGGAGACCTTACTGCCTAGGATGCAATAAACAAGGCTGGAGAACTCCTGGCCCTACTGGTACATAGAGGGCAAAACAAGGGGATTTTGATCCTGGCTGCCCACAGAATCACAATGGTTGACAGAATCTGGGAACATTTAGTGTGTGTGCGTTCTTCTGCATTTCCAGCTTCTGCAGAATTTCTTGTGCTTACCTTTAGAATATGCCTCCTTGTGTCAGCATTTTTCGCCCGGTGAAAAGTGTCTGACTGTCCTTTCAATCTAAGCCTCTTATCATCTTGTACACCTGCAAATCACCTCTCGTCCTCCTTCACTCTCTCACTGAACCAGTCTTCATAAGACATGCTCTCTAATCCAGACAGCAACTGGGTGAATCTCCTCTGCACCCACTCTAAACCCCTGTTGCCTCCACCTCAACAATATACCACCCATGTACACCCAAGAGGCAACTTAACCTAGGGGAAAGCCACATCGTTACGGGGGAGAATGTGCAGACTTTACGCGAGGTCAGGATCGAACCTGTCAGGCAGCTGTTGTGCCTCACAGAGGTTTCAGCTGATGCTGAAGGTCTGGCCATTCTAATGACTCCCGTTCTCCCTGCAGGTGGGCGATGAGGGAGCCGGTCACTTTGTAAAGATGGTCCACAACGGCATCGAGTACGGAGACATGCAGCTGATCTGTGAGGCCTACCACCTGATGAAGGACATTCTCCACATGTCCCATGATGAAATGTCCAAGGTAAGCGGCAGCTCCCAGCGTGGTAATGATAAAGATCAGCTTTACTTGTCACTGAGAATGACCGCAGAATGTGGGCACTTCACCTACTCAAACAGTGAGGCCACTCTTTTGTCGCGGGTTTGCTTTTTTCTGTGACTACAGCAAACTGTCAGGTCAGCAGAAAAGAGCGTTGGCTGCCATGGGCTTGTAGGTGTTCAGGACAAAGGAGTGGGCAGGAAAAAGCATTGCAGGCACTAACCTGCCGGTAAACTGCCTTTTCTAAACGCTCCCTTCTGGAAAGGGCTAGCGGGCTATTGAAACAAAAAAAAATTACGCCACCTTAATAGTTTCTTCCCCCAAGTATGATCAACCATTCTAGTTAGTTCCCACACCCCCCTCTATCTATTCCCTCAGTGGATGCGATGTGAACACTTGAAACCACTTTTTATAATGTCGGTTCCATTGGAAATACCTCCTGCTATTTACGTATTTATGTACATTTTATTCCATTTCTATACTTTAACCTCTAACTTTATTTTATGTAATTCTTTATTATTTGTGATTGTTGATTGTCATTTCTGTTGCTGTTGTGCCAACATACCAGAGCAAATTCCTAATTTATGTACAGGACCCTGCAAAATTCTTAAGCACAGGTAAAAAAGATTCTGTAAAGCGAAGATGCTTTCAAATATCAAAAAAATTACTATAAATTACTATATATCAAAAAAGTTACTATAAAGAGCGGGGGGAAAAAAGCTAAATCAAATCAATATATGGTGTGCAACATGCTCAAAGTGGTGGAGGAACTCAAGAGGTCAGGCAGCATGTATGGAAAAGAATAAATAGCCAACGTTTTGGGCCAAGACCCTTCTCCAGGTCCTGAAGAAGTCACGTGGCCCGAAACGTCGACTGTTATTCTTTTCCACAGATGCTGCCTGTCCTGTTGAGTTCCTCCAGCATTTTGTGTGTGTGCTGCTTTGGATTTCGAGCATGTGCAGAATCTCTTGTGTTTAATGTTTAGTGTGACCTCCTCTTGCCTTTAAATCTACATCAACTCTCTTGATACACTGCTGTGCGGTTTTATAAGAAAATCGACTAGTAAGTTGTTCCAAGTATCTTGGAGAACTTGTCTCAGCTCTTCTGCAGACTTTGGCTGTCTAGCTTCTGTCTCTCCAGGTAATCCTAGACAGCCTGGATGAGGTTGAGATCAGGGCTTTGTGGAGGCCATATCATCTGAAACCATGTAAAAATTTTCTAGAGTTCCTAAGACTTTTGCACAGTACTGTATATGGTGTATAAAGGTGAACTTTCATAATGTTGTAGTTTATGCAGCTTTAGCTATTGCTGGGTTAAATTCTATCAGACTTTCCTTAATCATTGTTTTGCCATTTATCCCACAGTATGTACAAGGCAATCATCCTGTTTTTAAATGCTTGTGTTGTACTTGATGCCCAAATCATAATGTTCCTTTGTGTCTAATTAATCATAACTTAAGAAAATTCAACTTGGTTGTGAAGTTGGGGTATCTTAGTTGGCAGGGATCAGTTGGGCTGAATGGCCTGTTACTGTGCTGTATGACTCTGACTCATACATCAAAACTTTGGTAAGTCTTGCAGAAGGGTCTTGGCTCAAATGGTCGACTGTTCATTCATTCCCATAGATGCTGCCTGACCTGCTGAGTTCCTCCAGCATTTTATGTGCTGCTCTGGATTTCCAGCATCTGCAGAATCTCTTGTGTTTATGAAATGTGTCATTTGCATCAACAACCATCACAGTCTGAGGATGTGTTGGGGGGCAGCCCTCAAGTGTCTCCATACTTCTGGCACCGACATAGAATGCCCACAACTTACTGACCCTAACCTGTGTATCTTTGGAATGTGGGAGGAAACTGGAGCACCCAGAGGAAACCTACGCCGTCACAGGGAGAATATACAAGCTCCTTGCAGACAGCGGTGGTAATCGAACTCCAGTCTTACGGCTGGCACTGTAAAGGGTAACGCTAACCGCTACAGTACTGTGGTGTTTTCTAGCTTGTAAAATATTTGTTCTTAACTGATCTCTCAGATGTAGTTATATAATTAAATATTTTATTATCAAATGTTGTGCTTATTCCATCTCCAGGTGTTTGAGGAATGGAACAAGACAGAACTCGACTCCTTCCTGATCGAAATCACGGCGAATATCCTCAAATTTCGGGACCCCAACGGGAAGCCTCTGCTACCACAAATCAGGGACTCAGCGGGACAGAAGGGCACGGGGAAATGGACGGCCATTTCTTCACTGGAGTTTGGAGTGCCGGTCACTCTTATAGGTATGGCAGAGCAGCTTTGCCTGTCCATGTTTTACATGGGGGGGGGGGGGGATATCCCTAGACTGCAACGCGATATCTTCACCCTTCAGATGAGTGCCAACTGATGTGTGGATTTAGTGAATCAGATGTGTCTACTTAGTGAATTGAGGTAAGGGGGAATACGCACCAGTCCAGATCAGGAGCGAAGAGAGTGAGCAGTTTCAAGTTCCTGGGTGTCAATATCTTTGAGGATCTGTCCTGGACCCGACATATTGATGCAGCTACAAAGAAGGCAAGACAGCTGCTATATTTCGTTAGAAGTGTGAAGGGATTTGGTATGTCACCAAAGACATTCACAAATTTCTACAGATGAACCGTGGAGAGCATTCTAACTGGCTACATCACTATCTGGTGTGGTGGTGGTGGGTGGGGGGAAGTGGGGGTTACTGCATAGGATCTAAATAAGCTGCGGAGAGTCATAAACTCAGTCAGCAGCAGCCTCCGTAGTATCCAGGACATCTTCAAGGAGTGATGCCTTAAAAAGGCGGCATCCGTAGTAAATTTACTTTGACAATTTTTGCTGCTTTATAACAAATGAGTTATGCTTCACAGATCTGCTTTGGCACATTCAGGAAACATAACTCACATCACAAGATTAAAGAAAAGACAAGAGTTTCCAAACCAGTATAGATGAGGTTTTTGCAATTAAATGCTCAGATGATTACATTCAACCTCTAAAGAGTAACGAAAATGGATCAAAACGGGTAGGATTACCGTTAGCGAAATGACAAGCATATGTGCGATTACAACAACCACCCTCAGGGAGGAGGTACAGGAGCCTGAAGACACACACTCAACGATTCAGGAACAGCTTCATCCCCTCTGCCATCAGGAAGGAGGTACAGGAGCCTGAAGACACACACTCAGTGATTCAGAAACAGCTTCATCCCCTCTGCCATCAGGGAGGAGGTACAGGAGCCTGAAGACACACACTCAGCGATTCAGGAACAGCTTCTTCCCCTCTGCCATCAGGGAGGAGGTACAGGAGCCTGAAGACACACACTCAGCGATTCAGGAACAGCTTCATCCCCTCTGCCATCAGGGAGGAGGTACAGAAGCCTGAAGACACACACTCAGCGATTCAGGAACAGCTTCATCCCCTCTGCCATCAGGGAGGAGGTACAGGAGCCTGAAGACACACACTCAGCGATTCAGGAACAGCTTCATCCCCTCTGCCATCAGGGAGGAGGTACAGGAGCCTGAAGACACACACTCAGCGATTCAGGAACAGCTTCATCCCCTCTGCCATCAGGGAGGAGGTACAGGAGCCTGAAGAGAGACACTCAACGATTCAGGAACAGCTTCTTCCCCTCTGCCATCAGGGAGGAGGAACAGGAGCCTGAAGACACACACTCAGCGATTCAGGAACAGCTTCTTCTCCTCTGCCATCAGGGAGGAGGTACAGGAGCCTGAAGACACACACTCAGTGATTCAGGAACAGCTTCTTCCCCTCTGCCATCAGGGAGGAGGTACAGGAGCCTGAAGACACACACTCAGCGATTCAGGAACAGCTTCATCCCCTCTGCCATCAGGGAGGAGGTACAGGAGCCTGAAGAGAGACACTCAACGATTCAGGAACAGCTTCTTCCCCTCTGCCATCAGGGAGGAGGAACAGGAGCCTGAAGACACACACTCAGCGATTCAGGAACAGCTTCTTCCCCTCTGCCATCAGAGAGGGGGTACAGGAGCCTGAAGACACACACTCAGCGATTCAGGAACAGCTTCATCCCCTCTGCCATCAGGGAGGAGGTACAGGAGCCTGAAGACACACACTCAGCGATTCAGGAACAGCTTCTTCCCCTCTGCCATCAGGGAGGGGGTACAGGAGCCTGAAGACACACACTCAGCGATTCAGGAACAGTTTCTTCCCCTCTGCCATCAGGGAGGAGGTACAGGAGCCTGAAGAGAAGACACTCAACAATTCAGGAACAGCTTCTTCCCCTCTGCCATCAGGGAGGGGGTACAGGAGCCTGAAGACACACACTCAGCGATTCAGAAACAGCTTCATCCCCTCTGCCATCAGGGAGGAGGTACAGGAGCCTGAAGAGAGACACTCAACAATTCAGGAACAGCTTCTTCCCCTCTGCCATCAGGGAGGGGGTACAGGAGCCTGAAGACACACACTCAGCGATTCAGAAACAGCTTCATCCCCTCTGCCATCAGGGAGGAGGTACAGGAGCCTGAAGACACACACTCAGCGATTCAGAAACAGGTTCATCCCCTCTGCCATCAGGGAGGAGGTACAGGAGCCTGAAGACACACACTCAGCGATTCAGGAACAGCTTCATCCCCTCTACCATCAGGGAGGGGGTACAGGAGCCTGAAGACACACACTCAGCGATTCAGGAACAGCTTCATCCCCTCTACCATCAGGGAGGGGGTACAGGAGCCTGAAGACACACACTCAGCGATTCAGGAACAGCTTCTTCCCCTCTGCCATCAGGGAGCAGGTACAGGAGCCTGAAGACACACACTCAATGATTCAGGAACAGCTTCATCCCCTCTGCCATCCGATTTCTGAATGGACACTGAACCCATGAACACTACCTCACTAACTTTTTATTTATAGATAAAAAACACTCATGTTAATTCACGTTTATTTTCTATTATTATGTATCACATTGTACTGCTGCCGCAAAGAATAAATTTCATGAATATGCCAGTGATATTAATTCTGATGTTGATCGTTGGTCTACGTCATGAAATTTGTTGTTTAGTGGCAATAGTACATTGTAATACATAAAAGAAAACTATAATTTGTAATAAGAAATATGTAATATACTTTATATATAAAAATTTTAAATTAAATCATAGTGCAGAAAGAGAACCCAAAAAAATAACGAGGTAGAGTTCGTAGGTTCCTTGTCATTCAGATGGTGGAGGGGAAGAAGCTGTTTCTAAATCTTTGAGTGTGTGTCTTCAGGCTCTGGTCGCAGTTTCTCCTTCGTGGTAGCAATGAGAAGAGGGCATGTCCTGGGGAATGGGGGTCCTTAATGGTGCTGGGGAGGCGAGTGAACACAACGGAGCTGACTGAGTTTGCAACCCTCTGCAGTTTTTCCCAATCCTGATTAGTAGCCCCTCCGTACTAGACAATGAGACGGCTAGTCAGAATACTCTCCACACTGCTTCTATAGAAGCTTGCTGGAGTCTTTGGTGACATACCAAACCTCCTCAAACTCTTAATAAAATATAGTCATCTTTGCAATTGCATCAGTTATGTTGATAAACCCTCAGGAACTTGAGTCTCCTCAACCTTTCCACACTGACTTCTGGATGAGGATTGGTGTATGTTCTCCTGACTCCCCTCTCCCTGAAGTCCACATTCAATCCCTTGGCCTTACTGACATTGAGTGTGACCAAGTGGTTAAGGTGCTAGACTAGTGAACTGAAGGTTGTGAGTTCGAGCCCCAGCTAAGGCGGCATGTTGTGTCCTTGAGCAAGGCACTTAACCACACATTGCTCCAGTCCACCCAGCTGAAAATGGGTACCGGCAAAATGCTGGGGGTTAACCGCGTGATAGACTGGCGTCTTGTCTGGTGGTGGGGGGGGGGGGGGGGGGGGTGGATCTCGTACTCTCAGTGGCTTTACGCCACGAAAACCAGCATAAACACCAGCCTGATGAGCTTATAAGGCTCGGGACAGACTTTAACTATAACTGACATTGAGTGCAAGGTTGGTATTGCGGCACTGAACTATCTCGCTCCTGTAGTGATCATTGGTGTGAACTCGACTCCCACCTCTCCCACTGCAGGTGAGGCCGTATTCGCGAGGTGCCTGTCTTCCCTGAAAGATGAGCGGGTAATAGCCAGCAAGCAGTTGTCGGGACCCAAAGGATCAGATTTCTCTGGAAATAAAAAGGAATTCCTGGAAGATATACGCAAGGTGGGTTTGCTGAAGGCAGATGATTGTAAATGTTTTATCTATGTTGATAATGTGGGGTATCTTCCTGCCTTCTCTTAGGCTTTCAAGTTAGAGGGCATAGATTTAAGATGAGAGGGGAAAGATATAGGATTCTTCAATGCTCAAAGTTCAAAGTAAAATTTATTATCAGAATACATACACGTCAACCCTGAGATTCTTTTACCTGCAGACATACTTAGCAAAACTATAGAACCATAACGGTAAACTGTTGTTTTGTTTTACCAGTCAGGGTCGTTAGCCCTAAGCTGAAACCACCCCCCCCCCCAAAAAAAACCTGGAGGACCCATTGTCCATTCTTAGTTTGGCTTCTGCCCTTTGACCTGTTTGGCATGGGTGACCTTGCCAAGAGGCAAAGTCTGACTCCAGTTAACATAGCTGTCGAGGAAATAGAGGCAGGCAGGCCTCCTGGCCTACAATAAGCTTGTGGTCCTCTTGGGGGTTGAATGTGCATCTTGGTCCACATGGGTCCCTTGGGCTGAAGGTCTTGTTTCCAACTCTGTTCAAGTTTATTGTCGTAGGCACTTGTATATGGGGTAGAAATTCCTCATCTTAGCTTTTTTTTTAATTATAAAAAGTATTATGACCGGGAATCGAACCCGGGTCGCGGCGGTGAGAGCGCCGAATCCCAACCACTAGACCACCAGGGAAGTTGTTCTCATCTTAGCTTTTGACAACAGCAGCAGAGCGCTTGGTACACATCCATTTCTGTACCCGTATGTGGCCCGGCTGGTGGACTCAGCACTGGACTTTGGGGCGAGAGGTCCCGAGTTCGAATCCAGCCAGCTCCCTTGCACGCTCTCCATCCGTGCCTGGGTTGAGACCTCGTAGAAAAAAACCTGGAGAGGGATTTGCTCCGCCAGGTTTCAGATGCCCAAGGGAACTTCTTCCCTCGGAGGGTGATACAAGCTGCCAGTGGAGGTGTCTTTGGTTAATTGGGGCAGAACAAAAGAACAAAAGCTAATCGAGAAAATGGTTGGGGTTCCCTTTATTTATTTGGGACTTAATGCTGCTTAATTGGGACAGGAGAATTTGCCGATCGGTTTCTCACTGGTGTCAGTCGTGTGCACTCACTACACCATGCTTAGAGTGAGCAGTTTTTAAATAGCACCATTTACGTGTGTTTATGTACAAAAAGTATTGGTTTTTGTCACTGAGCGTTGGCGGGAAATAAGACATTTATCAAGCTTCTGCTCAAGGCGGTTTCAAGCATTCATGCTTGTCGAAATGGCCAGGAGTGAGAAATGGAACAATTTCACGACTACCTCGTCGTTCCTAACTTCTGAATTTGAAGGTATTGACAATCACTTTGAATGTTACAATGAAAATGATCATTTGGAGGATGCAGTCGTTGAAAGCATCGTAAGTGTATGCGCTGAGTTGTTTATTTACAATAAAAAAAAATGAAACAGCGACTGGTGCCTTCATCCGTCGATAACTATTAGAAACTAATACACTGTTTTCTAGTAGTAGTACTGGTAGTATTCTAATTTGTTCAGTATTTCATTTAAATACATAATTTATTACTCTGTTGAATGGTAGGATCAGAATTCTGATTCCGTTTCTTTTTTTATACTTTTTAACAATTTCCATGAAACTTCAGCTGATTGGGCCAAAAGCTACTGGTCCCGATGAACCAGAATCCACTGTATATTAGGCACTGTTGGATTCCACTGTACACTAACTTTGTCAAGTGCCCACACGTAGCATTAACATTAAAGTGTTTCTTTGCCCTCTTTTGCAGGCTCTCTATGCTTCAAAGATCATCTCCTACGCCCAGGGCTTTATGCTCCTGAGACAAGCAGCAAAGGAGTTTAACTGGAGTCTGAACTATGGTGGGATTGCACTGATGTGGAGAGGTGGCTGCATTATCAGGAGGTGAGGATGTCCTTGCTGCATAGTGGCTTGAATTCACGTTACCTTTTAATTCATTTAAATGCCCAGAGGCAATGTTTGACTGGGCCAGGTGAAATATTTGGTGCAGGTGACGGACACCGAGGTGGGTTTTAAGAGGTGACCTTGGAGAAGTTGGAGAGGGAGATGTAAGGAGGAATTTAAAATGGCTACAAAGATTTGCAAGTTTTAAGTCAATACACACAAACCACTGGAGGAATTCAGTAGGTCAAGGCAGCATCTGTGGAGGGGAATAAAGGTTGCGTGTTTATCCCCTTCAATGGATGCTGCCTGACCTGCTGAGTTCCTGTTTGTGTGTGTGTGTTGCTATAGATTGGCAGCACTTGGAAATGTTAGGTGTTAGCTCTGAAGATTATGAGGTCTGTCACCTCCCCCAGACCGTTCTTCAGAAGTCAAGAATGAGGCACGGATTTGATGGTCACAGTCCATTTATTAGATGCTCTTGATGTACAGGTCAGACAAGGTCACCCTGTACTAGCAAGAAAAGAGCAAAGACCAGAGCAAAGAACTGCAGGCCGAGTGTTCCCTCACGTACTGCAAACTAGTCTAAGCTGGATAGATAAGGGAATTTCTCTGAGAACAGAGTGTCAAACAACAAGGACAGTTTTGAATTGCTCTGCCTTGACAGACAAAAGCTACAGAAATACAGATCAACTATACTACAGAATGAAAATCTACTGAACATTTACAGACAGGTGACGATTCAAACATATAACCAAGCAAAAGAAAGTTCAACCCCAAAAATTCCTGCCGCTGTCTATAGGGAGTTTTTAGTACATTCTCCTTGTGACCACATGAGTACTCCGGGTCCTCCAATTTCCCCTCTCAGTCCAAAGATGTACTGGTTGGTAGGTTAATTGGTCATTGGTCATCGTAAATTATCTTGTGATTGTGCAAGGGTTAAATCGGGGGACAAACATCCAGCGTGCAAAAAAAAGAACAAATGTTGCAAACAGTAGAACAAGTAAACAGGTAATACACAGAACATGAGCCGCAGAGTCACTGAAGTTGAGTCCACAGCCACGGAGACAATTCAGTAATAAGTCCCGGAGCCCAATAACTTCAGGCCGGAGTTTCTTAAAAATCATAAAACTGCTATGAAAAAACTCAGCGGGTCAGTTAGCATCTGTGGAAAGGAATGAACAATTTCAAGCCAAGACCCTTCACGTGGTCCTGATGAAGGTACCGACTCAAAACGGTGACTGTGTATTTCTTTCCCTAGATGCTGCCTGTGTTGGCGTGTGGCCTAGTGGATAAGGCATGGACTAGTGATCTGAAGGTCACTAGTTCGAGCCTCAGCTGAGGCAGCGTGCTTGTGTCCTTGAGCAAGGCACTTAACCACACATTGCTCTGCGACGACACCGGTGCCAAGCTGCTGGGGTCCTAGTGCCCTTCCTTTGGACAACATCAGTGGCGTGGAGAGGGGAAGGCTTGCAGCAAGTGGACAACTGGCGGTCTCCCATACAACCCTGCCCAGGCCTGCGCCCTGGAAACCTTCCAAGGCGCAAATCCATGGTCTCACGGGACTAACGGATGCCTAATGGATGCTGATGACTTGCTGAGTTCCTCCAGCGGTTAGAGTGTTTTGCTCTGGATTTCCACAAGAAATTCTGAAGGTGCTGAATTCTGAGGGAAAATAAATCAGCCATGATTGGATAGTGGAACAGACTTGATGGGCTGAATGGCCTAATTTTTGCTCCTATGTCTTGGTCAGGCAGTTACAGAGAAAGTGTGTGGAAGTTGTGGCAAAGTAAGGGTTAATCTAATGTCCAGGCATGGATAGATTGCAGATAGAGTGAAGACAGCCCAAGCAAGAAAGGTCGCTTCCCTTTGCACGGTAGGCTACCAGAGCCATTTAGGCTTACTGAGATACGATAAGAAGGTAACAGAAAAATACTAGGGGCACACAAATCAGCTAAGAGACAATTGCTTTATTAACTTCTAGGTATTGTCGGTGATCAGCTTGTGATTTCTGTTGACTTTTAACATCCGTATTGTAAATGGCGATTGATCTTGCAAACAAGGAATTCAGACATTGAATAGTCTTGCAAGTGGTACATATTAGTAACTGCTCGTCAATTCTGTGTAAAATAGTATTTCTCTGTTCAGACTTCAGAACTGTGTGGTGACAGGGGCCACGCTGGTCTCCTTTGCACAAGTAAAATAAAGTGTGGTTGAGGAATGAGTGAGAGTTTCCAGGGTTCAGTTAATCAGCAACAACAGTGCAAGTAGACAAATAAATTGCAAGGGCAATGATGAGATGGAGTTCAAGAGTCCATCGTTATCATAAAAGAGTTTTTTAACAGTGGGGTCGAATCTTTTGGGTTGTTGACACAATTTCACAAGCTGGAGTTTCACATTCCTAGGGTCTTCCACCAGGCCATCAGACTGATGAACTCGTGCTGACTTGAGCGTACTCTATGTTACATTGACTGTTCTATTTATTGTAAACTACTATGATTGCATATTTAGATTGAGACGTAACGTAAAGATTTTTACTCCTCGTGTATGTGAAGGATGTAAGAAATAAAGTCAATTCATTCAATGTGATACTTTGAGGAGATTCTCTCACACCTTGGTTTGCAGATGAAATCTCACTTGATTGCAGATGAAATATTTACCTATTCTTGTTTCTCTGCTTTCCTCCCTTGACAGTGCCTTTCTGGGAAAAATTAAAGATGCATTTGATACAAACCCTGGTCTACAGAACTTGCTGGTTGATAAGTTTTTCAAGTCGGCAGTACAGGACTGTCAGGTATTTACTCAGAATAGTTCACTAAACTAATATTTGGAAAGTGATTAGACTGTTTCGACAAAGGTATGATGGTGCAGAAATCTCTCTCTGCTCTTTGCCTTATAACAATATCACTGCTAAAATTTACTTGTGGATTAGATGCTGAAATTCAATGCTTTACAATTCCAGTATGGTAAATGTGGATTCATTACATTGTGTTCCGTATGAATCTGTAAATATTCCTGTGATCATTCCAATCTATTTTGAGTTTCAAATATGCCATTCCTAGATAAACCTAACAGATTTTTCAAATCTTAAATCAAGTGTATTTATTTGAGAGGTTACAGAAGGAGGCCATTCAGCCCAGTGGATCTTTGCTAGTTCCCAGCAGGACACATCCCTTTCTCTATGCAGAAAGAACAAGGACAAAGGTTGATTTATTATCGAAGTATACAACTCCGAAATCCCTCTTCTCCAGATAATCCTTTCTTCTTGGCATAAGGTCAAGCAAGAAAAGAACAACATCACGATCATCAACCCCCAAATTCCTGCTCACCGCACAGAAAAAAGAACAGAAACTGAACAGGCTGATTTAAAACACCCCCCCCCCCCCCCACCCCACCAGTAGAGTAATCTCCCCAGTGATGACAAGGCAGTCTCCCCTCTCCGATAGCAGAGTGATCTCACCAGATCATATTGTTACAATGAAGCACAAGATAATCTTAGCACAGGTCCCTGAGTGCTGTGGTCTGAGGATTGATGGTGCACGGGAGGTTGTCCCGGAGCCATGTTTCCATAAGAACAAGCACACAGCAGTTCCTCATCTCGCTCTGATCATTTGCAGACGAAGGTAATCCAGTTTGTTTTCCAGGGAGCGAACAGTGCAGAGCAGTATTGATGTGAGACCCAGCATGCAGAGGTTAGCTTTTTTAACTATATTTCTTCCTGTAGGCTTCCTGGCGTCGGGTGGTCAGCACTGGTGTACAGATGGGGATCCCCATGCCCTGCTTCACTACAGCCCTGTCCTTCTACGATGGTTACAGGCATGATATGCTTCCGGCCAACCTGATTCAGGTACGGAATTACAAATCGTTTTAGGAGCATCTCATCACGTATCTCTTGCGCAGTTGTTTAGACCTGTAAACCTCTTATAAATTCTAGCTGCTAAATAGATACCCTGCCAAGAAATCCTTTGCCGCTGTTTCTTGGTTAGACTCACCAGGTGTTACTCTTGAGCGCTCGCCAAGGCAGCCTCAGCTGTGAAAAGCGAGATATCGGAGACTCTTTCAAACCTGAATTGTTGAATACGCGCTAAGGCAATTAAGAAATATGCAGCCGGCTTACCATCAAGAACATTCTGCAGCTCAGAGAATGACTGAATGCATCAGGACTCACAGTGAGTCATGGAGCACACCAGCACAGAAACAGGTCCATCAGACCTCACCTGGATCGCAGTCCTCCATACCCCTTCCATACATGTACGTATCCAATTTCTCTTAAATGTTGAAATTGATCCTGAAATAACTTCAGGCAGTTTGCTCCACACTCTCACCTCCCTCTCAGTGAAGAAGTTCCTTGCCAACGTTTTAGACAACTCCAACATAACATCCCAGCTCCTACACGCAGCATCTGGATTTATGAAGGCTAATGTGCCTAAACCTGTCTTTATGACTCTATCTACCTGTGACGTCACTTTCAAGGAATTATGCATGTGTATTCCCAAGCTCTTGGTTTCACCTATTGCAACCTTCATCTTAAAAATTGTGGTTCATGTTTTTAAAAAATTAACTTTTTCCTTTCTCCAAGAGTATAAGAAACTGAATCTTAAATATTTTATTCGTTGCTACAAAGATTTGATTACAGTAATCTTTGAATCAATTTCTGTGTGGTGTGGCTATACACACAGTGCCCACTTGATTAGATGCACCTGCTCGTTAATGCAAACATCTAATCAGCCAATCGTGTGGCAGCATCTCAATGCATAAAAGCATGCAGACACGGTCAAGAGGTTCAGTTGTTGTTCAGACCAAACATCAGAGTGGGGAAGAAATGTGATTGAAGTAACTGAACGTGGAATGCTTATTGATGCCATGTGGGTTGGTTTGAGTATAGATAAATACTTTATTGATCCCAGAGGAAATTACAGTGTCACAATAGCATTACATGTGCACAGATATAAATATTAAAAGAGAAGTAGAAAGAATAAAAAAAAAGTTACCACAAACAGTCTAACAGGAGGGAGTCAGCACTTCCCCGGCAATAGGTTGACTCATTATAGAGCCCAATGGCTGAGAGTAAGAATGACCTCATATAGCACTCTTTGGAGCAGCGCAGATGTATTAGTCTATTACTAGAAGTGCTCCTCTGTTCAGCCAAGGTGGCATGCACAGTTGAGAAACCTTGTCCAGAATTGCCAGGATTTTCCAGAGGGTCCTTTGTTCTGCCACAGTCTCCAGTGTGCCCAGTTTGACTCCTATAACAGAGCCAGCCTTTCTAATCAGTTTATTGAGCCTGTTGGCATCACCTGTGTTGATGCCATTGCCCCAGCACACCACCACATAGAAGCTTGTACTGGCAACAACAGACTGGTAGAACGTGTGAAGGCGAGGCCTCAGAATCTGCTGATCTCATAGGATTTTCGAGCATTACAATCTCTAGAGTTTACAAAGAATGGTTCAAACACCAAAAATCAAATCCAGTGAGATGCCGTTCTGTGGCCATAAATGCTTTGTTAATGGGAAAGGTCAGATGAGAATGGTAAGTCTTGTTCAAGCTGACAGGAAGGTGACAGTAACTCAAGTAACCACACGTTACAACCGTGGTGTGCAGAAGAACGTCTCTGAATGCACAACACATCAAACCTTGAAGTGAGTGAGCTACATCAGCAAAAGATCATGAATATACATTCACTGGCTTCTTTATTAGATACAGGAGGTTCCTGATAATGTGGCCACCAAGTGTCTTTACAATTGCAAAGGCACCCAGTTCCCTGGCAGAAGTTAAACCACTGTCCATGAGTTGACCATGGGACCGTACCTTCTGCCATCGGTGCCCACCAGATCTTCAGGGGAACATTAATGTTACAGTTCTTCAGCTGTATCTTCATTTCGAGAGGAATAGCATATAAAATCAAGAATGTAATACTAAGGCTTTATAAAGCATTGTCAGACCGTTGTGAGCAGTTTTGGGTTCCTTATCTTAGAAAGGATGTGCTGGCAATGAGGGGTGTCCAGAGAGATTCATGAGAATGATCCTTGGAATGAAAGGGTTAACGTAAGAGAAGTGGTTGGTGGTACTGGATCTGTACAAGCAGGGATTCAGAGGAAATGGGTGGGGGGGGGGGGTTGTTGGGAAGCAATCTCACCGAAACTTATCAAATATTGAAAGGCCTAGACAGAGTGAACTTTGTGAAGATGTGTCCTATAGTGGGAGAGTGTAAGACAAGAAGGCACAGCCTCAGAATAGAGGGATGTCCATTTAGAACAGAGATGACAAGGAATTTCTTGAGCCAGAGGGTGGTGGATCTGTGGAATTTATTGCCACAGATGGCCGTGGAGGCCAACTCATTGGGTATATTTAAGGTGGAGGATGGTAGGTTCGTGATTAGTCATGGTGTCAAAGGTTACAGGGAGAAGGCAGGAGGATGAGGTTGAGGGATTGTTGAAATGGTGGAGCAAACTTTGATGGCCCAAATGGCCTAATTCCACTCCTATATCTTAAGGTCTTCACAATATGAGTACACGTGGCTACACAGACTTGGACATTTTGAGCACTGGAGTTGAAAAGAGCTGTATCGTGTGTAGGCTGGAGTTCCTGTTTGTTCACATGTTTGTTAATGTGATTTTTTTTTTTCCCCTCGTCCAACAGGCACAGAGGGATTACTTTGGAGCTCATACATATGAACTGCTGACCAAACCTGGGACCTACATCCACACCAACTGGACAGGTCACGGTGGAAGTGTCTCATCGTCTTCATACAACGCCTGAACAATCATGCGTTAGTGAAATACTGGTGGAATAACATTCCATAGACATTTTTTAAAAATAAATGTACTCTTTAATATTATAATTTGAGGTATTGAAAGTCAACCTGCACTGGTGTTGTAGACTAAAATGTCTTTGAGGAAATTTCCCTTGAATAATAAAACTTGTCTTAGCTATAACCATGAGAGAATCCCAATGGCTTTTTCTTCCAAGATACTCAGTGGCCACTTTATTAGATACATCTGATCGTTAATGTAAGCATTTAATCAGCCAATCATGTGGCAACAACTCCATGCATGCAGACATGGTCAGGAGGTTCAGTTGTTCAGACCAAACATCAGGATGGGGAAGAAATGTAATCTAAATGACTTTGACTGAAGAATCATTGTTGGTGCCAGGTGGGGTGGTTTGAGAATCTCAGAAACAACTGATCTTTGGCGATTTTCATACACAACAGTCTCTAGAGTTGACAGAGAATGGTGTGAAAAGCAAAAACAACATCCAGTGAGTAGCAGTTCTGTGGGCAAAAACATCTTGTTAGTGAGAGAGGTCAGAGGAGAATGGCCAGACAGGTTTAAGCTGGAAAGAAGGCAACAGTAACTCAAATAATCACACGTTACAGCAGTGGTGTGCAAAAGAGCATCTCTGAATGCACAACATGTCAAACCTTGAAGTGGATTGGCTACAGTGGCAAAAACCACGAATATGCACTGTGTGGCCACTTTTAGATACAGGAGGTACCTAATGAAATGGCCACTGAGTATATAATTGTTGCTTCTCTGCAGAATCTAAATATACAGGAAGGAAGAAAAGTCAGGTGAGTAAAGGTCGGTGTCTCTTTTATGCATCTTTAACTGGTGTAGGAATTGATGCCTATACCATGGTGAGGGCATTTGACATCATCCCTCTTGTTAAATCTCAAGGGCTGTGCTCTGAAAGAAGCGAACAGGAATGGAACCAGGACTTGGCGATTGCAATTATTTTTGACAGATTCGCATTGTTTTCACAGAACCAAAGTAAAGCCAAGGGGGATTTTACTGAAAATCATAAGCAAAATAGAAACTATGAAAGGCTGATAGAACCAGAGGCAGTGTGATGGGAAAGAATTGCTAGTGTAGCAGGATGGTTGAGATCTGGAAGGGAATTGAATCCAATAATTCAATAGTGAATTTACAGAAAGAATCAGAAACTGGGGCTTGCTGTTCTGTTGGAAGCTCAGTGGCTGTCTCAGTGTGAAATGCCCTGTTATCCTCTATTGATTGTACTGTGTCAACCAGCCAGTAGCAAGGGATACCAGGAGCTGGATCACTGAAATTCCATTGTCAAGTTGATGATCATCTTACTAACCACGTACTTTTGATTTGAATGCTCTCTGTTTGGTGTCGGCTCATGGACAAGTATTGCCTCTTTAGTGAAAAGTGTGCCAAGCACAAGACATAGGAGCAGAATTAGGCCATTTGGCCCATTGAGTGCCCTGCTATTCCAACAGGGCTGATCCATCATCCCTTGCAACCCCATTCTCCAGTCTTCTCCCTGTACCCTTTGATGCCATAATTAATCAACTGAACAACTTCCTCCATAAATATACCCAGTGACATGGTCTGCACAGTAGTCTGTGGCAAAGAATTCCACAGATTCACCCACCACCCTCTGACTAAAATTTTTTCTCATCTCTGTTCTAAATAGACATCTCTCAACTCTAACCAACTAGTTTCCCACTATAGGAAACATCTCCACATCCAGTCTATCCAGACCTTTCAATATTCGATGGGTTTCAATTTGATCCCCCACCCGCACCACCCCAATTTCTTTAAACTCCATCGAGTACAGGCTTAGGACCATCAAATGCATTTCATATTTAACCCTTTCATTCCTGGGATCATTCTTGTGAACCTTCTCCGGACCCTCTCCAATGCCAGCACATCTTTTCTTAGATAAGGATTCCAAAGCTGCTCACAGTATTCCAAGGCCCACCTAATTGCCATTGTTTCTCATTCAACTATCCATGTAACCAATTTTCAGTGGCTTTTTCCACTGAGATTGGGTGGGATTACACCCACCCAATCATGGGGTAAGGGTGAAAGGTGAAATATTTAAGGGGAACATGAGGGGAAACTTCTTCATTCAGAGGGTCGTGAGAGTGTGGAATGAGCTCGATTTCAACATTTAAGAGAAGTTTGGATAGCTACATGGATGGGCAGAGTATGGAGGGCTAAGATCCCAGTGCAGGTCAATGGGACTAGGTAGTTTTTAAATGGTTCAGCACAGGCAAAATGGGCCAAAGGGCCCGTTTATGTGCTGTACTCTAATATGACTGAATAGATTTGTTCAAGGTTAAGCAAAAGAGTTGCATTTATTTGACTCCAATGTAGTGAAATAAAAATTTTAGGAAAATATTAAGAGCTGTATTTAATAAAGAAACAAACCTCTGGAATGTGTTGGGTTTCTGAGAAGAATTGTACAGTTTCTTAGTTGATAGCTCCTTTAACAAAACTGTTCCAAGCTGCATGAACCAAAGATATACCAAGCCATTAGATTTGAAAAACTTCAATGATGTGCTCAGAGAGGCAGGTTTTAAACAATTTAATGATGAAAATGGAGGCAGGGTACAGAGGAAGGAATTTCAATAGCCAAAGGGAAGGTCTCTATTAGAACATTATTGTGCAATACAGGCTCTTCGGCCCACAATTTTGTATGGACATTTTAACCCATTCCAAGATCAATCTTGCCCTTCCCTCCCACATAATCCTCATTTTTATTTCATCCATGTGTCTATCTAAAAGTCTCTTTAATGTCCTGATCTACCTGCCTCTATCATCACCGCTGGAGCACGTACCATGCAAAAGTACCCTTCTAAATTAGTGGAGGAAATAAGTTTATGGTTGATCTTTAGGGAATGCAAATATTACAGAGGTTGCAGAGTGGAATGATATTACACAGAGAGGGAAGGTCAAGTCAATGAAAATGTTTGGAAATGGGAATGAGAATTTTAAAACTGAGTTGCTACTTACGGTAATTGGGAGACAGTCTCAATCAGCAAGACAAGCGTCATGTTCAAGTTAGGACACAAGCTGCTGAGTTTTGAAGGACCTGTGGTCGATTTTTAAAATTTATTTAGCAATCCAGCACAGAGTCAGCCCGAGCTGCGGCATCCAGCAACCTGATTAACCCTAACCTAATGACGGAACAATTTACATCAACCAGTTAATCTACCCGGTACGTCTTTGGACTGTGGGAAGAAACCGGTGCACCCGGAGAAAACTCTCACACACCACAGTGAGGATGTACAGAAACAGCAGCAGAATTAAACTCTGAACTCCAGAATGCCCCGAGGTGTAACAGCGTCACACTAACCACTACTCTACTGTGGGTTATGGAACGGGAACGAGGAAAGCTTTGGAAGGGTGAAGAGTAATGGTACTCAATGCATGGATGTGATTCTAAGTAAAGGATACGAGGCAAAGGCTGCACTGTATGATCCTATGGAAGTGGGACTGGTGAAGATTGTAACGGTGCAGATGAAGGCTTGGCTGGATTTAACCCCAGGGTGACCTTCAAGATTGCATGCTGGTACAGTTTAATACAGTTTCCAGGGAGACAGGTGACTAGGAAATGGATTCTGTGAGGGGGAGTTTTACTTACGGGTGTAGTAGTTAGCATAATCCTTCACAGCAACTGCAATCCCACTGCTGTCTGTAAAGAGTTTGTAAGTTCACCCTATGAATGCATGGGTATCTCTAGGTGCTCCAGTTACCCCCCCCCCCCCCCCATTCCAGAGTTAGGGATGGTGAGTTGTGGGCACGCGACGTTGAAGCCAGGCGCATGGCAACACTTGCGGGCTGTCCCCCAGCACAATCCTTAGACACATTTCACTGTACACTTCGATGCTTCAATGTACATGTGCCATATAAAGCTAATCTTTATGTTAAAGGAAAGTACAGACAGATAAAGTTGTTCCAAATAGTGGCTTAGTACAGATTTTAAACTTAGAAGGTCAAAATTCTTGACAGTGGCTCAATCTAAATACATCATACAGAATCTACATTTCAGTCAATGTGCACATAATTACAAAGCTACAAGAATAAACAATACACATGGCCTATTTACAAGAGAATGAATGTGCACCCGTGTTACCAATCAGCGTGTCACTTGGAAAAAGCTAAGAGGTCGTCAGGTGTGGATTTTTTTTTGCCAGAGTGGCACCTATCATTGTGCTACAACCATCCCGGACACAGACTTCTACAGAATGGGAAATGACTACAGAGCCATCAGTAATCCAGAACACACAAGGATGAACATTAAGCATCTCCATCCTCCATAAGCTCAATATGACCCACTGATTTTATAACCGAATAGAACTTCCAATAGAGAAGAATATACTCTAGCAAATTTCTACAAGTGGAGAGCTTTCAGTACTGGCTGGCTCACTGTCTGGTATCGAGTGATAAACAGAAGCTGATAAACAGAGTGACACACACAAAATGCTGGAGGAACTCAGCAGGTCAGGCAGCATCTATGGAAATGGATAAAGAATTCAATATTTTGGGCCGAGACCTTTCACTGGACTAAGTTTCAGAGGGTTGTAAACTCAGTCAGCTCCATCATGGCCACTAGCCTCCACAGCATCAAGGACATCTTCAAAAGGTGATAACTGAAAAAGGTGGCATCCATCATTAAGGGCTCTCGCCATTCAGGACATACCCTCGTCACATTACCACCATTAGGGAAGAAGTCCAGGAGCCTGAAGACACACACTCAATGTTTTAGGAACAGTTTCTTAGATTTCTGAACAGTCCATGAACAATATCGCACTATTTTGCTCTCTTTTTTGCACTATTTTTTATATTTCTTATTGTAACTTACAGTAATTTTTATTATGTGTTACACTTTACTGCTGCTGCAAAGTAACAAATTTCACAATACATGTCAGTGATAATAAACCTGATTCTGGATCAATGGCTTATTTGTGCACAATGAGTTCCCACAAAGAGCAACAAGGCTTGGATCAAATAATCACTGTTACTGATATTAACTAAATGATAGATATTGGTCAGAAAATCAGGGTGCATTCCCTTGCACTTCAAGTGGTACCAACTGATAGGGCAAATATGTCTCTATCGAACATCTAGTGAAAGACTGAACCTGTGGTGGTGTAGGTTGGCTTACAGATGTGTCCTGAAGGCGTTGGGCGAGCTCCCTACTTCTCTCTCAATGAGAACTAGAAAGCCATCAGCAAAGCTCTTCACTCTGATATATCATTTAATGACTCTACGTGCCTCTACCACTATACCAGAAGGGTGTCTAAGGTTACAAGAAGGCAGGAAAATGGAGTTGAGAGGGATAATAAATTATCCATAATGGAATAGTGGAGCAGACCCATTGGGTCATATGGCCTAATTCTATCCTTTGTCTCTGATCTTGTGCCAAGCCAGAGAGATTTACCAGATGTCTTGAGAGAACGATTCCGAAGTCAGTAAGGATATGATTCCAGCTAGCTTCTAATGCTCCTGGGGGAAGAGGCTTGACAGGTAAAATTGGAGGAGTTTTGTTTTTATTTTCTACATGATATGTTTTAAGGGCAGCACCATAACATAGCTGTAGCACAACACTTTACAGTGCCAGTGACCCGGGTTCAATTCCCACTACTGTCTGTAAGAAGTTTGTACATTCTCCCTGTGACTGCATGATTTCTGCTGGGTTCTCTGGTTTCCTCACACATTCCAAAGATTAGTATTCGTAAGTTGTTGGCATGCTACGTTGGTGCTGGAGTCATATCGACACCTGCAGGCTGCCCCCACCTCATCCTTAGGCTGTGTCAGTCGTGGACACAAATGACATCTTTCACTGGATGTTTTGATGTACATCTGACAAGTAAATCTAATATTTTTCTTCATTAAAGCCGCATTTCTTCAGAGAAAGGATACTCCACCTGTTAAATTACAGTCATCTTAACAGTTACTCCCCACAAAGTGCTGAGATTTATTCTAATAAAACTTGAAATAAGCAGGCTTGAGATTTAATTTCAAAGCTTAAAGCACTTAATTAAAGGATGTTTCATCCTTTAAGCCTTCCTCCCTGAGTTAAGGCTTTTGGCTCATATTTTGAAGGAATACTTTACTGGAGGCGTGAGAGGCTGTAGATGCAAAAATTCTGAGGTATGACCCACGTTGTCATTAATCAGTTGCTTTTCATAATAATTCAGCTCCCGTTTCTGACAGTCCATGGACTCATTTCAGCTGCATGAAAAAAATCAGTTTCAAATGGCTAAGAAGTCACCAGGTCAATAAGTCAACGCAGATATCCACCTGGCTTCAACTGAAATTAGGCATCAAACTCCATTAGTTTGTGTAGCCAGAGGCTGGAGTCAAACAGAAGTTCAATCCAGCCAGTACTTGCCGTCGTGTACATATGAACTTGCTTGTATCCCAGATTTGGCCTCTGTCATTACAGGCTGGTAGTATTGTTTTTGGTTCTGTTCCTCAATGGGATAATATGTGTTTGAATTTCTTCCGTTTTCCTGTACGGGGAATGGGATGTTGTCTTCTGTACTGCCTTTAAGTGTGAGAAAAATAGATTCAAATGAACATTACAGTTGGGCTCCTTGCACAAGGGATTGCAGAGCTGTAAAGTACATCAAAAGATCCAGAACACCATTACTACCTCCTTCTCTATAGAACCATCACAATGAATTAATTAAACTGCAGCACGCAGCTGTTGAAAAAAGGAATTAAAGTGTTAGGAAACAGAACTGAGATGGCAGTGAACCATTCAGCCCTCTGTATCTGCTCCTGTAGACAATAAGAATGTGGGACACCATGGCAGAGTAGCGTTTAGCATGATGCTGTTACAGCTTAGGGTTCAATCCCTGTGTCTTCTGTAAGAAAGTTCTGCATTCTTCCCTGTGCGCATGGGTTTCCAGGTGCTCCAGTTTCCTCCCACAGTACAAAGACGTGCGGGTTAGTTGGTTAACTGGTCGTCGGAAATTGTCCTGTGATTAGGCTAGGGTCAAGTGGGTGAGTTGCTGGGCGGCGTGGCATACTGGGCAAAAGGGCCTATTCTGCACTGCATCTCTAAATAAGTAATAAACTAAGTCTAAAAACATGCAGCAGACAGCCGTTGAAAAAGAGTAACAAGTCACATATCAGAACCGGGGTGGCAATGCACCATTCCGTCCTCTGCTTCTGCCACTGTAGCCAAAATTATAGGAGCCAAGTGTCGTCAGCTCACCTAATAGGACGTCCTTTTAGAACAGAGATGAGCGGGGATTTCTTTAGCCAGAGAGTGGTGAATCTGTGGAATTCGCTGCCACACCAGTGGAGGCCAAGTGTTTATGTATAATTAAGGCAGAGGTTGGTCAGGGTATGAAGGGATATGGAGAAAAGGTAGGAGACGGGCTGTGAGAAAAAAATGGATCAGCCATGATGAAATGGCAGAGCAAATTTGATAGGCCAAATGGCCTAATTCTGCTCCCATATCTTATGGTCTAATGTACCTGCCTATACTGCCACCCCTGACAGGGCATTCCACTCTTGGCAAAATCTACCTCTGAACGTGAGGTAGATGACCAATGATACTGACCTGAATCTTCACACTACTTATTCTAATGCGTAATTAAGCAGCCCATTAATTTAACAGTAATCTTATACAATCAAAAGTCTTAGGCACATATCGTGCCTATAAAAGTTATTCACCACTTGGAAGTTTTTATGTTTTATTGTTTTACAACATTAAATCACAGTGGATTTAATTTGGCTTTCTTTGACACTGATCAACAGAAAAGATTTTCATGTCTTAGTGAAAACACATTTCTACAAATTGGCTGAAATTTATTACAATTATTAAAGACAAAGTAATTCTTTGCATAATTACTCACCCCCTTCAAGTCAGTATTTAGTAGATGCATCTTTACAGATGCCTATCTGGACACTACAATTTTTCCCTAATCTTCTTTACAAAACTGCTCAAGCTCTGTCAGATTGCATGGGGATTGTGAGTGAACTTCCCTTTTCCAAGTCCAGCCACAAATTCTCAATTGGATTGAGGTCTGGACTCTGATTTGGCCACTCCAGGACATTAACTTTGAAGTTCCTGTGTAGCTTTGGTTTAATCTTGGGGTCATTGTCTTGCTGGAAAACAAATCTTCTCCCAAGTCACAGTTCTCTTGCAGGCTGCATCAGGTTTTCCTCCAGGATTTCCCTGTATTTTGCTGCATTCATTTCACCCATAAGCCTTCCAGGGTCTGCTGAAGTGAAGCATCCCTGATGCAGCCACCATCGTGCTTCACGGTAGGGACGGTGTATTTTTGTATTGGGCTTACACCAAACAGAATGCCTGATGGCCAAAAAGCTCAATTTTGAACCTTCTTCCAGCTGACTTCAGAGTCTCCCATATGCCTTCAGGCAAAATCTAACCAAGATTACATGTGGGCTTTTTTTCAACAGTGGCTTTCTCTTTGCCACTATCACATAAAGCTGCGACCAATAAAACATCCAGACGACAGTTGTATGCACGGTCTCTCCCATCTCAGGCACTGAAGTTTGTAACTCCTCCAGAGTTGTCATTAGGTTTCTCGGTGGCCTCCCTCACTAGTCCCCTTCTTGCACAGTCACTTAGTTTTTGAGGACGGCCTGCTCTGGGCAGCTTATTATGCACAGCTGTGCCATATTCTTTCCATTTCTTGATGATTGACTTAACTATACTCCGAGGGATATTCAGTGACTTGGAAATTTTCTTCTTTCCATCTCCTGACTTGTGCTTTTCAATAACTGTTTGGCAGAGTTGCTTGGAGTGTTTTGTCTTTGTGGTATAATTTTTGCCAGGATGCTGACTCACCAGCAGTTGGACCTTCCAGACACAGGTGTATTTTTACTACAATCACTTGAAACACCTTGATTGTACACAAAGATCTCCATTTAACTAATTATGTGACTTCTAAAACCAATTGGCTGCACCAGTGATGATTTGGTGTGTCATATTAAAGGGGGTGAATACTTATGCAATCAATTAATTGTAATTAATTTTGATCATTTTGTAGAGATCTGTTTTCACTTTGACACAAAAGGTCTTTTTCTGTTGATCAATGTCAAAAAAGCCCAATTAAATCCACTGTGATTCAATGTTGTAAAAACATGAAAACTTCCGGGGGGGGGGGGGGGGCATGTGAATACTTTTTTTAGGCACATAGCTAGGGTGCCGAAGACTTTTGCACAGTACTGTCTTTGTCAAAGAGGAGCAGAGAGCAAGTTCGTAAATCTGGCAGGAGCAAAGGATGTTGGAAGTAATGAGGGTGGAGTGCTGCGGGAGGGGTGTGGGACGGAAGGAGTGCCAGGGATGGAGGGGGGTGCAGGAGCAAACACACCTAGCCCTGAGACACCAGGCAAGGTCATTTGATTCCAAACAATTGGTTTATTGATCATTATAGACGGTCTCTCTGGTGCTTCCCACTCCCTGCTCTCTCCCTTCCCCTTTTCCCAACCATGATTCCCCTCTCCCTGCACCCTTCCCACTCTCAATCCACAATAGAGACCCAAATCAGAATCAGGTTTACCATCACTCACATAGGTCATGAATTTTTTTTTCTGCAGTAGTAGTACAGTGCGGGTAAAAGATCCTGAAGACACACACTCAGTGTCTTAGGAACAACTTCTTAGCCCCCACCATCAGATCTCTGAAGAGACAGTGAACCCATGAACACTACCTCACTGTTTTTGTTCTACTTATTTAACGTTTTTGTATATTTTTAATTCATAATTTATAGTGCATTTTACTTATTGCACTGTACTGCTGCCACAAAACAACAAATTTCATGGCCTACGCCTGTGATAATAAACCTGATTCCAATTCAACGTATAAGAAGTATCTAGACAAGCACTTAAATTACCAAGGCATAGAAAGTTCTATCGCAGGGGTTCCCAACCTGCAGTCCACGGACCCCTTGGTTAATGGGAACCCCTGTGATAGAGGGAAGAGCTGGTAAATGAGATTAGTACAGACTGGGGGTACTTGAGGGTGGGCTGAAGCACCAGTTTCTGCAGTGTGAGTCTAGGACTTGAGAGAAAAATGTTTCACTCACCAATACCTGGCATGGTCTCAATGTCCAAAATTTCGGATCTATATTCCATTGTTGGAGCTTCAGTTTCATCGGTGCTCATCATTGCCATCAGTATCCTGGGTTTTGCTTCAGAAATACTCCCATCCACAGCTCTGCCAGTCTCTGGCGCAGTTTTTAGTTTAGTTTCTTCTTCGTTGTCATCACATTTATCATGAGTACCTTCCGTGTCACAGATGCATATAAACTGTTTTAAAAAATGCATTGGGCTTGTCATATGGCATTGGTATTTCACTTTTTAAAAATACTATCTTTTATAAACTATCGATCTTTTTGAGAACATCTGAAGAAATAATTCCTCTGGGTTACCTCCCTCAGTAGACTTGTTATACATTCTGTGGCCACTTTATTAGGTGCACCTGCTTGTTAAAGCAAATATCTAATCAGTGTAGGAGTGACACTGGCTGAACATCAGCGAAGTACGGCGGAGATTCGTTCTCTGGCAGGTCTAACCTAGCCATGAAGGTGATGTTCCATCGGTAAACTACTAGACTAGATCTAGTGGTAGGATCATGGCTAGCTAAGTCAATGAGGTAAGCATGCCTTTGCTACTTTGTAGGTTATGCCTCTTCAGGCAAAGGCTGCACCCAACGAGGACGCCGACAGCAGGGCGTCTGATGGTGTCTGTGGCAGATGAATCCAAAAGGGTCAATGGTACAGCCATCTTGGTGACATGTGGAGGAACCAGAGTGCTGGTCGACGGATGGCATCACTAGACTAGTTAGTTGTCACTGCGGGGCAGCTTCCTTATCAGCTAAGTCTGTTACACTCCTGTGTACCACTTAGCATCCGATTTGGAAGCCCAGAGAGACCGTAGGGGCACAACACCATCTGTCTTATTACTGTGCAAGGCGTGTTGGAGTAGAGTTTCTGACAGTGTCGATCCAATGCTGGTCTTGTGGCCCATAAACGTGCCTGCAGAGACTAAACTCTCAGCACAGTCAACATCGAAATCAGTGGACAGCCGAAGAAGATCTAATCAGCCAATCATGTGGCAGCAAATCCTTGCATAAAAGCATGCAGACATGGTCAAGAGGTTTAGTTGTTGTTCAGATCTAACATCAGAATGGGGAAGAAATGTGATCTAAGTGACTTCGACCATGGAATGATTGTTGGTTCCAGACAGGGTGGTTTGAGTATCTCAGAAACTGCTGATCTCCTATGGTTTTCACACAGAACACCTTGAAGTGGATGGGCTACAGCAGCAGAAGACCACACTGTGTTCCACTCTTGGACCTAATCGTGGCTGCTAGGTGTATTGCAACTAAAGTATGAAATTACTTCAGGTATTCAGCAAGCTCCATCACAGGCACAACTCCCCCTGCCACCCAGGACATCTTCAAAAGGCAATGCCTCAAGAAGGCAGCATCCATCAATAAAGACCCTCACTATCTGCCCTCTTCATGTTACTACCATTGGGGATGTGGTACAGCAGCCTGAAGGCACACACTCAATGTTTTAAGAACAGATTCTTCCCCTCAGCCATCAGATTTCTGAATGGACAATGAGGCCATGAACACTGCCTCCCTATTCCTCTTTTACACTATTTATTTTATTGTAACTTATAGTGATTTTTTTTGTCTTTCACTGTACTGCTGCCACAAAACATAACATTTTATCACATATGTCAGTGATGATTTCAGATTTCCTTTTGTTACAGGAATCCATTCAACCCATACCAGCTGTCAGAGCAATCTCAAACTCCTACTTGTGTCCTTGTAACCCAATTATTCATTCATGCCCAATAGCACCTCCCAAACCGTGTTTCCTGTGGTGGGGGAGACTAAGACCAGAGGAAACAGTCTCAGAACAGAGGTACATCCATTTAAAATGGAGATGAGGAGGAATTTCTTTTGGTGAATCTGTGGAATTTGTTGCCACAGGTAGTTGTGCAGGCCAAGTCATTGGCTATATTTAAGGCAGAGGTTGATAGATGGTCGGGGCATGAAGGGATATGGGGAGAAGGCAGGAGATTGGGACTGAGAGGGAAAATAGATCAGCCATGATGAAATAGTGGAGCAACTCGATGGGCCAAATGGCCTAATTTTGCTCCTATGTCTAATGGTCTTATGGTCAAACCTTCCACTAGCCCCTTATTCTAAGGATAAATTAAGTTGCCAACTGGTCTAACAACCAGCAGGTCTTTGCGATGTTGGAGGAATCTAGCACACGTAGGTGACATGTGTGATACACACACACACACACACACACACACACACACACACACACACACACACACACACACACACACACACACACACACACACACACACACACTGATTGATAAGTTTGTGGCCTGAGGTAGAAGGAGATGAGTTATTAACTTCAAACTTTCTGCATTTTCACTCAAAGAGTTGAACTGCACGTGCATGTAATGAAAGCTGTATAACTCATCTCTTTCTACCTTAGGCCACAAACTTATCAATCACCCTGCCACGGACCACCTGGAGGTCCAAGATGCTCTCATTACATGCACGTGCATTTCAACTCTTTGAGTGAAAATGCAGAAAGTTTGAAGTTAATAACTCATTTCCTTCTACGTCAGGCCGCGAACTTATTAATCACCCCTGCTGTGGACCACTTCTACAAAGAAGGGATCTGTATGCTCCACGACCGCTGGACTAAGTGTGTAAATGTAGGAGGGGATTATGTTGAAAAATAAATGAGCTAGGTTTTCTAAAATTGACTCCTTCTAACTTGGGCCACGAACTTATCAATCACCCCTCGTATATAGTGCAAACATTTTAAAAAATTAAAAGTAGTGATGTAGTGTTCATGGGTTCAATGTCCATTCAGAAATGGGATAGCAGAAGGGAAGCAGCTGTTTCTGAATAATTGAGCGTGTATTTTCAGGCTCCAGTACCTCCTCCCTGATGGTAACAATGAGAACAGGGCACGTCCTGGGTGATGGGGGTCCTTAATGATGACTGCCACCTTTTTTGAGGCGTTGCTCCTTGAAGTTGTGCTGGGTACTACGGAGGCTATTGCTGATGATGGAGCTGACCAAGTTTACAATCCTCTGCAGCTTACTATGACCCCACCCCACCCTCCATAACAGACAGTGATGTAGCCAATTAGAATGCTCTCCACGATACATCTGTAGAAATTTGCGAGTGTCTTTCATGACATACCAAATCTCTTCAAACTCCTTTTTTCTCTGAAAGGGATTTCCCAAGTGTCCTCTACTCCAGAGCCTTCACAACTCCTGGCACATTCTCTGCTCTAAGTGATGTTGCTTGTATATGATGCATCAAATTTTGCCTTGTGCATTTTCCTGACTACAATATTCACTTTGCACAGAATCACAGTCAGCACTGTAAACTCACTCAGAAATCTCCTGCACTGGAGATTGGCTGTGCCTTCACTGAAGTCACTTTACACGTAAAAGCAAGTTGTAAGGACATATAAGAACATGAGGAATAGGAGCGGGAATAGGTCATCTAGCCTATTGAGCCTGTTCTGCTATTCAACAGGATCGTGGCTGATATGACAATAAAAGTTAATTCCCCGCAATGTAAAAATCTATCTGTGTCTTAAGTATATTTAATGAGATGGACTCTATTGTGTCCTTGGGCAGAGAATTATGCAGATTCAGCACTCTCTGGAAAAAGCAGTTTCCCCTCAACTCCCCATGCTAAATCTACTTCCCCCAAATCTCAAAGCTCTATCTCCTAGTTCTAGTCTCTAAGGAGGAGGATACAAAGACTCTATAAAAAGGGAAATAGCAGGAATGAGGGCGTGGACAACAGTTAACAGCTGAAGTATGCTATGGAGAACTGCAGGATTATCCATTTTGGTAGGAAGAATATAAAAGCAGGACCTGAATTATTTGGACATAGAGGGAAGGTTTGAGGAATATGGGCCAAATTTGGTCAAATGGGACCAGCTGGGACCAGCTGGAACAAGCATTTTTGGTGGGCATGAATTGGAACAAAGGACCTGTTTCCATGCTCACCGGAGAGAATCTAGTAAATTCTGATGTAGAACCATTTAACTATCCAATTGGATAAACAAAGTTTGTGGGCATGGACAGCAAATTGGGAGATAATTAGAATGCTGACCTTAACTGCAAAGCAAATAAAGCATAAAGGAATAGAAGTATATCTTTAAGATAAATAATGCTGGTGGGACCACTCCTGAAGTACTGCATGCGTCTTTGGTCTTCTTTAAGGAAAGATATATTTGCATTGAATTCAGTTTGGAGAAGGTTTGGTAGGTCAAATCTGAGGATGAAGAAGTTCTCTTAAAGGAGCAGGTTCTTAGGAAATTAGAAGAAGCTGAGGTGCACTCATTAAAACGTAAGTTTTTTTTTGTTGGGAATTGTAGAACGAGGGGACAGGGTTTCAAAATAAATGGTCACCCATTAAACACAGAGATGAGGAATTTCCTCTCTCAGACATTAATGAATTGTCAATGTTCACAATCTCAGAGAACAGTGGAGGCAGAGTAATGTAGTTTTCAGATGAGTCAGGGTTTAAAAGGAAAGGGGCAGGAAAGTTGAAGTGAGACCAGGGAGAGATCAGCCATGACTTGACTGAATAATGGAACAGGTTCAAGAGATCACACGGCTAGCTCTTGCTCATGTTATTTATGTTAACTCACTAATACTCACCCTCAGTTTGATCAGCATTCCAATTTCTGTAAGGCAAACATGACAAAAATCAGTTTAAGGAGGTGTCAAGATCTTTGACTTTGTATTTAACAAATGATTTGAAACAACTCATGCTTTTGTCTTTTTAGCATTTCATTTATTTATTAGATGAAGAGCCACTGTCCCTTCTTTCCACATAAGAGGTCTCGAATGTCAGTTTCCTAAACTCACAATATGACCATAAAAAGATAATCAGGGTGACCCCTTACCTCGAATGTTAGACGTATTGCATTGTGATGATCTCAGTATTACGAGGATACAAAGAATGGTCATCACCACCATTATCAATACCATGTACAAGTTAACGGAATTTTCTGAAATAAAATTGGTATGTATAAATATTGTTAAACATCTACATAACTGTGACGCATTTTCCTGAGTTAGGTGGACTTCAACCAGAGCTACTAAAACCTTTTGAAGACCTGAGGCTAGCTTCTTAGACCATAAGATCATAAGTCACAGGTGCAAAACTGGGCCATTCCATCATGACTGATTTATTGTTCCTCTCAACTCCATTCTCCTGCTTTCTCCCCATAACCTTTGACACCCTTACTAATCAAGAACCTATCAACCTCCACTTTAAGTATACCCAATAACTTGGCCTCCATAGCTACCTGTGGAAATGAATTCTGCAGATTCACTACCCTCTAGCTAAAGAAATTTCTCCTCCTCGCTGTTCCAAAAGGTCATTCTTCTATTCCATGGCTGTGCTCTCTGGTCCTAGACTTCCATAATATAGGAAACATACTCTCCACATCCACTCTCTCTAAGCATTTCACTATTCACCATCTGGTATTGGGGGGGGGGGGCAGGGGGTGGACTACTGCACAGGATTGAAATAAGTTGCAGAAAGTTGCAAAATTACCGGTAATCAGCTCTATCAGAGATACTAGTCTCCATAGTATCCAAGACATCTTCAAAGAACAGTGCCTCAGGAAGACAGTATCCATCATTAAGGACCACCACCACCCAGAACATGCTCTCTTCTAATTGTTAACATCAGGAAGGAGATATAGAAGCCTGAAGGCACATGATCAGTGGTTCAGGAGCAGCTTTTACCCCCTGCCATCCGATTTCTAAGTGGACACTGAACCCATGAACTCTACCTCACTACTCTTATTTATTTTGGTTTTTTGCACTACTTATTTTAACTTAACTATTGAATATACAGATATAATTATTGTAATTTTTCCCTATATTTATTATGTACTGCTGCCACAAAGTTAACAAATTTCATGACTTAAGCCAGAAATATTATACTTGATTCAGATTCTGATTCTATAATATTCAGTAACGTTTCTTCGCTTCTGAAACCTGTTTGTTCCAATAAACTAGCCAGGATATTCAGGAGATGCTTTATCTTTTCTCATTATCTCATCTCTATATGCATGTGATGATGAATTTCTTGAAGTTTTCATGAAGGAGGTTACTGTTTGCAAATGCCTCTTCGTTTCCCTCTGCTGGCCTATGCTCAAGTACCAATTGTGTTCCGTTGAGTGACACCTCACCTCCACTGTGGCTGACAGGTGAAGTCAAACACAAAAGAGAGGGCAAACTCTATAGCAAAAATTAGTGGGAAGCTAGAGGATTTGGAAGCTTTTACAAAACAACGGAACTAAAAAAAGTGATAGAGAAAGAAAAGATGAAATATGAAGGTAAGCTAGTCAATAATATAAAAGAGGATATAAAAGTTTTTCAGATATACAAAGAGTGAAAAAAGAGTTGAGAGTGAACATCGAACCACTTCATAATGATACTGGAGAGGTTGAAATGGGGAACAAAAGTGGTAGACGAACTCAATTAAGTATTTTGTGTCAATCTTCACTGTGGAAGACATTAGCGGTATGCCAGAAATTCAAGAAAGTCAGGGGCAGCAGAAGTGAGTCTTACAGTCTTAGCCACCATGCTATGGGTTCAAATCCCCCTCCAGAGATTGGAGCTCATAATCACAGTTACACAGTGAATGGGAGACCACTGAGGAGTGTAGTAGAACAGAAGGATTTGGGAATACAGACCCATAATTTCTTGAAAGTGGCATCACAGAGTCCTGAAAGAGAACCTTTGGCACATTGACCTTCCTAATTCCAAGTACTGAGTACAGGAGTTGGAATGTCATTTTGAAGCTATGTAAGATGGTGATACCAAATTTGGAGCATTGTGTGCAGTTATGGTCACCCACCTACATCAAAGATACCAATAAAATTGAAAAAGTATGGAGAAAGTTTACAAGGATGTTGCTGGGATTGGAGGACCGGGTTATAGGGAAAGGTTGAACACGTTAGGATTTTATTCCCTAGAGTGTAAGAAAATGAGGGGAGATTTGACAGAGGCATACAAAATTATAAAGGGTATGAATAGGGTAAATGCAAGCAGACTTTTTCCATTGAGGTTGGGTGAGGCTAGAACTGGAGGTCGAATATTAAGAGTAAAAGGTGAAATATTTGGGAAACCTGAGAGGGTGCTTCTTCACTCAGCTACCAGAGGAAGTGGTGGATGTAGGTTTGCTTGCAACATTTGAGAGAAGTTTGGATAAGTACATGGAAGAAGGGGAATGGAGGGCTATGGTCCGGGTGCAGGTCACTGGGATTAGGCAGAATAACAGCTCAACATGGATTAGATGGGCCAAAAGGCCTGTTTCTGTAACTATGATTACTATACTTTTGGTGATGCCGTCCTTTAAGTGAAACATTATACCATCATCCGTCTGGTAAATGTGAAAAATCACCTGGCAGAATCTTGAATAAAAGGCAAAGGAGGGGGTCCTGTTTGGTGTTGTGTCCATCATTTATACCTCAACCCACACCAACAAAAAAAACCTAAATTATCTGATTGTTATCTCAAGTTATATTTGTGGGTGCTTGCTTTGCACAAATTGGTCGTTGTGTTTTCTGCTTTACAAGAGTGACTGAATTGGAAGAGTGCTTCTTTGCATGTACAGTGTATGGGAACGTCATGGGGAAATGGAAAATGATACTGAGATGCAAGCCTTTCCCTCTTGATGCCAAGAATTAATCCCTGTTTCGGGAAGTTTAGGAAACTCTGAATATTGTGAAGTCACAAGGGTCAGCTGCCATGTTCGGAATATACCAAAATCCACTTCTCTGGTCAGGAGTCCGTGCATTTTATTCCAAAATTTCCAATTTAAGACCTAGATGAGTGGATGTGGAGAGGTTGTTTCCAGTAGTGGGGGAGTCTAGGACCAGAAGGTGCAGCTTCCGTGTTGAAAGAGGTTAGATAAGAGATAAGGAGGAATCTCTTCATCTAGAGGGTGGTGAATCTGTGGGATTCATTGCCACAGACAGTTTTAGAGACCAAGTCATTGGGTATCTTTAAAGTTGAGGTAGATAGGTTCTGATTAGTGAGGAGCACCAAAGTTTATAGAGAGAAGGCAGGAGAATAGGGTTGAGGGGTTAATAAATTAGCCATGATGGCAGAGCAGAGCAGACTCAGTGGGCTGAGTGGCCTAATACTGCTCCTATGAATTATAGTCTGATAGTCTAATATTAAAGAGGCAATTGAAATAAATTTATTTTGAAGACCTTTATTCCATATTCCATGTTATGTTAATAGAAAGTATTGTTTTTGGTATCACCTTTGAAGTTGAAGCAGAAGAGCCCAATAAGGTTTCAAAGAAGAAAGATTAGTTTTATTTGTCACATGTGCATCCAAACATACAGTGCAATGTGTCATTTGTATCAATGACCAACACAATCAGAGGATGTGTTGGGGCAGCCCACAAGTAATGTCATGCCTCTGGCACTAACTACCATGCTCACAACTTACTAATAACATTAACTCGTACCTCGTTAGAATGTGGGAGGAAACTGGAGTACCTGGCAGAAACCAATGTAGTCACAGGAAGAACGTACAAACTCTTTATAGACAGTGTTGGGAATTGAACCCCAAATGGTGACAATGTAAAGCATTGAGCTAACCACTATACTATGTGCCATCTGCAATGTGATTTAAATCTGCAGTTATGAATCAAAAAACCAAGATAGATTTACACGTGTATAGAGAAAACTGGAGCCAACTTGCCCACAACCTGCACCCACAGACATAGCGTGGTTATGTTGGTTGAGCAATAAATTTTGTCTAGAACTTCACAAACCTTCCTCTTCTTAGAAGTATCTTTGGATCTTTACATCTGTCTAAGAAAGCTTATCATCACATCAGTAAATTTCAAAGAACTTTATCCTCTCTTCTGTCCTTCAATCTATCACTTCTAAAGAAAATCAAAGATTTTATACATTCCAGGAAGCAAGTAAAGTTTACACATAAATCCCCACAATCTATGCTGGGCAGAAATTAAAATGTTGCTTAGATTTTTTAAAACTACATGCGATACCTACTTAGCTTTTTAGAGGTAGTTAGCAACACTTTATGACTCTTATCTTCACAGAGGTTGTCAGAAGTGCTGTTGCCTTTATAACGAAGGATCATCCCCAAAGCTGTGCAACTGTAAAAGAAACAGTAGTCAGTGTCTTCTTCTTGACCACTGCAGGTGCAATGAGGCAAAAGTGCATTAAAAAGTAGAAGTAAATTTATCATTATCGAAGTACATAGATGTCACCATGTATGACCCTGAGATTCATTTCCTCGCAGGAGAACAGAAATACAATAGAATTTATGAAAAACTCAGCGAACAAAGACCGGCAAACAATCAATGTACTATACAACCAAATTGTGGAAATAAATAACTAAATAATGCTGAGAACATGAGTCCTTGAAAGTGAGTGCATAGGTTGAGGAATCAGTTCGGAGTCGAGGTGACTGAAGTTATCCACGCTGGTTCAAGCGCATGGTAATAAGTGTTCCTGAACCTGCTGGTGTGGGAGCTAAGGGCATGGCCTGAAGCTGGGGGTTCTTAATGTTGGATGCTATGGTGTCTCCATACCAGGCCATAATGCAACCAGTCAGGATACTCTCCACGGTGCATCTATAGAAGTTTCTCAAAGATATTTATTTATTGAGATACAACCCGGAATATGCCCTTCCAGCCCTTCAAGTCTTGCCACTCCGATTTAACCCTAGCCTAATTACAGGACAAATTACAATGATCAATTATTCTACCAACTGGTACGTCTTTGGTCTGTGGGAGGAAACCAGAGCATCCGGAGGAAACCCACACGGTCACGGGGGGGACATACAAACTTCTTGCAGGCAGCAGTAAGAACCGAACCTCTCTGGTACTGCGAAGCGCAGCGCTAGTCACTATGCTGCCCTAGTGCCCCAATGATGACATGCTGAATCTAGGCAAATTTCTAATGAAGTAGAGGCGCTGATGTGCCTTCTTTGTGATGGCCCTTGCCAGCTGGTCCCAGCACTGACCCTCTGATATAATAACACCACTAGGAACATGGAATTAGGAACTAGGAACATGAGCAAGAGACTGAGATAGTGCAGAAGAATAGATTTCATATCAATCAATATTAATCTCCCCTCCTTGTGTGGGGAAGGATCTAAAGCAGTACAGTTGAACCATCAGTGTAAGAATCCCAGGTATACAAATAAGTCCACAAAGCATCAGGGGCACACGTGTCATTCTAACTGGAAAATCTAGTTTGCTGGTGGTGGGAAAACACTGCAGAAAGTTGCAGACTCAGCCAGCTCCATCATGGGCAGTAGTCTCCCCAGCATCGAGAGCATCTTCGAAAGGCGATGCCCCAAAAAGTTGGCATCAATCGTTAAGGATCCCCTTCACCCAGGATCATGCCCTCTTCTCTTTGCTACTATCAAGGAGGAGGTACAGGAGCCTGATGACACACAGCCAATGCCTTGGTACTAGCTTCTTCCCCTCCACCATCAGATTTCTGAATGGACAATGAACCCATGTACAATACATCTTTTTTATGCTCTCTTTTTGTACTGTTTATTTAATTTTAAAAAAAATAAACTTATTGTAATTTATAGTTTCTTATTATTATGTATTGCAATTTACTGCTGCAAGCAACAAATTTCACAACGTACGATAGTGATTTTAAATCTGATTCTGATTCTGAATCAATTTAGAGTTGAGGTGAATGAAGTTAACAACATGGTTCAGGAGCCTGATGGCCGTAGGGTAATAACCATTCAAAAGTTTGAGCCTTTCCACAGATTCCAAGAGAAGGACTTACTTAGTGTGAGGTTGGCATTTGCGCATCTGTGTGGTATTCCGGAATGTTCCTGAAGAACAAGTCTGACATGCCTCTCTGTAGTGAATCTCATTACCTTGAAAAGACAGAATTGAATGACAAAACCAAAGATTTAACTTAACAGAACTAGCAGTCCAACATTGACTCAGCTAAAGCATACATAACACACACAATGAGCTCTTTCTGTTTTGCCACAGGAAAGCATCTTAACTCTCACCTCCCTCAACAAGAGACAACGCCCAATTTACATCCTTACCCAGCTCTGCTCTTTCAGTGAGTGCAGTAACTTGTAGTGAGTTAAATAACATTCAAACCACAATAAAACCCGTGAACTAGAAAAGAGCCTTCAATCTGTTAGTTTGCACCAGCAAAAAATGATGGTGTGTGTGAAAAACTGCTGCACTTGTTAATTATCCGGTCCCTTTTTAGCCGTAGCACTCCAGTTAAATCATGTTCGGAATATCAATGTCTCTTAAGAATCCTAAATTGCCTGCAGTTGGACATTCTTCAACACCATGTCACAGTAATAAGGTTACTTACTGTCTACAGAATCTACAGAAACTAACTTCATCACCAGAAGAATGTTATTTGTGTTTGGCCAAACCAGACATAATTGGAGATGGTTAACTCTTCCTTTCCCCCCCCCCCCCCCCCACCTCTCCATTTTCTGAAGGGATTGCTCTCTATGTGACTCTCTGAAAACACTTACCCCGTCCCACTGATCTACCTCCTGGTGCTTATCCCTCCAAGCATAACAGGTGCTACACCTGCCTCTGCACCTCCTTCCTCAACACTATTCAGGGTCCCAAGCAGTCTCTGGAAATCATCTACTGTATCTGGTGTTACCAACGCGGCATCCTTTGAATCGGTGAGGCCCGAAGCAGATTAGGGACTGCTTTGTTGAGTGCCTTTGCTCTGTTTACCCATTTCGATCAGCTTCCCACTCCCACTCTGATGTGTCTGTCATGGCTTCCTCTACTGCCGTGAGGTGAAACTCAGGTTGGAGGAGACTTCATTTCCATCTGAGCACCCTCCAGCCTGATGGCATGACCACTGATTCCTCTAACTTCCTGTAAGTTCTCCCCCCCTCCCACCTACTCAATTTTTCCATTCTGGTTCCCCTGTCACCCCCATCAAAGTTAAAAGTTGAAAGTAAATTTATTATCAAAGTACATATATGTCACCATATACAACCCTGAGATTCTTTTTTTTTTTTTGGGAGCATACTCAATAAATCCAATAACCATAATAGAAAGACTGCACTAACAGGACAGACAACCTGTGTACAAAACAAACTGTGCAAATATAAAAAGAAAGAGAAAAAGAAATAATAACAATAATCACAAATAAATAAATAAGCAATAAATATCGAGAATGTGAAATAATGAGTCCTTGAAAGTGAGTCAATAGGTTGTGGGAACAGTTCAGTGACGGGGCAAGTAAAGTTGAGTGAAGTTATCCCCACTGGTTCAATAGCCTGATGGTTGAGGGGTAATAACTTGGTGATGTCCTGTACCTTCTTCCTGATGCAGTAGTGAGAAGAGAACATGACCTGGATGATGAGTGTCCCTGATAATGACTGCTGCTTTCCTGTGACAAGGATTTATGTAGATGTACTCAATGGACTTTACCCATGATGGACAGGGCCATATTTAGCAAGATTTTCCATACCAGGCTGTGATACAGCCAGTCAATATACTCAACACCACATATCTACAGAAGTTTGTCGAAGTTTTACATGTCACCCTGATTCTTCACAAACTTCTAAGGAAGTAGTGGTGCTGCCGTGCTCTCTTCATTATTGCACTTATGTGCTGAGCCCAGGACAGGACTTCTGAAACAATAACACCGAGGGATTTAAAGTTGCTGACCTTCTCCAGCTCTGATTCCCCCAATGAAGACTGGCTCATGGACCTCCAGTTCCTCCTCCTGAAGTCAATAATCAGTTTCTTGATCTTGCTGACAGTAACAGATTGCTGTTGTGGCACCACTCTGGCAGATTTTCAGTCTCCTTCCTGTATGCTGATTCATCACCACCTTTGATTTTCTCCATGACAGTGCTGTCAGCAGCAAACTTAACTATGGCATTGGAGCTGTGCTTAGCCACATAGCCATAAATGTAAAATGAGTAGAGCAGGGGAGTAAGCACACAGCCTTGTGGTGCACCTGTGTTGATGGAGATTGTGGAGGTTTATGTTGTTGGTTATCCAAACTAACAGGGGCCTGAAAATGAGGAATTTGAGGATCCAATTGCTCAAGGTGGTAATGAGGCCAAGGTCTTGAAGGTAATTGATTAGTTTTGAGGGGATGATAGTATTGACTGCCAAACCTTACTCATTAAAGAGCATCCCTTTGTATGCATCTTTGTTGTCTCAATGTTCCAGGATTGAGTAAACAGCCAATGAAATGGCATCTGCTATGGACCTGTTGTTCTGGTAGGAAAATTGGAGCAGACCTAAATCACTTCTCAGACAGGAGATGGGATGTTTAATCACTAACCACTCAAAACACTTCATCACAGTGGATATAAGTGCTACTGGACAATGGTCATTAAGGCAGGTTACCACAATCTTCTTGGGTATCAGTATAAATGAAACCTGCTTGAAGCAGATGGGTACCTCAGACTGCCAAAATGAGGTTAATGATCTCAGTGAACACTCCAGCCAGCAGACCAGTACAGGTCTTTCGTACTCAGCCAGGTATCCCATCTGGGCTGGATGCTCTCTGAGGGTTCACCTTCTGAAAGGATGCTGTCACGTCAGCCTCAGAAACTGAAATCACAGGACCACTGGGGGCTATGGGAGTTTGTGATGGTGTTTCCTTGTTTTGATGGTCAAAGCAAATATAGAAGGCTTTGAGCTCATCTGGAAGCAAAGCCCGTTTGTCATCAGAGTCGCTTGATTTCACATTGTAAGAGGTGATAGTTGCATCTGTACAATTACATATCAATTAAATAAAGCACGCATGTGGGAGATGGGTGTATTTACATTGCAGCAAGCAAGAGAGAGAGAGAGAGAGAACACAATGTGCATGTGGAGACAACAGCAAATGCACAGACAACCGATCAATACATAGTGCTAATGGGGGGGAGGGTCACTGCTCTAAAAGAAATAGATTCATATATTACACCCTCTCCCTTTAGATTAATGCAACATAAAACTGTACATGTACAAAACATTCAATTTTCCATTCATAAACCCATATCCCAAATAAACATGCTTTCACAATAAGAGTCCATAACTAACTTCACATTTCTAAAGGTTCAGTCTTTCAGGCGGCACTCTGTTTCTTTCAGGATAGCTCCTCTGGACCTGTGGAGTGGCATCAGGTTTGGCAGGAGTCTTGTCAACAATAATGTTCTTGACATGCCGCTGGACCTGTGGCGTGGCATTGGGTTTAGTAGGTGTCTTGTCTAAGACAACGTTCTCAGTTTCCCATGTCACATTGCTGTCAGTGACATGATCATCACTGAGCTGTAAGTCCAGTGACTGTAATGTGTCCGTCTTGTTGGGTGCAGTCAACTCAGTTGTGTTCTTCGGTTGAGCATCCAGTATCTGGTCCACATGACATCTCCATGTCTGATCTCCAACATCCACTGTGTATATCAGTGGTCTAGTTCTTGTAGCTATCCTACTGAGTGTCCACTTGTCTTCTCCATAATCACGCGCTAGGACTTCCCGTCCAATATCGAAGCTCCTTGCTGCTTCACTTGGCAACTGGCTGATCTGTTTATTCTGCACTTTGCTCCATAGATCTGGTTTCAGAAAGGCTATGCGAGATCTGATTCCTGCTCATGGACAGCTTTGCAAGTGTTCAATTTGTCATTACATGCACAAAGTTCTGATGCAAAAAAAGGAAGTTGTCCACCTTGTGCTGTAGAGAAATGCCCTCCTTGTCCATTGCTTTAATGGACTTCTTGAAGGTTTGGATAAACCTTTCAGCTAACTAATTTGTTGCTGGGTGGCAAGGAGCTGACTTGAAATGTCTGATGCCATTTTTATTCATGAACAGTTGGAATTTTTCTGACATGTATTGTAATCCATTGTCACTCACAATTTGTTCTGGTAAGTCATTTCTGGCAAAGATAGTCCTCAGAGCAGAGACAGTCTTTGCTGAGGTGGTTGACTTCATTGGTATAACCTCTGGCCACTTCAAATGAGCATCCACAGCAATCAGAAACATGGAGTTCATGAATGGCCCAACAAAGTCAAAACGTATTCTTTGCCATGATGAAGACAGCCATTCCCATGGGTCTAACGCTGCTTGTGGGGTGCATTTTAAACTTCTTGGCACCCAAACAGCTTTTGGCCAAGTCTTCAATCTGTTTATTTATTCCCTTCTCAAACACCTTCTGATTAGCATTAAGCAGCTATGACATCCTCTGGTTAGTGTTACCATTTGGGCTCCAGTTGCCTGTTTATGCCATATTGAGAGCTTTGATTGAGTGCCAGTATAGTTAGATTTTTCTCAACCATTCATCCTGAAAAGTGCTGGCCCTCCACTTTTCAATACATAAAGCTCTACCTGCTGTGTTTGGCCTCCATACATTTACCTTCAGTTTGCCTTTGTGGAACACTTCTTTGCCTCCGTAGGTCTTTAGCATCACTGAGGTCTTCTGTGACGGTATCTTAGGAAGTATTCTATTGTAGTCAGCCTCCGAAATTATAGACAAAGCTGACCCTGTGTCCAGTTCCATTTTCAGTTTTACAACAGACACATCTATTGTGATCCATATGATTTTTGTGATCTCCTTCCGTAATACTATGCAATTCTACGCATGGCAGCTCATCTTTGTCAGACTCTGTGTTGTCTGATTCTGTTTTACATTCGGGAACTTTATGCATTTGCTCAGTTTTGTGTGTGATACTCTTCACTTGGTGTTGTTTTTCTCTTTGGTTGTGGGTTTTGTCTGACTTGCACACTCTCTCCATGTGACCTTGTCTGTGACACTTTCTTCACACTTTTTCTTTGTTCCCCTTTGTATTTTGGAATTTCTTACCGGCAATTGATCCACCAATGTGTGTGACACTTTCTGCTGGGTCACAGCATGAAGACTTTTCTTCTTCAGTTGTCAATAATGGAGGATGTGACAAGCCATCAGTGTTGCTGTGTTGTTTGGTACCCTTGAACTCTATGTCATAAGAGTGGGCTCATAGGAATAGTGCCTAATGTTGTAACCGGGAAGCAGTCATCACTGGAATTGGACAACAGTATATGCTCAGAAAGCAATTCAATACGTAGTGCTAAGGGGGAGGTCATTTCTGTAAAAGAAGTATAGCCATACAATACAGTGATATCATTCAAGCCCTACCACAGCTGTTGAGCATCCATCATTGATTTGTTTAGTCCGGAATTGCCACTTTGCCCATGAGATGGGTTTCTGGAGATTGTTTCTGGACACCTTGTGGTTTTCTTGGTTGCCAGACTTGAATGCCTCTGATCTGGTCCTCAGGAGACTGTAGCTCTCACAGTTTATTCAGGGCTTCTGGTTGGGGAAGATTCTGAATGATTTTCTGGGGACACACTCGTCTACAACTGCTTTTATAATGTCTGTGACAACTGTGGTGTATTCATTCAGATCCAAGGGTGAGTCCTTGAACATGGCCCAGTCACCAACGAGAAGAACTCCTGTAGCCACTCCTCTGTCTCCTGCAACTACCTCTTCGGTGTCCTAATATCTGCAGCCTTGCTCTTTTAGCCTCTGCCTATATGCTGGTAGGAGAAGGGCAGCCAAGTGATCAGATTTCCTGAAATCTGGTCAGGGCATGGAAAGGTAGGAATTCCTTCTCTTAATATAGCAGTGTCTAGTGTGTTGGGATCTCCAATGCTACAGGTTATAAGTTGATGGTAATTGAACAGGGATTTCTTCATTTCTTCAAACAAGCCTGATTGAAATCCCCAACTATGATATAAAGCTCTTCGGGTGTGGGAAGTTTCTTGTTTGGTGATGTTGCTATGCAGTATCTCAAGCACTTGATTATGGTCAGGTGCTGGTGATATGTCAACTCCATTGGTGGTATAAACCTATCCTCTCCCTACATCGCACTTCATTCCCCCTCCCTCACCACCCACCTTCCCCCTCACCTGGTCTCATCCATCACCTGCCAGCTTGTACTTCTCCCCCCTTACCCCCCACCACCTTCTTATTCTGGTTTCAGCTCCTTTGCTTTCCAGTCCTGATAAAGGGTCTCAGCCTGAGGCATCAACTGTTTAATCCCCTCCAAAAATGTTGCCTGACTTTCTGAGTTCCTCCAGCATTTTGTGTGCATTACTTGAATTACCAAATGATTTACAGTCTTTATAATGTCATTCATGTGAAGTGAATGAGAGGGAAGTTTCATCTTTTGAAAATAAAGTGAACTCCATACCTTTGGGAGGTCCATTTCCGCTATCACATTTCACACAATGTTCACATTTGGTTACATCTTCTGTGGCACAGTAATACTGGAAAGCGCATTCACATTTTCGGTTTGTGGTCTTGTTGCATGCAACTGTTTGAACACTGAAACCTGTAACAACCATCACCAAGAAGGACAAAGGTAAAGGGGGTATGGGAACACCACTATCTACTGGTTCCCCTTCAAGTCGCAAGCCACCCCAACTTGGAAAGGAGGTACTGTAGCATTAGGACAAGGACCGTTAGGATAGGAAACAATTTCTTCTCCCAGGCCGTGAGACTACTGAACTCCTGCCACCACCCAGAACTCATCTCATCACAAATGCCAATAGTGTTACATTGTTTATTTTTCAAACTTGTGACATAAATGCACCTATGCTAAATGTCAATCTTCTGGAATATACTTTATTAATTGTTAAGTTATTTGTGGTAATATTACTTTATGTGTTGTGTGTGTGAGTTATATGTTCTGAATTTTCTGGAGGGATGTTGTTCCTACCCAAGAGCATTGTGGCCAACAGACTGCAGGGTGACTCCTCAGACATTAGGAACAGGAGTAAGCTAATTAGCCTTTCAGACCATCAGTAACTGAACCGAAGTGTTCGGCTTCACACTTGACACACTGCCTCTCTTATAGGAGTCGTACAGTAGTGTAGTAGTTAGCATAACATTTCACAGCAACAGCTGTAAGATCGGGGTTCACTTCCAGCAACCAGAACACCCTCAATGAACGATGCCTCAACAAAGCATATCCATCATTAAGGACGTCACCCAGGACATGCCCTCTTCTCATTGCTATGATCAGGGAGGAAGTACAGGAGCCTGAGGACACACACTCAGTGATTTAGGACCAGGTTCTTCCCCTCCGCCATCAGATTTCCGAATGGTCCTTAACACTTCCTCACTAGCTTGCTCTTTTTTTGCACATTTTATTTATTTACGTATATTTCTTATTGTAAATTATAGTATATTTATTGCACTGTACAGTTGCCACAAAACAACACATTTCACAATGTACAGCAGTATCAGTGAGAATAGATCTGATTCTGAATAATGAAGGTATTTAAAAGCTTTACCTCTGCAGGGCCCAAAACATTTGAGACATTTGGACAGAGAATTCTCCTTTTCTGTATATGTTCCAGGCTTGCAAGGGACACATTTTGTCTGGTTTTTGTGTGGATCTGACTTATCCTTGTATTCACCTTTCAAAAGAAATAGAAGTATTTCACATTTCTTATGGATGGTGAGATGTCTTGATATACCCCATCATCCTCTTTGTAATAGATTATACACAGCAAAGTACCAGGAAAGAGCTGAGACACTTAATCTATAGAGGTGGCACATATGTATATACAGAAGGTGCTGGAAAAGGGCAAGAAAAATCATAAAGGATCCCAGCCCTCTGCTCATTGGCCACTTATCCCACTCACGTCAGCAAGGAGGCTACATAATATCCACGCCAGGGCCACCAGACTCAAAGACAGTTACTTTCTCCAAGCAGTAGGCTGATCAACACCTCCACCCACTAACCCACCACCAATACTTTATTATTTGCTGTCACTTTATGTACAGACACTCCCATGCCTAATATCATTTTATGGATATGCAATCATTCTGCATGTATAAGCTATTTTATGTATTTATATTTTTGTGCTTTTATTATTATTATTGTGTTCTTTATCTTATCATGCTTTTTGTGCTGTATCAGATCTGGAGTAACACTTACTTCATTCTCCTTTACATGTGTGCACTGAAAATATCCCTTGAATCTTGATAGAGCTGTTGGCTTCCAGTTGCAACAACCCAGATTCAAACCTACTCTGTGCTGCTTTCTGCATGTTGTTCTTTTGACCACATAGGTTTCCCCAACTGCTCTGGCTTCCTCCCACATCCAAAAGATGTGTGGGTTGGTAGAGTTATTGTTCCTAGTACGTAGGCGAGTGGTAGAATCTGGGGGAACTTGATGCTCACTCTCTATCCAAACTTTTTCCAAACTCCAAACATGATACCTCTGGCTCTAATTAAATGAGCCAGAAATTTAATAGAAATTGTGAACTTTGCTCCAAACAAATACGCATTTCCTTTGCCTAGATCATTCTTGCCTCCTATACCATGTTTGTGTTTAAATTATACAGATTGTGGTGAAAATAAAGAAAAAGGATTAGTGTTGATTGATAATACAGAGGAATCCCAACATCCAGGCCATGCCCTCATCTCGCTGCTGCCATTGGGAAGGAAGTACAGGAGCCTTGGGTTCCACACCACCAGGTTCAGGAACAGTTATTACCCGCCAGGCTCCTGAACTATCATGGATAACTTCACTCATTTGAAATATGAACAAATTCCACAACCTATGGACTCAATCTCAAGGACTCTACAACTCCTGTTCTCATTATTATTCACTTATCATTATTATTATTATTATTGTATTTGCACAGCTTGTGTTCTTTTGCATATTGGTTGCTTGCCAGTCTTTGTGTATAGTTTTTCATTCATTCTATTGTATTTCTTTGTTCTACTGTGATTATTACTTTATGTGTTGTATGTGTGAAGTTGAATCTCAGGGTAGCATACAGTGGCGTCAATGTACTTTATTAATAAAATTACATTGATCTTTTTTTGAAAATTGAACTTTGATAAGTCATTCATTATTATCAGGGTTGTTCATCTCCATTCTGTTGTTTGATCTCATCCAATGTCAAGTACCCCGATCTATTTAATTCCCAATCTTGGTTGCCTTGTAAGTAGTTCTCTGCAATGGCTCTAAGATCAAAGTTTTTTATCTCTATCTTTATTTATTAAGATATAGCACAGAATAAGCCCTTCTTGTCCTTCAAGCCACGCTGCCCAGCAATCACCTGATTTAATCCTAGCCGAATCATGGGACAACTTACAATGACCAAACTGGAGCATCCAGAAGGAAGCCATATGGTCACAGGGAGAATGTATGAACTACTTACAGACAGCGGTGGGAATTGAACACAGATCTCCTGTACTATAAAGCGTTGTGCTAACCTCTACTCTACTATGCTGCCCTTGTGCCATTAATTTATCTGTCTCATTATAAATGCTTCATGTCATCTTATACCTGTTTTTTAATTTAACGTTGCCTGCTGATACAGATTTCTCATGTTGTCAGTCCCTTTCACACACTCGTTATCATTTACTGTGCAGCCTTGTGATATTGCCTTTTATCTTTTAATCAAAATGTTTACCTGGAACTACCACCACAGGCCATTCCCCGGTAATGAACAAGTTCTGTTTTAACAGATGACCTTAAGTCGATTTTGCCCCACATCAGAAAATACACAAAAATCACATGATGCAGTACTCGAGCCTCCGTAGTATTGTAATGACTAACATCAAAGACTGTTACGAGAAAGAGAGAAAAATACACTCAGTGGTCACTTTATTACGTACCTCTTGTGCCTAATAAAGCAGCCACTGAGTGTATGTTTGTGATCTTCTGCTCCTGTAGCCCATCCACTTCAAGATTCAATGTGCTGTGCATTCAGAGATGCTCTTCTGTACACCACTGTTGTAACACGTGGTTACTTGAGTTACTGTCACCCTTCTATCAGCTCGAACCAGTTTGGCCACCCTCCTCTCACCGCTCTCTCATTAACAAGGCAATAGAACTGCCACTCACTGGATGTTATTTTTTTCCCTCTGTTTTTTTGCACCATTCTCTGTAAACTCTTTAAACTGTTATGCATGAAAATCCAGAGAGATCAGCAATTTCTGAGATACTCAAATCATCCTTGTCTGGGACCAACAATCATTCCATGGTGAAAGTCACTTTGATCACATTTCTTCCACATTCTGATGTTTGCTCTGAGCCCCTTGACCATGTCTGCATGTTTTTATGCATTGAGTTGCTGCTACATGATTGGCTGATTAGATATTTGCATTAACAAGCAGGTGTACCTAATAAAGTGGCCACTGAGTGTATTTCTGCCATTCACAGAAATGAATGTATGTATGCATGCTGGATTTTTGAACCTGGTGGTGTGGGACCTAAGGCTCCTGTAGCTCCTTGTCAGTGACAGCATCGAGAGGAGAGCATGATCCTTGATGATCGGCAGTGATAAATAGATTTTGGCTTGGAAAAACTGTGGTGTATCCAGTTTGGATATGGATATATAACATAGGAGATAAACACTAATGGGAGCAGTTTATGGGTGTTCTATGACAACTGCATTTTTGCAGAGAATATTAATGAAGAAATAAGAAAAAAATAATACAACAATCATGTGGCTTCACTTTCATATTTCTTGAGGATAATAAATAGCACAGAATGCATCTATAGGAAGTTTCCTAGAGTGAAATATCACAATATTTCCATGTGAACAGGATATTTTGATCATTTTGTATAATGAGAGAGGGTAAATGAGGAGATGAAGGGTTTTGGCCCGAAATGTCATCACTACCTCCTCCCATAGATGCTGTCTGGCCTGCTGAGTTCTGCCAGCATTTTGTGTTTTTACCCTATGTACAGCCTTGAGATTCATCTCCTTACAGGCAGCCACAAAGCAAAGAAACCCAAAAGAATCCATTAAAAAATTAAAACCATCAAACGCCCAATGTTCAGAGAAAAAAAAATGGTGCAAAAAGTAAAAGTAAGCAAATAGCATTCAGGACTGAAGTTTTCCAAAAGTGAGTCCACAGACATGAAGCCAGGCATCACTGCAGCCAGAGCAGGCCATAGCCTCAGTTCAGCACAGAGCCGAGTAAATGTTGCGAGTGGGGGCATACAGGATAGTGATAGATCAGCTGGTTGACTGGTGTCACAACAACAATCTTGCACTGAAGGTCACCAAGACCAAGGAATTAATTGTGGACTTCAGGAAGGGCAAATTGGAGGAACATGCACTAGGCTTCACTGCGGGGTCAGCGGTGGAAGGGGTGAATGGCTTCATGCTCCTGGGGGGGGGGGGGGGTCAACGTCACTAGGCCAAACACATTGATGCAATTGTGAAGAAGGCACACCAGCAGCTATACTTCAATAGCTGTTTGAGGAGATGTGATATGTCACCAAAGATTCTACCAAATTTCTTCAGAGGTACTATGGAGAGCATTCTAATTGGTTGCATCGCCGTCTGGTATGGAGACAGTGATGCACCGATCCCCAGCACTGAAGACATCTTCAAAAGGCGATGCCTCCAAAGTATGGCATCCATCATTAGGGATACTCACTACCCAAGACATGCCCTCTTATCATTGGTGCCATCAAGGAGAAGGTACAGGAGCCTGAAGATACACACTCAACATTTTAGGAACAGCTTCTTCCCCTCCGCCATCAGACTTCTGAAGTGTAATGAGCAGTATCTTGCTATTCCTCCTCTGCACTATTTATTTATTGTAAGTTGCAGTAATTTTTCTGTTTTGCATTGTACTGCTGCCACAAAACAGCATTTTCAACAACATATGTCAGAGATAACAAGTGTGAATCTGATTCTTTTGAGGTTCTTTTCACTTGAACTCTGTGCATGGTAGCATAGTGGTTAACACAATGCTTTACACTACAGAAGACCAGATTTAATTGCCACCGTTGTCTGTGAGGATTTTGTACATTCTCCCCATGACCACATGGGTTTCCTGTAAGTGCTCCGGTTTCCTCCCACAGTCCAAAGATGTTGGCAGATTAATTAGTCATTGTCAATTTTCCCACGATTAGGCTAGAGTTAAATTGGAGCTGCATCTCATTAAGTGGATAGATAGATAAATAAGTATAACCATATAACAATTACAGCACGGAAACAGGCCATCTCGGCCCTTCTAGTCCATGCCAAATGCTTACTCTCACCTAGTCCCACCTACCTGCACTCAGCCCATAACCCTCCATTCCTTTCCTGTCCATATACCTAGCCAATTTTTTTTTTTAATGACAGTATCGAACCTGCCTCTACCACTTCTACTGGAAGCTCGTTCCACACAGCTACCACTCTCTGAATAAAGAAGTTCCCCCTCGTGTTACCCCTAAATTTTTGCCCCTTAACTCTCAACTCATGTCCTCTTGTTTGAATCTCCCCTACTCTCAATGGAAAAAGCCTATCCACGTCAACTCTATCTATCCACCCTCATAATTTTAAATACCTCTATCAAGTCCCCCCTCAACCTTCTACACTCCAAAGAATAAAGACCTAACTTGTTCAACCTTTCTCTGTAACTTAGGTGCTGAAACCCAGGTAACATTCTAGTAAATCTTCTCTGTACTCTCTCTATTTTGTTGACATCTTTCCTATAATTCGGTGACCAGAACTGTACACAATACTCCAAATTTGGCCTCACCAATGCCCCATACAATTTTAACATTACATCCCAACTCCTATACTCAATGCTTTGATTTATAAAGGCCAGCATACCAAAACCTTTCTTCACCACCCTATCCACATGAGATTCCACTTTCAGGGAACTATGCACCATTATTCCTAGATCACTCTGTTCTACTGCATTCCTCAATGCCCTACCATTTACCATGTATGTCCTATTTTGATTAGTCCTACTAAAACATAGCACCTCACACTTATCAGCATTAAACTCCATCTGCCATCTTTCAGCCCACTCTTCTAACTGGCCTAAATTTCTCTGCAAGCTTTGAAAACCTACTTCATTATCCACAACACCACCTATCTTAGTGTCATCTGCATACTTACTAATCCAATTTACCACCCCATCATCCAGATCATTAATGTATATGACAAACAACATTGGACCCAGTACAGATCCCTGAATAAACAAAGAAATGACAAATAAATAATAACAATATATTACAGCATCCGTCAGACTAATCATTAGTAATGGTAGATAAAACGTAAAAATTATTCAGAAAATTTTGGGAAAGAATAGTTCTTTTACCTGGGGGGCACTTCTTCTGAGAAACCTAAAAAATAAAAATAAAATGAGACGATTACAACTTCAGATGGTAACACAGCAAATGAACATAGCAGAGTACCATATGAGAGTTACCAGATGAGGACTGTTTGATGGCTCTGGGCTAATACTCACTGGAATTCAGAAGAATGGGAGGGGGATCTCATTGAAGCATGTCAAATGTTGAAAGGCTGGGATAGAGTGGATGTACTGAGGATGTTTCCTATGGTGGGGGAATCTAGGAACAGAGGGTACAGCCTCAGAATACAGGGATGTCCATTTAGAACAGAGATTAGGAGGAATTTCTTTAACCAGAGAGTGATGAATCAGTAGAATTCACTGCCACAGGTGGTTGTGGAGGCCAAGTCACTGTGTATATTTAAAGAGGAGGTTGATGGCTTTTTGATTAGTCAGGGCATGAAGGGACATGGGGAGAAGGCAAGTGACTAGGGTTGAGAGGGAAATGGATCAGCCATGTTGAAATGGTGGAACAGACTCAATGGGCCAAATGGTCTAATTCTGCTCCTATATCTTATGGTTTTAGTACTTTGGCCCACGATGTTGTGTCCACCTTTTAAAATCAATTTAACCCTTCTCTCCCAAATAGCCCTCCATTTTTCTATTATTCATGTGCCTATTAAGAGTTTCTTAAATGTATCTGCCTCTACCACCACTCCTGGCAGGGTGTTCCACACACTGACTACTCTCTGTGTAAAGAACCTAGCCCCGACTTCCCCCTTATACTTAAAAGATTCAAGATTGCTTATTGTCCTTCTTCAGTACATGAATGTAAAGGAGAACTAAATGATTGTTACTCCAGAAACGATGCAGCATAAAAATAAGACAATAAGCAAAAAAACACAATAAATATAAATAGAGAAGCAATCCTATCAAACACCATGTACAGATAACTGCTATATATACACAGATTGTATGTACATAAAGTGATGCTAGGTGCTCTGTATGTAGAGGTAGTGGGAGTATGGGGTGGGTTAATGGATGGAGGTCAACTAACTAGAGTGCTGATCAGCTGGTTGAAATATTCACTGAGATCTTTGACCTCTTGCTTCAGCAGTCTATTATACCGGTGCCTAAGAAGAACGCAGTAACCTGCCTCAATGATCATTGTCCATTGGCACTACATCCACTGTAATAAAGCACTCTGAGAGGCTGGTGATCAAACATATCAGCTCCTGCCTGAGAAATGACTTGGATCCACTCCAGTTTGCCCAGAGGCACAACAGGTCACCAGCAAGTGCCATCTCATTGGCTCCTCACTCAACCCTGAAACATTTGAACAGCAGAGATGCATATATCCGGATGCTCTTTATCAAGTACAGCTCAGCATTAATACTATCATTCTCTCAAAACTAATCAATAACCTTCACGTCCTTGGCCTCAATACCTCATTCTGCAATTGGATACTTGATTTCTTCACTTGCAGACCCCAATCAGTTTGATTTGGCAACAGCATCAGGAGAGGGAAACCAGAAGTCCATGAGCCAGTCCTCATAGGGGGATCAGAGGTGAAGAGCATCAGTAACTTTAAATTCCTGGGTGTCTCTATCTCAGAGGACCTGTCCTGGACTCATCATTTAAGTATAATTGTAAAGAAAGGATGACAACACCTCTACTCCCTCAGGAGTCTGTGGAGATTGGGCAAAAACCTTGGCAAACTTTTATAAATGTGTGGTGGAAAGTGTGCTGACTGGCTGCATTATGACTTGGTATGGGAATACCACTGCCTTTGAGTGGAAAATCCTACAAAAGGTAGTGGGTTCAGTCCAGCACATCACAGGTAAAACCCTCTCAACCATTGAGCACATCTACATGAAATGCTGCCATAGAAAAGCAGCATCCGTCATCAAAGATCCTCACCAGCCAGGCCATGCTCTTTTCTCGCTGCTGCCATCAGGTAGAAGGCACAAGAGCCTCAGGACTCGCACCACCAGGTTCAAGAATGGTTACTACCCCTCAACCATCAGGCTCTTGAACAAAAGGGGATAACTACACTCAATCAGTTTCTGTTGTTCCCATAACCGATGGTCTCATTTTAAGGACTCTTTATCTTGTTATTCCATGTTCGTTATTTATTGGTATTTATTTATATTTTCATTTGCACACTCTGTTGTTCATTGATCCTGTTTACAGCTACTGTTCTATAGATTAGCTAAGTATGCAGGCAGAAAAAGAATTTCAGGGTTGTGTGTGATGACGTGTATGTACTCTGATAATATTTTTGTTTTACTTTATTTCAATCCAATGTCCTCCACGAACTCTATCAGCACAGATGCACCACAGGCTATGTGCTTAGCCTCTGATCTACCCATTTAATGCTTCTGACTGCATGATAAGCATAGCTCCAATGCCATATTTAAGTTTGCTGATGCCACCACTATCACTGGCCAAATTAAAGGTGGTGATGTATCAGTATATAGGAGCAAGACCATGGAGCTGATTATTGACTTTAGGAGGAGAAAAAGCAGAGGTCCATGAGCCAGTCCTCACTGGGGGATCAGAAGTGGATAGGGCCAGCAACTTTAAATTCTTTGGTGTTATAATTTCAGAGGACCTCTCCTGGGCTCAGCACATAAGTGCAATTATGAAGAAAGCACGGCAGCACCACTACTTCTTTAGCAATTTTTGAAGAGTCGGCATGACATCTAAAACTTTGACAAACTGCTACAGATGTTTAACGGAGAATATATTGACTGACTGCATCATAGCCTGATATGGAAACAACAATGCTCTTAAATGGAAAGTCATACAAAAAGTAGTGGATATAGCCCAGGCCATCACAGGTAAAGCCCTTCCCACCACTGAGCACATTTACACCAAAGCATTGTCACAGGAAAGCAGCATCCATCATCAGGGACCCCCATCACCCAGGCCATGCTCTCTTCTCACTGCTGCCATTAGGTAGAAGGGAATAAGGGACTCACACCACCAGGTTCAAGAACAGTTACTACCACTCAACCATCAGGGTCTTGAAGCAAAGAGGATAGCTTCACTCAACTTCACTTGTCCCAGCACTGAAATGTTCCCACAACCTATGGACTCACTTTCAAGGTCTCTTCATCTCATGTTCTCAATATTTATTGCCTATTTATTATAATTATTATTTTTATTATTTCCTTTTGTATTTGCACAGTTTGTTGTACAGTATTTTGCCCACTGGGTTTCCACCTTGTTGGTGCGGTCTTTCATTAATTCTATTATGATTAATAGATTTATTGGGTATGCTGGCAAGAAAACTAAGCGCAGGGTTGTATCTGGTGACATATATGTACTTTGATAATAAATGTTCTTCAAACTTTGGAAGAGCTGATCAGCCTGGGGGATTGACGGGGAGGGGGCATAACTATTTTTGTGCCTTGTGGTCCTGGCATAACCTTGTCATTGACTGAAGTGGGACAAATTGTTCATAAACAGAGACTGTTTCCTCCAATCACCTTAAAATTATGCCCTCTCATTTTAACTATATGAAAAGAAGAGAAAATATAATTTTAGGAGAAATTTGTCTGATCACAAGTGAAAATTCACTTCTAAATTTGCTGCAGGTCATGATATTTTTATTATTGTATTTCTTTGGATGGCGTAAGGGAGTGGAAGGGATAGCAAGTAGTCCTTGTGAAGTACTTCAGTGGCTAACTCTTTGAACTAGTTTTTTTTATATACGGTGGATTCCAGTTAATTGGGACACATCAGGACATTTTGGCCCAATTAAGCAGCTGTCCAATTAGCCAGTTTCATGGAAATAGTTAAAAAGTTATAAAAAAAAGACAAACTACTGCTTAACTAAATAACAAATTAGAACTCTACAATATTACAACAGTACTATAAAACTTCTTATTAGTTCCTAATTGTTATTGATGGATGAATTAATCCAGTGTATGTCACCATGTTCTTTTGATTGACTAAAAATGAACCTAGTGCAGATAAGCATGGTAGCAGTGATGCTATTTAGAAATGGTTTATTCTAAAAAACACATAAATGCATGCAATGAATGTTAGTTAGAAACTGTTAAGCAACAGTCTCCTGTCACAATCAAACAGCATAGTTTCCTACTAAAATGAAGGGAATCCCGGCTATTTTCTCGACTCTAATTTTTTCTTTAAGAGTTGCCCCAAATAAGCGGCTGTCCCAATTAACTGAAGGCCCAATTAACTGGAATCCACTGTATGTCTATATGTGGTTCAGTACTTCATAATCATTCTGTAAATGCATTACATTGTTTGATGCAAGATATTATAGTGCGGAAGATCATTTGTTCCAAAGAAGGCCTTCTAGCCACTTCCTTTCCAGTTCTCATGAAGAGCCTTGGCTCAAAATGTTAACTCTTTATTCTTCTCCATAGATGCTGCCTGACCTGCTGAGTTCCAACAGCATTTTGTGTGTGCGTTACTCTGGATTTGCAGCAGCTGCAGAATCCCTTGTGTTTATCATTTCTTCCAACGTGTTTCTGCTAGCACAAAATGGAAGCATTGAGGTCAGTCTGACTTCCCAGCTCTCGATCTGTGACCTCTTATTTTCTGGCTCTTAAGTGCTTATCCAGATAATTTCTTATTTACCGCAGTACAGAAAAAGCTATTTGGCACATCAGGTCTATACCAGCACCCAACAGAAGTCTCTCCTTATTTCCCTCTAGTCATAGAGCACCGGCCCATTTAGTCCTCTCAGTCTCCTTTGTTTCAGAGATCAACTCCAGTCTAGTCTCGCTTCATGCATAATTCTCCAGCAAACAATAATCAGAAAGGCAGATCAGTATACTCAGAATGCTGGAGCATCTCAGAAGGTCAGGCAGCATTTATGCAAAAGAATAAACAGTTGACATTTCAGACCCAGACCCTTCAAGACTGGAAAGGAGGTGGGGAAGAAGGCAGAATAAGAATGGGGGTGGGGGATTAAGGTGTACAGGCTGGTAGGTGAAACCAGGTGAGGGGGAATGTGGGTGGGTAAGGGAGGGGGGGATGAAGTAAGAAGCTGGGAGATGATAGAGGGACAAGGTAAAGGGCTGAAAAAGGAAGAATATGATCGGCCCCAAAAGAAATACAATGCCTTAGAAAGGCAGCATTCATGGGACAGGAGCCCTCACTAGTAAATCTAAAATGATTAATGTTGTGTTTAAGAATTTTTATTCTAAATTGTATCAATCTGAGCAATGTAATGATGGACAATCTAGGATGGAGTCCTTTTTCAGGAATTTAGATCTTCTAGGCATTTCTTCTGAACAAGAGTCCCTCCCCAAAGCTCCGTTATCTACACATGTGATACAGGAAGCTGTGAGACAGCTCCAAAGTAAGAAGGCCCCTGGTCCTGATGGACTCACTAGTGAATTCTATGAAGCGTTAACAGGGTCATTATCAGAACCTATGTTAAATATGTCCAATCATGCACTTAATTGCGGTCTCCTCCCACTGTCATTGAGATAAGCTAATATCTCCCTAATTCTTAAGAAAGGAAAGAGCCCTGAAGATTTTGCCTCCTACAGGCCTATTTCATTGTTAAATGTTGACTTTTAAATCTTACCTAAGACCTTAGCGTTGCGATTAGAAACTGTGATACCTTTTATCATAAAAGAGGATCAAATGAGTTTTGTAAAAGGCCGTAAATCATCTAACAATATCAGAAGATTACTTAATATGATTCAGGCATGTCAGCAACAGGCAGTGGACAGCTTGGTGGTTTCCTTAGATGCAGAAAAGGCCATTGATCGTGTCAAATGGCTATATCCTTTTTTCACTTTAGAATGATTTGGTTTGGGCAATAATTTTATTAAGTGGGTGAAGGTTCTTTATAATGACCCTTTGGCTGCGATTCTCACTAATGGTATTAGGTCAGATAATTTTAGTATTCTGAGGGGTAGCCAGCAGGGCTGCCCTTTATCATCACTACTTTTCACACGAGTGATCGAGCCATTGGCTGAGGCTGTTCGGCGAGATCTCAAAATATCTGTTCCAAATGTAAGACTAAAGTAACATGAAATTACATTGTATGCAGTTGATGTTATAATTTTCTTATCAAACCCTGCTATATCAGTGCACCACCTTAGACAATGCATCAATTCATTTAGCACCTTTTCAGGTAATAAAATCAAATTTACTAAATCAGAGGCTATGCCTCTGGGGAATCTGCCGCAGGTACCTGACACTCAGGGTGTTTTCCCCTTTAGATGGTCGCAGACAGGTTTTGTTTACTTAGGCATATTTATCACACCTATGTTTGATCAATTGTTCAAAGCTAACTTTACACAGTTATTTGACAAAATCAAACAGGATCTTGAGCGATGGAGCACTCTTCCCATTTCTTGGCTTGATTGAATATCCTTGCTCAAAGTGAACATTCTTCCTCATCTGCTCTACCCAATACGAATGATTCCAGTCATTTTTACCCAACAAATACTTATACAAAATAAACGGCTGGTTTGTTTCTTTCATCAGGAACAAAAAAAGACCCTGTATTGAAATGACTAAGTTACAGCCTCCCAGTAGTCTAGGGGGTCTGGATTTTCCAGACATCAAAAAATATCAATTAAGTTCCTTTTTATCATATGTGGTTGACTGGGTTTGCAGGGACCCCTCCTCAATTTGGCTAGACAGTGAAGCTTCACAAGCAAAATGCCCTCTTATTAATCTGCTTTTCCTCAATAAGATGAAACTAGTTAAGGAATATTGTCGCAATCCAATAATAATTAATACAGTCAGGGCTTGGAGGGCGGTGCAACAAATTGAGAGCAACGTAGCAAAAGTATCACCCTTCACTCCAATAACCAGCAGTCCAGATTTTCAGCCTGGCATAATGGATTCTGGATTTAAACTTTGGATTTCTAAGGGTATTTTCCATCTAGGAGATTTATTTGATGAAGGAATGATTATGTCTTTTAGTCAAATAGTACAGAAATTTAACATACCCAAGAAGGATCTTTTTCATTTCTTTCAGATAAGAGATTATATACTGAAAAAACATCATTGTTAACTGATTCCTATAGTTTTGACATAGAAAAGAGGGTGTTTTGTTCTAAGGGTGAAGTCTCCATTAGTACTTTTTACAGCATCCTGAGGGAATGTTCATGTGTAGAGGCTGAGCAGCTGGGAAGGGTCTGGGAGGAAGAGCTGGGAGTGGAAATTACAGCTGAAACATAGGAAGACACCTGTGATAATGCAAAGAAACTTTCTGTTTGTAATAGACCTAAAGCATTGCAACTCAAAATTCTGCATAGAGCCCATCTGACTCCAGATCGTCTCTTGAAATTTAAGACGGGGGTTTCTCCGATGTGTTCTAAATGTAAATACTGGAACTTTCACCCACTGTCTTTGGACTTGTCCCAAACTTCAGGCATACTGGAGTGATATTTTGGGTGAAATGGAAAAGATTCTGAAGATGGAGCTTGAACTGGACCCAGTGTCTTTTCTCTTAGGCTTACCCAGCAGTCATATTATTAATGCACATCAGAAAAAAACTTTTTAACATCCTGACTTTTTGTGCGAGGAAGAACATTTTACTTTGTTGGATATCCGATAAGGCCCCTGGGCTCTTTGGTTTCGTAAATTAATCATGGAATACAGTCCTTTGGACTTTTTGACATGTATGGTACACTCAAAAACAAATAGTTTTCATGGCAATCTTTTCTGCAGTATGTAGATGTAAACCAGTCTGCTATACTAATAAGGGCATTTGTATAGGATGTTGTGGTGATGTCTATATTTTAATGGAAGTGTTCTGATTGCTGATATCTGTGAGGGGAAGAAATGTAAATGTATCTGGAAATTGAAAGTTTTGTTATGCTGAGCAAAAAATAAAATTAAATTAAAAAAAGAAGAAAGGCAGCATTCATCATTAAGGACCTCCACCACCCAAGACATGCCCTCTTTTCATTGCTACCATCAGAGAGGAGGTACAGGAGCCTGAAAACACACAGTCAACATTTTAGGAACAACTTCTTCCACTCCACCAACAGATTTCTGAATGGACATTGGACCCATGAACACTACCTCACTATTTCAGTTTTCCTTTTGTACTCCTTATTTGATTTGATTTTTTAAAAAATGTCATAGTTCTTATGATTTATAGTATATCTTATGAGTTACACTGTACTGCTACCCCAAAACAACACATTTCATGATTTTCAAGTATGTCAGAGATAATAAACCTAATTCTGATTCTGAGACGATCATGGGAAAATGGGGAGGAAGGGCACCAGAGGGAGATGATGGGCAGGTGTGTAGAAGAGAAAGGTAAGAGAGGAGTCAGAATGGGGAATGGAAAAGAGAGAAGGGGAGGGGAGAGAAATTACCGTAACTTAGAGAAATCAATGTCCATGCCAACAGATTGGAGGCAACTCCTTGTTTGTGTGTGTGTTGGTGTCAGAAAGACAAATGCCACCTGCTCTTTTCACTAATTCTGCACAACAGCAACTAATTCAAAATTCCTCAAAACTTTTATCTCCAATAAAACCCCTTAGAGTCTAATGAGTTTCATTGGAAGTAAAATTTATTGTCAGAAAGAGTAACATTGCAAGCTACAACTCATGTCCTCATAATTATTTATTTATTAGTGACTTTTTAATATTGTGTTTGCTCTATTAGTCTTTTGCACATTGGTTGTTTGTCAGTCTTTGTGTTGTACAGTTTTACATTGATTCTATTGTATTTCTTTGTTCTACTGAGAACGCCTGCAAGAAAATGAATAGTATATGGTAACATGCAGTATATATTTTTGATAATAAATTTACTTTGAACTTTGAAGATTTTTGTTCCAGTTGCAACAGCAGCAACATCCACCCAATGATTCAGCAATGGAAGGAATCTGTTGCCTACCACAGGAAGGAACAGACCATGTCACAAGATTTTCCAGCAGATTAGTGCAGCCGAGATTAGTCACAGTAGCAGATTCGATAGTGCTTGGGAGTTCAAAAGTGAGTTTACTATCAAAGTACGTATATGTCACCAAATACTACCCCGAGATTCATTTTCTTGCAGGCATTTACAGTAGAACAAAGATATACAATAGAATCAGTGAAAAACTACACACAAACAGAGATGGACAAACAACCATTGTGCAAGTACAAAATACAAAAGTCAAAAATAATGATAATACATAAATAATACCAAGTAATAACTAAATAAATAATGATTCTTCCAGAATAGAATAACCTGAAAATTGCCATTTGTTTGAAGTTTACAGCATTTTGCAACATGCACTAGAGGGCAATGTTGTATGGTAATACTACAACAGATAACAAGCTTCTGTTTTTAACATCATGAATAAATAGAAAGGGATTGAGTTGTTTTGGTAAAAGTGGATGAGCAGATCTATCTGTAGCTTTGTAGCTTCAAGTCATGACTTTACTTATCTGTTCAGTTCATCCTTGGGGGAGAAGTTATTTTGTATATGACAGCAACATATTAAAGCTACAAATAGAGGAGAATCTGCAGATGCTGGAAATCCAGAGTAGCACACACAAAATGTTGCAGGAACCCAGCAGCACCTATGGAGAGGAATAAACTGTCAAAATTACGGGCTGAGAGAGAGAGACACACACTTCATCAGGACTCAGCACTTATTAAAGTTGTTTATTCAAAACCTAAACCTAGGCCTCTGTACCCCTCTGCAATTGGATGTTCAACTTCCTCACTGGCAGATCACAGTCTATTTGGATCGGAAATAACATCTCCACCTCACTGATAATAAACAGTGGCACACCTCAAGGATGTGTGCTTAGCCCACTGTTCTACTCTCAGTACATCCACAATTGTTTGGCTAGGCACAGCTCCAGATGCTATCTATAAATTTGCTGATGACACAACTATTGTTGGCAGAATTTTAGATGGTGACGAGAAGGCATACTGGAGTAAGACAGTGTGGTGAACTACATATACCTGTCTGGACACGCCCCCCCGCTGACTGCTCCTGTGGCTCCTCCCACGGACCCTGGTATAAAGGCGATTGGAGACACCGCCCCGGTCTCAGTCTCCAGGATGCAGTGTGGTGGTCAATTGCTATATCTCGCCTCACGTCTCCGAGAGTTATTGATGGTGCATCAGACAGATCAGCTAGTTAAGTGATGTATCAACAACAACCTTGCACGCAACATCTGTAAGATCAAAGAATTGATTGTGGACTTCAAAAAGGGTAAGTTAGGGGAACACATGCCAGTCAGCATAGGAGCATCAGAAGTGAAAAGGGTAAAAGCAATTTCAAGTTCCTGGGTGGTCAACATCTCTGAGAATCTATCCTTTATGTATTGCCATGTACTGCTGCCACATAACAACAAATTTCACAACATATGTCAGTGATACTAAATCTAATTCTGATCCAAACACAAAATTGCTCCCAAGGCTTTAAAGATTAAAAACTAGTTTTATTTGTCACAGGTACATCAAAGTGTACAGTGAAATGTATCATTTTACATCAACAACCAACACAGTCCAAGAATATGCTGGGAGTCAGCCCACAGGTGTCGCTATGCTTCCGGCATCAACATCGCATGCCATAGTTTACTAACCCTAATCCCTAAATCTTTAGGATTTGGGAGGAAACAGGCAGTACATAGTTACGGGAAGGATGTAGAAACTCCTTAAAGACGGTGCTAGGAATTGAACCCCAGTTAGTGACTGCTGTCACTGGAAAGCAGTTGTGCTCACTGCTATGCCACTTAGCTGAATTGGAAGTAGAATTTGTTCTCAAAAAGAGAAACCTTAGAAACTTTTGTTACAGTTGCAACAACAGTAGAGTGACCCAGCTACAATTCACCGGTTGAATCACTTTCCCGGGGAACAAGACTAATGACCACCTGAATGACCAACCTGACACTGGAATGAGTGCCTACCCGTGCAGGCTGCTCTCTGTATTTGTGTGGGTCTTCAGGCTCCTGTACCTCTGTCCTGGATGGTGTGGGCCCTTAGTGATGGAATGAGGGGAGCCTGGGACCAGAGGACACAGCCTCAGAATACAAGGACATTTCTTTGGAACAGAGGCGAGGAGTAATTTCTTTAGCCAGAGGGTGGTGAATCTGTGGAATTAATTGTCACAGAATTGGAGTCCAAGTCATTGGGTATATCTAATGTGGAGGTTGACAGGTTCTTGATTAGTAAGGATAAAAGTTACAGGGAAAAGGCAGGAAAATAGGTTTGAGAGGGATAATAAATCAGCCATGATGGAATGGGAGAGCAGACTCAATGGGCCCAATGGCCTAATTCTGCTCCTATGTTTTATTGAGGCACCATCTCTTGAGAATGTTCTCAATGGTGAGGGGAGTTGTGCCCATGATAGACCTGGCTGAGTCTACAACTATCTACAGCCACTTATAAATGCTAAATCAATATAGAGACCATTATGTAAACATAGATGTGTTGGTTGTTAACACAAGCTATGCATTTTACTGTATGCTTCTATATATATGTGATATATAAATCTAAATCTGAATCTGATCAGAAAAGCAAGGACTAATCAGAGACAGCCAACATGGCATTGTCAAGAGCAGATTCTAACTAATCTGGTTGAATTTATCAAAGAGGTAATGAAGTATATTGATGCGGGCAGTTCAGTGGAATTCAGTAAGACCATTGATAAGGTACCACAAGATAAAGATTATAAAGATGGGAGGAAACCAGAGTACCCAAAGGGTTTCCTCTAGGTGCTCCAGTTTCCTTCCACATCCCAAAGAAATACAGGTTAGTCAGTTAATTGTCATGTAGGTATATCGGGCAGTACAGTCTCATTGGGCCAGAAGGGCTTGTTACCATGCTGTATCCCTAAATAAAATAAATAAAAATAAAGATTAGCTTCATTTGTTATATGTCTTTCAAAACATACAGTGAAATGAATCATTTGTGTCAAATCAAGTCGATGAGGATTGTGCTGAGCAGCCCGCAAGTGCCACCATCTTCTGGCTTAACCTTAAGACACCTGGAATCTAGGGAAAGTTGGTAAATTGGATCCAAAATTTTCTTGGCAATAGGTGACAAAGAGCAATGGTAGAAGGTTGGATTTGTGATTGAATGCCTGTGACTCATGGTGTCCCACAGGGATTTTCACTAGGACTCCTGCTGTTTGTAACATAAGTGATTGATTTGGATGTGAGTACAGGAGGCATGATCAGTAAGTTTGCAGCTGACATGTTGATAGTAGGGAGTTTAGTCTGAGGTTATAGGGTGATAGCGATGTACTGGTGATTTAGGCTGAGGAACAGCAACTGGATTTTAATTCACATGGATGTGAAGTCATGCATTTTGGGAGCACAATGAGGCCAGGACACTAACCATGAGTGTTCAGGACCTAGGAAGTTCGGAGGAACAGAGGAACCTTAGTACTGTATACAAGTCCAGAAATCCTGAAAGGTGGCAGTTCAGGGAGATAATGTGATCAACAAAGCAAATGGGATATCTGTCTTTATTAGTTGGGGCATTACATACAACTTTATAAAATATTGGTCAGTCCTGGACAGCTGCATTCAAACCTGATCCTCCTAACTGTTCACTATATCTCAATGACAGTTTTCAGTGACTTTCTTTTTAAATTGTTCTTAGCATCTGGTTGTGCTGACATGGGCTACTTTATCTGTTGCGGAGTTGCATCAGTGGCCATTCTCTCCTGAGTTTATGATGGAAGAAAGTTTGTTGAAAGAAACAGTTGAGGATGGTTGGGTCTCGGATACTGTCCTATGCACTCATTGCCTGGGGCAGGGTTGATTGAACTTCAACTTCTGTACAATGATTTCTAGTGGAGACACATAAGACAGTGACATTGCCAATTAAACTGGACTCTGACACTCACACTCGTTCCTCAACCACACTTTATTTACTTGTGCACAAGGAGAACAGTGTGGCCCCTGTCAACACACTGTTTTGAAGTTTAAACAAACGAATGTTATTTTTATACAGAATTGTCCAGCAGTTACAGATATTGACCATTTGGTAAACTGTGTATGTTCAAATTCCTTACTTGCAAGATCAACCATACAATATAGGTGTTAAAAGTTAATAGAAACTTCCAACATAGTTTGTTTGTCTGTCTTTGTATATAGTTTTTCACTGGTTCCACTGTGTTTCTTGGTATCTACTGTGAATGCCCACAAGAAAATGAATCTCAGGGCAGTATATGGTGACATATACGTACTTTGAAAATAATTTTACTTTGACTTGAAAAGATGGTAAAGGCAAAAACTCTCAATATATTTAGTGCATACCGAGATGAATTCATAACCTTGAGCACCAAACACTTGAAGATCTTTTGACGGAAGTCAGACAAAAATGGCAGGACCTCCCAATGAACTCAACAACCCACCTCCCTGCCCTTTCATGGACCAGCTTTCCCACCTGTGGTCTCTGGTCCTGTCTAGGCCTCATCAGTCACCTCATAATGATCAAAATTGAAAGTAGAATTGTCCAAAATAAAGATTTATGTTCTTAAAGATAGACACACAAGAAATCCAAAGTCTTTACAACACTGTAGTTTTACAAAGTATGCTAACAATATGTCCATCCCATTGATGTTAAGGATCAACCAACTTTGCATCTGAAAGCCAGCTTAATCCATCATCAAGGACCCCCGACATCCAGACCACACTCTCTTTTTGCTCCTGTCATCAGGAAGGAGGCACAGGAGCCTTGGTTCCCGCACCACCAAGTTCAGGAATAATTATTCATCTTCAGTCATCAGCTCCCTGAACTAGGGTGGACAATTTCATTCACCTCAACTCTGAGTTGATTCCACAATCTATGGATTCACTTTCAAGGACTCAACAACTCATGTTATCAATATTATTTATTACTTTTTTTTGTATTTGCAGTTTGTCTTTTTTGGCACTTTGGCTGTCTGTCAGTCTTTGTGTGTAGTTTTTCATTGATTCTATTGTGTTTTTTGTCTTATGGTGACATGTACATACAGTACTTTGATATAAATTTTCTTTAAACATTGAGCTTCTAGCTGTGGCTAAAATTAATTTTTTTCAACAGCCTTGACAAAGTGATTTAAAAAACAATGGAACAAATTTGACCAAAAAGTGTTAAACGTTGGTAACAGCAATGGAAAAAACAAGTAAGGAAATAATGGTTCGGGAACAAAAACAAAACTTAGACATCTGTAGCCCATTTTGTCTACCTTTTAGGATGTACTAAAGCACTTTATTGCCAACTAAGTACTTTTGAAGTGCAGTCACAGATGTAAGATAGGGAAACTCAGAAGCCAATTTGTGCACGGCAAAAGCTCACACAGAAACAGGATGATGGTGATCAGATAATGTGCTTTAATAACGTCAACTGAATGATTGTAAAGTGTAATATTAATCCTGGAGGTTAGGAGTTTAAGGGGTCTGAAATGTAAAGCATTAGAAGAGGAAATATCCGATGAGAACAGGTTACGGCTAAAGGAAGAGGCACATTTAAAGGAATAGCACATTTGGAGCTTTAAGAAGCATAGAACATCTACTTCTTAAACACTCCATTAATATTGGGTTATTCAAAAGTTTAAGACTGTTTCTGTGAAAACTTATGATGCCAGACTCTGCTGAACATTGTGGCATATGATATCATTGCTGGAATTTGTGGTGACATTTGCAGGCTGGCCCCAGCAACCCTTGGGTGTGTTAGTTGTTGTTAATGCAAACGACACCTTTCACTGAATGCTTTGATGTTGAAACTTGAATCTTGAATTTTAAATGATAAATTAGCTCTGTTTTTCTCTCAACACATGCAGTCTGACCTGCTGTGCATTTCCAACATGTTGTAGAAGAATAGAATATAGTAGCAGTGGTAGGATATTTGGCCCCTGGAGCCTGTCAGCTTTTCAAAGTGATCAAGACTGATCACCGACCTCAATATCATATTCCTGCATTCTCCCTACACCCTATGATGTGCCTAGAAATTTATCTCTCTACTTTATAAATACATCCAGCAGCTTTATTTCTATAGCTCTCTGTAGTAGCGAATTCCACAGGTTTACCATCCTGCTTTTTAAAGAGAAAAAAATTAATATTAGCTTTATTTGTCACATGTACATTGAAGCATACAGTCAAATAAGCCAATTGTGCCAATGAACCCCCGCAGTTCAAGGATGCACTGAGAACAGCCCGCATGCGTCACCACACTTCTGGCACCAACATAGCATGCCCATATCTTACTAATCCTAACCCATACGTCTTTGGATGTGGGAGGAATGTGGAGGAAACTTACATGGTCACAGGAGAACATACAATCTTCTTGAAGTCAGCAGCGGAAAATGAAGAGGCACGGTTGTGTAGTAGTTAGCACAATGCTTTACGGTACCAGCAACCCGGGTTCAATTCCCCACTGCCTGTAAGGAGTTTGTACATTCTCCCAGTGATCGCATGGGTTTCCTCTGGCTACTCTGGTTACCTCCCACAGTCCAAGGATGTACTGGCTGGAGGTTAATTGGTCATTGTAAATTGTCCCATGATTAGGCTAGGGTTAAATTGGGGGATTGCTGGGTAGCACGCTTTGAAGGGTTGTGCTGTATCTAAATAAATAAATATGAATGCTGGGGCTGTAGAGCATCACGCAAATGACTACACCTCTGTGCCACCCATTTATTGCAGACTTCCAGCATCTGCAGTGTGTCTTCATTTTTATTAATATAAATCTTTACATGCATTTGGTCCTGGTGACTCTCAGGCTGAAAGAGCTCTGAAAACTACTTCCCCAATGTATTATATGAGTCTGAGTCTCAGTCATGCAGGATGTAAACAGATTTTTGGTTCATCAAGTTTATACTGAATATACCGGACAACAAAGATTTTGCCTCCTGAACACTTTTGGGTGTATCTTATGGATTTTGGGCTGCTGATCTTGAAAATCGCTATGAAATTTCCCTATAATACATCTTTTTTTAAAAAAAATCACCAATATTTGTTATTTCAATTCATAATTCAAGTCAGAATAGCTGATGCCAAGATTAAGGAAGGCATATCTATTAGTCCACAAACCAAATAAGTCCATCAATAACAGGCAATTTGCAGAATTTCTAGTGGAACCGGAGAAAATCTCATTGAAGGCATTCAAGAATGTTATTGAAAATTTTCTTGGCAACTACAGAACACCTAACTACGTAGGGCTGGTTGACAACATGTTTCAACCATACAAAACCATGAAGTGGTTGGTCGAAAGCTGCTTCCATCGTGCTGGTCATCAATTGGCCTGTTTGAAATCTGTAGCAGATCTTTCCCATTGGTTGTTCTGTGTGCCATAGCACCGGTGTCCAGTTCCAGACACCTCACGGGTAGAAGAACAGCACATATGGGAGGCTCAGTCTCTATCCTTTTGCCTCCAGAGTCCAGTGCTGAAGAACCATAAGGAAAGTATGCTCCAGACTTAGAAGGCCCTTGCTCACCCTTAGCTAAGAATCTCTTTGTTGAGTATTTAGTTTTGTAGTTTGTCTAACTTGGGTGGGGGGGGGGGGAGACTTAAATATTTGGTCAAATCTTATACTGTTTGTAAATAAATGATTAATATGCTTATTCATAATTAGCGGCTTCTGTTTCTTTTACCCAACCTGTGACTCTGCTTGCACGTTACAGGGAGGAAACCCATGAAGTCAGAAGGAGAACTTGGAAGCTCCATACAGTCAGCACCTGAGGTCATGACTGAACTGTGGCCACTGAGCTGTGAAGCAGCAGAACTACACACTGAGGTTGTCAAGCAAACTCTGTTACGACCAAGGGTCTACAACCTGAAACGTTAACTCTGTTTCTCCTCTCAGCTTGAGCTGCTGAGTATTTTTAGGATTTATGTCCAGTATTTGCAATTTAGTTTTCTATGATATTCAACTGATGGGTTGTTTGCCCGTCTTTCTTTGTCTGTAGCTTTTTCTTTGATAACATTGCATTTCTTTATATCCACTCTGAATTGCCACAAGAAAATGAATCTCAGGGTAATATGTGGTGACGTATACATACTTCAGTAATAAATTCACTTTTAATTTGAAATCCAAACTCTGCTAGCTGCATCATTGTGTTGGGCACAGTCCAAAACTGTTGATGTCATTGCATTATTCCGTACACGGGGCATGGGATTCCCCTTTAGTTCCCGCAGCAACAAGCTAATCTGAGAAGCCTCTAAGAAAGTTGCTTAGAGCAGATAAAGTACACCCACGGAAGGAGGTATAATGATGAAGGTCACGTCATCTATATATTTTTGGAACTTATCGATGTACTGAAGGCTTCACACCTCCAAGAGGTCGTAGGGTTGGGAGGCTTGCATGCCCCAATGAGCCAGAGAGCTATGCTGGCTGCTTTGGCTCTTGGTAGGGTCACCCATGCCAAACAGGTCAAAGGGAAGAGGCTAGACTAAGAGTGGTCCACAGGTCCTCCTGGTTCAGGGGTTCAGCTCAGAGCTAACAGCCTTCACTGGTAAAACAAAATTGTTACAGAAACAACAATGAAGAATCCTTCTATATCTGTATGCAATGGTATGGACAGACAGAGATGGAGGACTTTCATTGCTGCCCTGAATGCCAGCGGTGTAACAGGCAGTAAGTAAGAAGAGTTCACAGAGACTCGAAACAATCCACCTGACATCTCAGAGTCACGCAAGGAGAGCCCTTACAGACCACCTCTTATATGCTAACCGTATACCCCCCCCCCACCCCCCCGTTGGATGGAGGAACTCAGCATGTCATGCAGTATCTATGGAAATGAACAAGCAGTCAATGTTTCAGGCTGGGGCCCTTCATCAGGACTGGAAAAGAAGGGGGAAAATATTCCCCCTTCCTTTCCAGTCCTGATTATTTCAATTGTATTTGCTTCCACTACCTTCTCTGGCTGCTCATTCCAAATATTCCTTATTTTGAAACTAAGTCAGTTAAAACATTTAAGCAAGGTATGTTGATTAAAAATTTAAGGGGTGGGATTGATAGAATTTGTCTAAGCACCCTGCTTTGTATTGTTAGCATTATTGTCCATCTTTTTGTCCAAGTCATTAGATAATAGATAGATACTTTATTGATCCCAAAGGAAATTACAGTGTCAAAGTAGCATTGCAAATGCACAGACATACAAATATTAGACGAGAAGTAAGAAAGAATAAAAAAAAGTTACCTCAAACAATCTAACAGGAGAATATCATTACTTCCCTGGCAATAGGTGACTCATTATAGAGCCTAATGGCCAAGGGTAAGAATAATCTCATAGAGCGCTCTTTGAAGCAACAGTTATCTAGGTCTATTCCTAAGAGCGCTCCTCTGTTCAGCCAAGGTGGCATGCAGAGAGTGAGAAACATCATTCAGAATTGCCAGGATTTTCTATAGGGTCCTTTGTTCTATCAGAGCCTCCATTACGTTCAGTTTGATTCTTATAACAGAGCCAGCCTTTCTAATCAATAAAAACACAAAATGCTGGCAGAACTCAGCAGGCCAGACAGCATCAATGGGAGGAGGTAGTGACGATGTTTTGGGCTGAAACCCTTCATCAGGAGGGTGTTGAAGGGTTTCGGCCTGAAACATTGTCACTACCTCCTCCCATAGATGCTGTCTGGCCTGCTGAGTTCTGCCAGCATTTTGTGTTTTTATTTATTTCCAGCATCTGCAGATTCACTTGTGCAGCCTTTCTAATCAGTTTATTGAGCCTGTTGGCATCACCTCTGCTGATGCCATTGTCCCAGCACACCACTTCATAGAAGATGTACTGGCAACAACAGACTGGGAGGAGAGGGCTGCATACACCACAGGGCCTCAGCCTCCTCAGGAAGTAGAAGCAACTCTGGCCCTTCTTGTACACAGCCTCTGTGTTGGTGCTCCATTCAAGTCTGTCATCCAGGTGCACCCCCAGGTACTTGTAGGTCCTCACCACATGATGCACCATCAATAACTCACTCTGAGATGTAAAGGCGAGATATTGGCTTTTATTGACTGGAAGAAGGAACAAGCAGTGAGTGACCACTATACTACATCCTGGAGACAGAGAGGCCGGGCTCAGACCTCCATCACCTTTATACAGGGGTCTGTGGGAGGAGCCACAGGAGCAGTCATCAGGGGGCGTGTCCAGACAGGTATATGTAGTTCACCACACCACATCTACGTCCTCACCATCAATAGTAACATTATTCTAGCCTATATGAGTAGTCGAGGATCTAGCATGGCCTGGGTCGCCCTCACTCAGGGTGAAAGGAGATTAGTACTTGTTCATTCCAATTGCTTTCTGACCTTTACACAGCCTCTATCTGTATTCATATATGTTGCCTGTAACACCATGTCCTTGGGCAGCTCATTAAAGGGTATTTCTCAAAACAGGGAACTCGAAAAATTAGATATATTTGGGACATTAAGAGATTCTTGGATGGGCAAATAGATGATAAAAAAAATAGAGGGCTATGTGTGAGGGAAAGCTTAGATTGATCTTAGAGTAGGTTAAAAAGCCAGCACAACATCATGGGCCTGTACTGTGCTTTAATGTTCTGTGTTTGTTCTATTTTCTATGTGAAACGCATACCACTGAGATCTTCTCTCTCACCTGTTCCCTCTTGTTTTAGACTCCCCTGCCCTGGGAAAGGTCACAGGGAGAAGATAAGAGAATGGGGTTGAGAGGGATAATAAATCAGCCAATATTGAATGGCAGAGCATACTCAGTGGGCTGAGTGGCCTAATTCTGCTCCTATGTTTTATGACTTACTATCTATCCCATCTATGTCCCTCATGAAGCACTATTACGTCACCCTCTTAGCTTCCTCAATTCTAATGAGAATAAACCAGTCTATCTAATCTATCCATATAACAATGGGACTCCATTCCTGGCAGAGGACATGATGACTTTGCAAATTGCTTCAACTGATCTATTCATTACATTTATTATAATCTGTATGTATCTATTTGGATGGTGTGCAAATAAATCTTTTCACTTTTTTCCTGGTACATGCGACTATAATAAACCAAATAGCAAATTTACAGCCTCTTACTTAAATCTTGTGGAAATGTAAGTCCATTTACAGAGTTAAGTGCTAAGTGAATCTTCCATAATTTGGTGCCTAACCTGGAAAGAAATATAACTTTAATATTCCTATCAGGGCTGTGATATCTGATTTAAATGGCACTCCTGAGCTTCAGACAGATGTTATTTTTGATCCTGAGGTGAGCTTTGGACATATTATCTCATCCAGTGCTAACACCTCTATCACAAGAGCCTATCCCACTCCTAGTTCTGTAAGTTGATGCTGAATATATTACTCTTTGCTTTTGTTATCTCTATTTCTGACATTTTTTATCCAACTCACACTGACCTTCCTCGTTCTACCTCCCTCAAGTCACCCATACATTGGTGGTGGTTATTTGTTCCCAAGATATGAAAGTTAATGGAAGTGTCAGCATCCTGATTTGGCTTTGAACTGAAGAGGTAGTTAAGAGGCAACCACATCCATCAACCTAGAGCAAGGGGTTCCCAACCTTTTTTATGCCATGGAGCCTCACCATTAACCGAGGCGCATGTGGAATCCAGGTTGGGAACCTCTGATCTAAAGTTACTCATAGGTCAGATAAGAAAGGCAAATTTCCTTCCCTAACATCACCGAAAGAAAACTGTCAAATCATTTGGTTACAATGCTGTCATGGGAGTGGGCTCTGCACAAAATATTTTAATTGGCTATAAAGCAATTTTGGTGAATAAAAGATAGAATATAAATGAGCAGAGTAACACACATAAAATATTGGAGGAACTCAGGACCTGATGAAGCCTGAAATGTTGACTGTTTATTCCCCTCCTTAGGTGCTGTCTGACCTGCTGAGTTCCTCTAGCATTTTGTGTGTTACCTTGGATTTCCAGCATCTACAGAATCTTCTGTGAATATAATTGTGCTTCCCCCACCCCACTTCCAACTCACTTTATCCAAAGAAAATTACTTCATGTGCGTATCCTATTAATTAAATCCTTTGAAAGCTCTTGTGTAAAATACTGTAAAATGTTTCTGCACAAAGTCAAGACATTTGCCCATTTTTGCATTGGTCCTACTGTAGAATCATGGAAGAGGCATTACAAAGAAGGAAAACTATCTGACCCACTGTGTTTGTGCCAACTGAAAAAGAGTGCTCCTGATTCATCCCTCTAGGACAACAGTCCTCCACATCATGGTTCTTCAAGTACGTATCTAAGTAGAGTTTGATGAAGATTGCTGGTTCTTTGACACTTTCAGGCAGTAAGTTCCAGATTCTGAAACTATCTGGGTTAGAAAAAAATCAAATCTTCCATTTAATTTTTCTAGCCATTATTTCAAATAAAATTGATCCAACTGCTAAGGAAAATAGATCCTTTACTCTTTACTCTACCTTGGCTCTAATTCTTTTATAAATCTAAATAGTCTCCCCACTGTGCTTCAAAAATCAAGCTCCAATCTATCCAGTGTTATAACATATAAATCTTCTTTGTACCTTCTCTAATGCAATACAATTTTTTGCAATATGGTGACCAGAACTGTATGCAGTCTGACTGGCATGGGATACAGACCGAGCAAATTCTCTCTGTTCCTATGTTCTATGATTCAGCTTATTAAAAACATATGTCCTGCATCTTGTCCTGCTCCCTTTGAAGCTCTATTAACACACATTCTATTTGTTCTCCACCCAATTCAACATCCTCCCACTGAGCTCAGTGGGAACTCAAATGCATTACCTTAAACTCCTCAGTGTAAAGTTTCATTTTCCACTTTTTGTCCAAATGTTTAGAAGATTAGAGTAAATTCCCAGAAGTGTGATGGCCCCCTTTTAAGGAAATTGAAGAATTTCTTTAGCCAGAGTGTAGTGAATATGTGGAATTCATTGCCACAGAAAGCTGTGGAGGCCAAGTCACTGGGTATATTTAAACAGAGATAAATAGGTTCTTCATTAGTCAGGGCATCGAAGGTTACAGGGAGAAGGCAGGAGAATGGTGTTGAGAGGGACAATAACAGATAGATTAACGGAGCAGATTCAGTGAGCTACAGTATGTGCATGTTACCATATACTACCTTCAGGTTCATTTTGTTGCAGGTATTTTCAGGGAAAAAAAGGAGACGAATTGTGAACATTTAAAAAAAGCAATCATGTGTTGTAGAATCCTTGAAAGTAAGTCTGTAGGTTATGGAATTGGTGGCACTTTACCCCCTTCTCTAATTCACCCAAAAACCCTGTAACTAGGAACACTAAACAGCCAGTCCTCCAGTTCTTTAAGCCGTGTTTTAGTAATAGCTAAAATATCATACTTCTTATGAATGCCGTTGACTCATTTGCCTGGTTTGCCAAACTTCTTGCATTTAGATATACGTCACTGAGGGCAGCCAGGCTGTTTACTATTTTGAAGAAGGGTCTCAGCCCAAAATGTTGACTGTTTATTCATTTCCATCGGTGCTGCCTGACCTGCTGAGTTCCTCCAGCATTCTGTGTGTGTAGCTCTGGATTTCCAGCATCTGCAGGATCTCTTCTCCAACCTTTTGTTTTTCCTGCTTTCCAAACTCTCCATTTTCCTGCTTTTCACTCTTTTGTATTTATACTCAACTTCCCAGTTGTTCTAATACCTAATACTGGTTTCATCCCTTTACAAAAACAAACATCTCAAGCAGCTATTAATTCTCTTGTTAAATAATTTATAGACTTTGATTCATTTGGTGCAGAGAAGTCATATTTTGTAGACAATCAAACTTTAATTATTTGAGTGATAGATTTTTTTCTTGTCAAGTTATAACAATTATTTCAGTGAACAATCAATATTATGCAATGGAACAATAATTAATATATTCTTACTTTTTCTGTCCTCATTATAATTAATTTTTAGGGGATAAAGCAATAACAGAAGAATATACAGAGATGAAGAAAGGCATTTGGCCACAATGGTCCTCCTTCTGGAGTCCTTGCTGTACAAAGACTTTCACTATCTGAAATTTTGCCATCATCTTCAGTTGATCTCACTGCACCTTTGACCAAAAAGTATAGGAGCAGAATTAGGCCATTTGGCCCATCGAGTCTGCTCCACCATTTCATCATGACTGATCTGTTTTCCCTCTCAGTCCCAATCTTCTCCTGCCTTCTACCCATATCTCTTCATGCTCTGACTAATCAAGAATCTATCAACCTCATACACCCAGTGACTTGGCCTCCACAGCTGCCTGTGGCAACAAGTTCCACAGATTCACCACTCTCTGCCTAAAGAAATTCTTCATCCTCTCCATTCTTAATGGATGTCCCTCTGCTTTGAGGCTGTGTCCTTTGGTCTTTGACTCCCCACCATTGGAAACATCCTATCACAAACATGAGAAAATCTGCAAATGCTGGAAATCCAAGCAACACACACTTAATTCTGGAGGAGCAAAACATCCTATCCACATCCACCCTTTCGAGGCCATTCAAAAAGGCTTTCTGGAAGTAATGTAGAACACAGATTCATCAGAGTGACTGCAAGCCCCAATAGGAGTCCAAATTTAGGGTAAAGCTGGTTGTAATCTTTTATGGTTAGTAGAGAGTGAGGGCTAACTTAATCGAGGTATATAAAATGATTGAATGTAGAACATTACAACACAGTACAGGCCCTTTACCCGTAATGTCGTGCTGAACTTTTAACTTACTCTAAGATCAATCTCTTTCCTCCTACCCAGCCCTCCATTTTTCAAACATCCAAGTGTCTATTTAAGAGTGTCTTAAATGTCCCTAATGCATCTGACCCTACCACCACCCCTGGCGATGCGTTCAATGCACCCAGCACTCTCTGTGTAAAGAATGTACCTCTGATATCCCCTATAGCTTCCTCTAATCTCCTTAAAATTATGCCCCCTTGTATTGACCATTTCCATCCTGGAAAGATGTCTCCAGCTACCCATTCAATCTATGCCTCGTATCTGATTGAAATAATTGACTTATTTAAAATTACGAATGTAACCTTAAATTGGGACATTTAGGCAAACAAAGCAGGAAACATCCTTTAAAACAATGACGGAATCCTGAAACCTGCTCTGAAAACCTGAAACCTTCCTCCGGCTTTGGATGCTTGGTCAACTGAAATTGCTCTCACAAAGATTTGGTTGAGTGAGAGTATCTGGAAATGTGGGCCAAAAGAAGCAACTAAATTAAACTGTGGTAGAGATCTGCAAAGCACATTTGAGCAATGCCACATGCTCAGATCCAGAAAACCTCTTCAGCTCTTAACATTGCTTCACACAGAGATGTACTTCATGATAATCAAACTGATTACAAGGTCTGCATGCATTGCAGATGTGGTTTAACATAAAATGTCGCTATGAATTTGCCTCTCCCACGTTGTTCATAGAGACGTAGAAACAGAAAACCTACAGCACAATACAGGCCCTTTGGCCCACAAAGTTATGCCAAACATGTCCCTACCTTAGAAATTATTGGGTTTACCTATAGCCCTCTATTTTTCTACGCTTCATGTACCTATCCAAAAGCCTTTTAAAAGACCCTATCGTATCCGCCTCCACCACCGTTGCCAGCAGCCCATTCCATGCACTCACCACTCTGAGTAAAAAAACTTACCCCTGACATCTCCTCTGTACCTTTTCCCCAGCACCTTAAACCTGTGTCCTCTTGTGGCAACCATTTCAGCCCTGGAAGCCTCTAACTATCCACACGATCAATGCTTCTCATCATCTTATACACCTCTATCAGGTCACCTCTCATCCTCCATCGCTCCAAGGAGAAAAGGCCGAGTTCATTCAACTTATTCTTATAAGGCATGCTCCCCAATCCAGACAACATCCTTGTAGATCTCCTCTGCACCCTTTCTATGGCTTCTTCATCCTTCTTGTAGTGAGGCGACCAGAATCAGTACTCCAGAATCAGACCCTGGGGTCTGACCAGGGTCCTATATAGCTGCAACATTACCTCTCGGCTCCTAAGTTCATTCAGAGGACCTGTTTGAGATTGATAAACGTTCAAAAAATTGAGGAATTGAGGGTTATGGAAATTAGCACAGAAGAGGAGCTGAGGCCAGCATAGGCAAGTCATGATTATAGTGAAAGGCGGGTCAGGCTTGACAGACCATATAGTCTAGTACAGCTCCTATTTTGTTTCCTCATCTTTTATCCTTTGCTCCCTTTCACAAATTGAAGAATCTAAGGAATTTTTAACTGCTCCTTTTATTCAGCTCTATGGCATAAGGTTCAGGAAAAGGAACTGGAAAGATCTTAGCCAGCAATGGAAGCAAATAGCTAGGCTCATTTTTAGTGTCTCTCTTCGTCAGAAACTTCTGCCCCTTTTCCCTTCAACCACTGATTAACCTCTATTCTTTAAGTAATTTTGTCCCTCCAGATTCCCAGTATTCTAAATTTTAAATGTCATGTATCCAAGTTACTCAAGAACCTAAGCATTATTGCAAATTTCACCAACTGGAATTTTCAAGTTCTTTTACAAATTATAAGCTTTGTATATTGCCAAAAATTTTGAGAAGTGAACATGCCAACCTCACTAGTTAATTTGATTGAAATGGTTAAGTTATCAAATGCATTTGTGTAAAAACAGAAACTTCAACTTAAACACAAGAGATTCCGCAGATGCTGTAAATCTTGACCAACACACAAAGGATGCTGGAGAATAGCCTCATCCAGATGGAGGGTCTCAACTCAAAACATCGACAGTTTATTCTCCTCCATAGATGCTGCCTGGCTTGCTGAGTTCCTCCAGCAGCTTGTGTATGTTGCTCAAAACTTACACGCAGGACTTAATTGCTGCAACCTTACATGTGCTTATTATGACAGTGGACATGTGACTAGAAGTTTGTCTAAATAGATACAATAATTTTAGAGGCCAAGTATTGCATTCTGCAACTTTTCAGGTGTTACACAGACAGAAATTTCTTTTCACTTAGAACTAACTTAAGAGCTTGTAGTTTACAATATTTCCACTGACTATATTTTGCCTGGATCTATTCAAGTAGATAGATCTATTTCAGAAAATAACATTTTGTGGTTTATTAAAAGAACAGGTATGACATGAAAACTTAAAGTTCAGTGTATGTGTGGAACAGAAAACTGTGGGAACACAATTCTCAAAGCTCTCTGGCTTGTGTCAAACTCCTTCTGTTATATCTGATTCCACAGCAGACTACTGGATAGAGTTTGTTAACAATGTTGCATCAACAACCATTTCAGGGCATTGGAAGATGAACTAGTCAGATCTTTGTCTCCTATTATCTAACAATCCCAAAGATAAAGTTATAACAAATACCACCAACCAAACTACATACCAAATTAGAGAAGTAGCAATACACTTCGGATTGTATCAATTTAACATGACCTTTCTGGGTTATAAATTGTTGGTGGTTAACGTTACTGATCACTGTTAAGAAGTAACGGTTAATATGTCGCCAAAGACTCAAACAAATTTCTACAGATGTGCCGTGGAGAGCATACTGGCTGGTTGCATCACTGTTTGGTATGAAGGGGCCACTACACAGGATCAGAAAGAGCTGCAGAGGGGTGCAGACTCAGCCAGCTCCGTTATGGGCGCTAGCCTGCCCAGTGTTGAGGACATCTTCAAAAGGTGATGCCTCAAGAAAGTGGCACCCAAAATTAAGGACCCCCACCACCCATGGTCTCTTCTTATTACTACCATCAGAGAGGAGGCACAGGAGTCTGCAGGCACACACGCAATGTTTTAGGATCGGCTTCTTTGATTCTGCCTTCAGGTTTCTGAATAGACAATGAACCACCCCACGAATACTACTTCATTATTTTTGCTCTCTTTTTCCACAACTTATTAAAGTTGATTTATATATATTTCTTATTGTAATATATAGTATTTTATGTACTGCATGATACTTGCTGTAAAACAAATTTCATGAAATATGTCAGTAATATTAAACCTGATTCTGATTCTAGTGAAGGTCTTGGAGAAAACTTAAATAAAAACTGCACTTACTTGTTCCAAATATTGATGTGGAGTATTTTGGGACGGTTGAATTATCCCAGATGAGCCCAGAGCCATTAACATCAAAAACACGAGTACAATTGACAGCCTTTTAAAACACTCCATAGTTCAGAAGACCTGTGAGCATTAACACTGCCACTGAAACTTGGTTAGTCTTGAAGCTAGAGATCTGCACTTTGCTGATAAATGCAGTGGCTGTGTACTTTTCTGCAAACAAAGAGGAAGTCAACACCATCTCTCGAAGAGATCTAACCTTTACTGTGAATCAACTTTCATATATCATTCTGGCCTGTCACGTTTTATGTATTGAATTTGAATGGTTTCTAGGCTAGTAATTTTATTTGACATCTATACACTAAACATAAAATAAAAAGTTATGAAAAGAGATGCCTGAATAATAATGACAGACACACTCCAACTATCTTTCACATGAAACCTCAAGAGGAACCATTTCATAACATGTTTACCGAAAAAACCAACAATTAGCTTTATCAAATTTCTACTTGCAATATGTATTTAGAAAAATCTTGAATGACTCACACCTAGCAGGTGAGAGATGAGAATACAAAGTGTATGCCTACACTTTTGTAAAATAGCAGCACCAGATTGGAATTTGCACATTTATGGAAAGCAAAGAGTTCAGATCCATAAACAAAATAGATTATATAAAATGCTGGAGGAACTCAGCAAAACAGGCAGCATCAATGGAGGGGAATAAACAGTTGTTGTTTCAGACTGAGACGAGAAACATTGACTGTTTATTACTCTCCATAAATGCTGCCTGACCTTCTGAGTTCCTACAGCATTTTGTCTGTGTTTTCAGCTGCTACAGAATCTCTTGTGTTTCTGATATAGTATCCAGGTGGCTTAGTTAATAAATTCATTTTTTTTGGAATTTGAAATAGTTGTCCATTATCCTGTGAGATTGTTTCAGTGATCTCTACAAAAAATCTGCATCAACTTTAGAATATGTGAATTTTGCAGTTTAACCAATGATAGCAACTTTCACTTAGATAGCTCCTTTAGACTGTCTCAAGGTGTTTCATTGGATTGTTATCACACAATCTATGCAGGTTCATCTGCCAAGGGAATGTTTAAATTCATGGATGCTTAAGAAGCCAGAATTCAAAGAATGTAGATACTTTGATGGATTGCAAGGGTGACAACAGCTAAGAAAAAGAGAGTTCAGGCCTAGAACGATTTAAAACAAGGATGGTAATTTTAAAATTAAGGCATTGCTTAATAAGGAGCCAGTGTAAATCAGCAAATACCATAAGAGTATAAGACGTAGGAGCATAACTAGGGCATTTAGCACATCGAGTCTGCTCTGCCATTTGATCATGGCTGATTTATTATTCTTCAAAACCACATTCTCCTGCCTTCTCCCTGTAACCTTTGACATCCTTACTAATCAAGAACCTATCAACCTCCACTTTAAATATACCCACTGATTTTGGGACCACAGCCATCTGTGGCAATGTATTTCATAATTCACCGCCCTCTCACTAAAGAAATATTTCCTCATCTCTGTTCTAAAGATACATCTGGTATTCTGAGGTTGTGCCCTCTGGTCCTAGACTCTCCCACTATTGGAAGCAGCCTCTCCACATCCAGTCTAGCGAGGTCTTTCAATACTCAATAGGTTTCAATGAGATTTCCCCTCCCCCCAAACTTCAGCAAGTACAGGCCTAGAACACAGAGGGTGATTGAATAAATATAATCTTGCAGACTGGAATATGGGCAGGTAAGGTTTATGGAGAGTGGGAGATGGGAATTCAATCAGGAATTCATTGAAATTGACAGATCAAAGATAAGTTTATTGTCATATAATAAAATACATGTATGCACAGGTACAATGTAAGCTTACTTGTTGCAGCATCGTAGGCACTGAAATGCGTACTTGGTAGCCTTTGCTTCTCCAGTTCTGACAGGATATTCACTTGCAAGAAGCATCAGTAAGCCATTTTCTGGATAATTAAATGGCTTACAGTGTTTTATCAACATGACCCACTTCCCTCTTCATCTACTAAATTGTGAAAGGGTAGGAAAGTTTGTTACCATCCAGCCCCTATACTATATGTCACTCTAAATTTTGTACACCTCTATCAAATTCTGCAACTCCCTCCCATTTCCTCCACTTCAAGGAAAACCAGCCAGTCTCATCTCAAAATTTGGTAGATGGAGCTACAACAAGGAAAAAGGTTCTGCTGAGGGTATCGAAGCAGCTAGGTACTAATTTAAAAAGCAGAATCAGAAAGATAATGTTCTCTAGATTGCTACCTAAGCCATGTGCAAATTTTAACAGCATCAATCAGTTAAAGTTCAAAGCATGGTGTGGGAGAAGCAGGTTTGAATTTGTGGGATATGGCACCAGTATTTGGGACCAGGATCCTAGCAACTCACATAACTACGATTGTGGATGGGGCTTTAAACTAAATAGTAGGGCGTGGATTCAACACCTTGGAAAAGTATGAATAAAGTAAAAGGGAAGGAGACCTCATGAGAGTCTCGAGAATTAAAAAGAAACATAAAGGGATAAGAACCTAATTTCGGGCAACATGGAGACATCTTATAAACATGAGAGATTTTGCAGATGCTAGGAATCTAGAGAACACGCAAAATGCTGGAGGAACTCAGCAGGTAAGGCAGCATCTATGCAAATGAAAAAAAGCAGTTGACATTTTGGGAAAGAAGGAGAATGAATATATTATCTGCAGCAAGAAAGACAATTAGCTTTGGAACTGTCTAATGCTTTAAGAGCCTAGCAGGTCGTGGTACTAAATGTTAAATGCGGTGACATATCTCAGAGTTTCCACCATCATGCTCAGACTCTCTTTCCTGAACAACTACTGCACTGAATACAAAAGTGACCTATAGATAAAACAGGGTTTTTACCTCAGTGTAAAGAAAGCTGCTGATCATAATCACGCTGCTCAATAGTATTGCAGATGTAATTAAAGTGGAGAACAATCTTACATAATGCTGAAGTAGAAGCCCACTCAAAAAGTGAGTCTTGTAAACTGGCAAGGGCTCTCAAAACAATACACCATGAAATCTACAGCAGTAATAACGGTGGCTGTTCCCTGTGTGGGTGAGAGTGGGGACTATAAAGTTCAATATTCAAATTAAATTTATTATCAAAGTACATATACGGTATATATATATCAGTATATACTACCCTGATTCCTTTTCTTGTGGACATTCATAGTAAATAGAAAGAAACACAATAGAATCAATGAAAAATTGCACACAACATAGATGGACAAACAACCAATGTACAAAAGACAACTGTGAAAATACAAAAAGAAAAGAAAAAAAAAACAATAAATATCGAGAACCCAGGTTGTAGAGTCCTTAAAAGTGAGTCCGTAGGTTGTGGAATCAGTTCAGAGTTGGAGTGAGTGCAGTTATCCTCTTTGGTTCAAGACCCTGATGGTTGAGGGATAATAACTTTTCCTGAACCTGGTGGTGTGACTCTAGCTCCTCTATCTCTTTCCTGATGGCAGCAGTGAGAAGAGCCCTTCCAGGATGGTGGGGGTCCTTGATGGATGATAAGAAGAATGAGCAACCTCACTGTGGCATCATGGTTCTGGAAGCCATTTAGAGGGTGGTGGGGGGAAGAAAAGAGAAATGCGGCTGCAATTGAGGATAAAGGAATAGGCATAATTCTCTTTCACAAGGATTGAGAGTCCTAAAGGTTATGTTGCCTGCCTTGTGCCTGGATTCAGGAAATGTAATTTGACCTGCAGAGGAATTTGAAGTGTGTGGAGAAATATCCTTTTGCTGTGGTCCATGTGTGTACCAACTGCGATCAGATTTCTGAACAGTCCGTGAATCCATGAACACTACATCACTATTTTGCTCTTTTTTTGCATTATTCAACTTCTAAAAAACATTTGTTATTGTAACAAATAGTTTCCTATATATTGCAATATAATGCTGCTACAAAACAAATTTCATGACATACGTCAGTGATAATAAACCTGATACTGAACAATGTACTGTAGGTACAACAAGAAAGTCAAAATCAAAGTAAACTTATTATGAAAGTACATCCACTGTATATACTACCATGAGATTCACTTTCTTGCAGGTACTTAGAGGAAAATAAAGAAATATAATTAAATTTATGAAAAACTATACATAAATAAAGATTGACAAACAACCATCGTGCAAAAGAAGACAAATTGTGCAAATCAAAAATAAGTAAATAAATAATACTGAGAACATGAGTTGCAGAGTTCTTAAAAGGGAGTCTACCGATTCTGCTGAGAATATGAACAGCTAGGGACTAAATCTTTTGAAAAGCAGAACGAATAAGGTAATAATTGCTTCCTGACCCATGTGCAAATTGGTACAGGGTCAATAAGATTAAAGAATTAAATGCATAGCTCAAAGACTGGTGTGAGATGAGTGGGTTTGAACTTGTGGGACATTAACACCAGTATTGCAAAAGGAGGGAGCTGTTTGATGGGACTAGAGTCCTGGCAAATTGTATTACCAAGGTGTGGATAGGCTTTAAAATAAATTGTGGGGGAGGGGTTGTTTAACATACTGGAAAAGTATGAATAACGTAAAAGGGAAGGAAAGTTTATGAGAGGTTATTGACGTCTGGAGAAAAATAAAAAAGGTATAAAGTTTAGAAAGGGATAAGAATTTAACTTTAGACAACATAGAGACATATTTGAGAAGAAGGCTGGTGAATACAGTATTGAAGGTGTATATATTTGAATGCACACAGTAAATGAAACAAGGCAGATGAGCTTATAGCACAGTTAGAGATTGGCAGGTACAATGTTGTGGGCATCATAGAGAAGATCACAGCTGGGACCTAAACATCCAAGTATACATACAACTCCTATTGAAAAGACAGGCAGGTAGGCAGAAAGGGGGGGGGGGGGGGGGTGTCTCTTTTGGTAAAAAAATGAAATCAAATCCTTAGCAAGAAGTGATATGGGATAAGATGTAGAATCCTTGTATGTGGAGTTAAGAAACATGAACGAGTTTTATATAGTAGCAAGTAGGTGGGGTACAAATTACAACAGAAGATAGAAAAGGCATGTAAGAAAGGCAGTATTACCAAAAGACCATAAGACATAGGAGCAGAATTAGGCTATTTGGCCCATCAAGTCTGCTCCCCCATTCACTCATGGCTGATCCTTTTTTTCCCTCCTCAACACCATTCCCTGGCCCTCTCCCTGTAGTCTTTGATGCTGTGTCCAATCAAGAACCTATCAATCTCTGCCTTAAATACACCCAACAACCTGGCCTCCATAGCTGCCTATGGTAACAAATTCCACAAATTTGCCACCCTCTGGCTAAAGAAATTTCCCCGCATCTCTGTTTTAAATGGATGCCCCCTTTTCTGAGGCTATGCCTCAGCGGATGTGGAATTTCAATATGCAGGTAGAATGGGAAATTAAAATTGGCACTGGATCCCAAGAGAAGGAAATTATAGAACATTGTTTTTTTTTGAGCAACTTGTGGTTGAACCCACTAGGGAAAAGACAATTCTAGATCTGGTCTTGTGCAAAGAACCAGATTTGATTTGGGAGCTTAATATAAAGGAACCCTGAGGAAGCAGTGATCATAATATTATAGAATTCACCCTGCAGTTAGAGAGAGAGAAATTAAAATCAGGTGCATGGTGCTACAGGAGCATGAGAGAGTTGCAGGCCAAAGTTAATTGGAAGGGAACCCGAACAGGGATGGTAGTACAACAGCAATGGCTGGAGTTTCTGGGAGTAATTCAGAAGATGCTGGATCATTTTAGCCCAAAGAAGAAGGAGTAGCCTAAAGAGAATATGAGGCAAAGGGGTGTGACAAGTGAAGTCAAAGACCGCATAAAAGCAAAAGAAGGGCATACAATATTGCAAAAATAAACAGGAAGCTAGAGAATTGGGAAGCTTTTCAAAATCAACATCAGTCAACTAAAAAAACAATAAAGAAGGGAAAAAGATGAAATATGAAGGTAAGGTAATATAAAGGATACAAAAAAATTCAGATATATAAAAAATAAAAGAGAGACAAGAATGGATATTGGACTGCTGAACATGACTCTGGAGAGGTAGTATTAGAGGACAAAGAAATGGCGAATGAAGATTATTCACCAATTAAAGCAATGAGGGAGATTGAACCTTCGAGGTGAATGCAGAGGGTGAGCGCTGACTGCCTACCTTCTGATTGCTGGTGGGATTGCTCTGCAGCTGGAGAGGGGAGCCTGTGTGGCCTGTCGCTGTGCCCAGAGGATGTTACCAAGGTTTACTGCAATTACGGATATGGATTTAGACTATGGGTTATCGACTTTTTTCAGTCCTACAGTTTTTTTATATTCTGTGTTTTCACCCATTCTATCTCTTTTTTTTTGTATGGGGGAGTGGAATTTTGGGGTCGATGTTTCTGTGGCGCTTTGTACGGGGGATTGGGGTTTGGGAGTCAGTGTTCTTGCTGAGTTTTTGTTGGTTTTTTGTGCAAGGGGTGGGGTATTTGGGAGCCGATGTTCTTGTTGCATTTTGTGGTTGATGATCGTGTTGCCATTCTTTCTTATGCAGGGGTGTGGGTGGGTTTGCTGTTTCTCTCTGAACTTGCTTTCTGACTTTAGCTTCCCCTTATGATTACCTTCCCCTAAGAGTTCTTTTACCCTAAGCTCTCAAATCAATTCTGGTTCATTGCAAAACACGCAATCCAGAATAGCTGATGCCCTAGTGGGCTCAACCACTAACTGCTCTAAAAAGCCAATTCATAGTCATTATAGAAACTCCCCCTCTTGGATTCCAGCATCAACCTGATTTTCCCATCTTACCTACATATTGAAATCCCCGTTGACTATTGCGACATCGCCCTTTTGGTATCCATTTTCTCTGTCCATTGTAATTTGTAGACCACATCCTTACTACTGTTTGGGAGTCTGTATATAACTCCCATCAGGATCTTTTTACCCTTGCAGTTCCTTAGCTCTATCCACAATGATTCAACACCTTCTGACCCTATGTTACCTCCTTCTAATGATTTGATTTCATTTTTTACCAACAGGGCACCACCCTCTCTGCCTTCCTGCCTGTCTTCCAATACAATGTGTATCCTTAGACATTTTTCTCCCAGCTATAATCTTCTTTCAGCCATGATTCAGTGATGCCTGTGCCTACAACATCATATATGCCAATCTGTAACTGTGCTACAAGTTTACCTACCTTAATCTGTATACCGTTTGCATTGAAATATAATACCTTCAGTCCTGTATTTACCCTTTTCTGTTTTGTCCATTTATACGGTGCAGTTGTGGTAAACCATGTATATCTGTCTGGACATGCCCTTCTGCTGACTGCTCCTGTGGCTCCTCCCACAGACCCCTGGATAAAGGTGATTGTGTCACTGCTCCTCTCACAGTCCAGGGCGGTCATCCGGCATGGACGTGCTCCATTTTACTGCTAATAAAAGCCTTTCAGTATTTACTCTACTTCCAGTCTTTTGGAGTTATTGATAGTGCATCAGCAACTCATCCTGTTGACTGCAATTTTGCCCTTTCATCAGCCTCTCCTTGCTGGGGGTCTCACTACACACTGCCTGTTTGTAAATCATTACTCCCAGGAACCTTATGAACTTAGGCAGTCCCTCAGGAATGTGGATCAATTGCTTCATTCTTGATTTAGGTGACTGAAGAGTCCTACTCAGAATCTGCCTGACCCAAGACAGAATCTGTAAGGAGTGATTGATGGAAGAGGCAGATGGGTTTCTGGGATTCTGTGTGCTCACAATATAGAGACTTGGGGTGCTCAGTGCCTTTTTGGTTACTTCTCTATTTTGATGGGTCATGGACCAGTGATTCTCAAGACTGGATGAACATGTCAGTGATTGAGACTTTGAAAACACTGTTGAAGCATTTTCTGATATCCTGGAATTCCCTGGTGTATCAGTGCTTTGAGTTGTGGATCATTTGTTTACCCACCTAGCTGGTTGATATTTGAGATGTTGATCTCAGAATATGTGCTGATATTGCTTTACAAGTCTTGGCAGCAGATCTGGGGAAGTCTGTGGTACCAGTTGGTAACATTTCTTCAGTGCTTTAGGACATCTTTCTTGGTTTTCTTTCTTTCATGGTTGTCTGTGGAGAAGACGAATCTCAGGGTTGTATACTGCACACATTCTTTGATAATACTTTGAATCCTTTTAATGTCTCATGTGGGTCATCCAAGTTTACAAAAAGCGGAGGCAAGGAAAGAGAATTATGATTGATTTTCCCTCTCAACCCCATTCAAAGTAAATTTATTATCAAAGTATGTTCAGTCCTGTGCAAAAGTCTTGGGCACATCTATATAGCTAATAGCCTAAGACTTTTGCACAGTACTGCAGTAATTTTATGTTTTGCATTGTACCACTGCCACTAAAAAAAAAACAAATTTCATGCAATATGTGAGTGATGATAAACCTGATTCTGATATGGGTCTCTCTTGATGACTGAGAGAGGGAAGGGGTCAGGAAGAGGGGAATCATGGTTGGCCAAAGGGGAAGGGAGAGGGGAGGGAGCAGGAAACATGAGAGAGACATTCTTTAATGATCAATAAACCAATTGTTTGGAATCAAATGTCCTTGCCTGGTGTCTCAGCACTGGGTGTGTCTGTACCTGTGCCATCCCCTTGGCCCAGCACTCTGCCACCTGTCCCACACCCCTCCCGTGGCACTCCACCCTCGCCATTCCTAGCATCCTTTGCTCCTGCCAGATTTACAAACTCATTTTCTGCTCCATGTTGACAAATACAGTACTGTGCAAAAGTCTTAGGTAGCCTAGCTATACTGTATATATGTGCATAGGCTTTGGTACTGTATATGTCACCATATATAACCTTAAGATTTATTTTCTTGCAGGCATTTTCAGGAAAAATAAAGAAATACAATAGAATTTATGAAAAACTATGAGTAACAAAGACTGACAAATAATGTGCAAAAGAAGACAAATTGTGCAAAAAATAAAATAAAGCATTGAATCGTAGAGTTTTTGAAGTGGAATTAGTTCAGCATTGAGTTGAGTGAAGTTCTATGTTCTGGTTTAGGAGCCTGATGGTTGTAAGGTACCATTCTACTGCCTTCTCCACGAACCATTGACACCCTTACTAATTGAGACCTATCAACTTCTGTTTTAAATAGAGACCATAAGACATAGGACCAGAATTAGGCCATTTGGCCCATTGAGTGTGCTCCACCATTCTATCATGGCTGGTCCTTTTATCCCCCTCCCAATGAATTGGCCTCCACTGTCGTGTGCGGCAATGAATTCCACAGATTCCCTGCACTCTGGCTCATGAAATTCCTCCCCATCCATTCCAAAGTGATGACTTTTTATTCTGAAGCGGTGCCCTCTGGTTCTAGACTCTTCCATGATTAGAAACATCCTCCCCATGTCTACTGGATCTCATCCTTTCAATATTTGGTAGGTTTCGATGAGAAACCCCCTCACCCTCATTCTTCTGAACTCCAGTGAGTATAGACCAAGAGCCATCAAACACCCATCATACATTAAGCCTTTCATTCCCAGAAACATTCTTGTAAACCTTCCCAGGACCCTCTCTAATCCTTCCTTAGACATGGGGTCCAAAACTGCTCACAATACTCTAAATGTGGTCTGACCAATGCCTTATATAACCATATAACAATTACAACAAGGAAACACGCCATGACGGCCCTTCTAGTCCGTGCCGAACGCTTACTCTCACCTAGTCCCACTGACCCGCACTCAGCCCATAACCCTCCATTCCTTTCCTGTCTAAATACCTATCCAATTTTACTTTAAATGACAATACCACTTCTATTGGAAGGTTGTTCCACACAGCTACCACTCTCTGAGTAAAGAAATTCCCCCTCATGTTACCCTTAAACTTTTGCCCCCTAACTCTCAATTCATGTCCTCTTGTTTGAATCTCCCCTACTCTCAATGGAAAAAGCCTATCCACGTCAACTCTATCTATCCCCCTCATAATTTTAAATACCTCTATCAAGTCCCCCCTCAAACTTCTACGCTCCAAAGAATAAAGACCTAACTTGTTCAACCTTTCCCTGTAACTTAGGTGCTGAAACCCAGGTAACATTCTAGTAAATCTTCTCTGTCTAGTTGAAACCCAGGTAACATTTCAGTAAATCTTATAAAGCATCAGCATTACATCCTTGCTTTTAATTTCTAGTCTTCTCAAAATGAAAACTAACATTGCATTTGCCTTCCTCACCACTGACTCAGCCTGCAAGTTAGCCTTAGGGGAATCCTGCACTGGGAATCCCAAGTCCCTTTGCCTCTCTGATTTCTGAATTCACTCACCATTTAGAAAATAGTCTATGCCTTTATTCCTTCTACCAAAATGCATGACCCTGCCACTTCCCTCCCCTGTACTTCATCTGCCACTTTGTTGCGCATTCTCCTAATCTGTTCAAGTCCTCCTGCAAATTCTGTTCCCTCAACACTACACTGCCTGCCCTTCCACCTGTTTCTATCATCTGAAAAACATCTAAACATCTGGAAGGCAATGAATTTCTCAACAACTACTCTCAACCATCAAGCAGAACAAAAACTCTGAAAAAAAGTCAGTTTTCATATCCTCAATTCTGCCTCTTAAAGCAGAGATAGATGTTGAAATTCATTGCTGCCTACAGTGCTTGATAGAAGCCTGTGGTCAATTAAGGAAAAAGATGTTTAAATTCTTTCTTCTCTAGCCCTTTCCCACCCATTTAGCTTCACCTATCACCTTCCAGCTAGCCTCCTTCCACTCCCCCCACCTTCTTATTCTGGTGTCTTCCCCCTTCCCTCTCAGTCCTGAAGAAGGGTCTCGGCCTGAAATGTTGACTGTTTATTCATCTCCACAGATGCTGTCTGACCTGCTGAGTTCCTCCAGCATTTTGTGGGTGTTGCTGTGGATTTCCAGCATCTGCAGAGTTTCTTGTGTTTAGAAGGTGCTTAAAGACCAAGACCTCAACTTGTCACTAAGCCTGTACAATCTACCAGTGATTACTTGTAGGGATATTCCCTTCACCTCTATCTTGACATAGATAGGCAGCCAGTATCTTTATCCCCAAGAGCTGAAATGGTGAATACTAGAGGGCATGCATTTAAGGCGAGTGTGGTTAACTTCAAAGGGAGGTGTGCGGGACAAGCCTTTATTTCGCAGTGAGTAGTGGGTGCCCGGAATACATTGCCATGGGTGGTCATGGAGACGAGTTCAACAGAGGCTCTATGTAAAGAATGGAGACAAGTGAACAAGGTTTTCGAAGCAACACACACAGAATTTTGGAGGAACTCAACAGTTCAGGCAGCATCTATGGAAACAAAGGTGACAGGTGAAGCCAGGTGTTTTTTTTTTTGGAAAAGTCAAGGGATGGAGAAGAGGGCACCTGATAGGTGAGGAGAGTGGACCATAGGAGAAAGGGAAGGAGGAGGGGACCCAGGGGAAGTAATAAATAGGTGAGAAGAGGTAGAGAATAGAGGATGGGAGGGTCAGGGGTAATTTTTTTACAGAAGGAAGAAAGTAATATTCATGCCATCAGGTTGGAGGCGAGCCAGACGGAATATAAGATGTTACTCCTCCACCCTGAGGGTGGCCTCATCTTGGCACAAGAGGAGGCCATGGACTGATATGTTGGAATGGGAATGGGAATAGGAATTGAAATGTTTAGCCATTGGGAAGTTTTGGTTGTGTCAGATAGAGCAGAGATGTTTGACGAAGCAGTCTCCCAATTTATGAAGGGATTAGTTTATTTAGGTGTTTAATTAGTTTGGCACAATATCATAGACAAAAGGGCCTGTCTCTTTGCAGTACTGTTCTATGTTCTTTGCACAAGGTTAAAATGTCACTAGAGGATGACCGTCAGCCAATTTTGAAATTTAAATTTGTTAAAGCCAGGATAATACAATGTGGAAATAGGCCCTTCAGCCCAACTTGTTCGTGTCAACAAGACTCCCACCTAAAAATGTTACATTGGCCCATAACCCTCCAAACTCCACCAACAGGAGCAAGGACAGCTCCTATCCCTCTGTAATAAGACTAATTAACTCTCGTAGGTTAAAGATGAACTCTTGACTTCACAATCTACCCTTGCACTTCATTTGTCTACCTCCAACTATAACACTGCATTTGCAGTTATTGAAATTAAGATAATTGAAATTATCTTGAGAAACATACAAAATGCTGGAGGAACTCAGCAAGTCAGGCTGGGGAAGGAGCACAAGTTGGCAGGTATGCAAAACTAGGTTTTTCATTGTATACATGACAATAACAAACCAATTTTAATTCAAGTCCAAATACAAGGGGTCAAGTTCTTGGCCTAAGGTAGAAGGACTCAATTTTAGAAAACCTAGTACATTTATTTTTCAACATAGTCCCCTCCTACATTTACACTCTTAGTCCAGTGGTCGTGGAGTATACGGATCCCTTCTTTGTAGAAGTTGGCATCTTGGACCTCCAGAAGTGGTCCACAGCAGGGGTGATTGATAAGTTCATGGCCTAAGGTAGAAGGAGATGAGTTATACAGCTCTCATTACATGCACATACAGTTCATCTCTGAGTGATTATGCAGAAAGTTTGAAGTTAATAACTTTTGTGGTATTTTTGTTTCAGATAATTGAAAATTGCAAGTAAGCACCGTCTGAAAAAATGGACAACATCGGCCTTCGTGCAGCCATCTGCTACCTCGGTCTCAAGGGCTTATCACCCAAGGAGGTCCACGAAGACATGATGGCAACACTAGGGGAGGGTGAAAAATAAACATGCTAGGTTTTCTAAAATTGACTGTTTCTACCGTAGGCCATGAACTTATCGATCACCCCTCGTATATTTTAATTTTAATTTTTCAGAATTCAGTTTATCTCTGACATATGTTGCGAAATTTGTAATTTTTCAGCAGGAATACAGTGTATTATATAAAATATACTATAAATCATAATAAAACATTGAAACTAAATAAGTGCAAAATGAGAGCAAAAATAGTGAGGTAGTGTCTGTGGGTTCACTGTTTGTTCAGAAATCTGATGACAGAGGGGAAGAAGTTATTCCGAAAACTGTGTCTAAAGGCTCCTGTACCTCTTCCCTGTTGGTAGCAATAAAAAGAGGGCAAGGGCTGAGTGGTGGGGGGGTCCTTAATGATGGAAGCTGTCTTCTTGAGGTATCACTTTTTGAAAAAGTCCTTGGTGGTGGGGACTCGAGGGTAGTGCCCATGATGGAGCTGGCTGAGTTTACAATCCCCGGTTTAAGGAAGGATAATACTTCAAACCATTTGAATATGATAAGAACGCAGAATAAACCTTAAGTGACATTTGAGAAGGCTCCTCTCCAAGGCTGCAGTGCTGAGGGATTGTCAGTAGGCTGGGTTCGGCGGTAGTGAGCGGCTAACGCGCTCCGATTGTCCGCTCGGGGACACCGTCCGACTCAGCCGGCGGGAAAGATCAAACGGCAAGGCCGCGCGTTATGGCGGAGGTCGGCGCCGAGCAACGTACCGCGTATTCTCAGGTAGTCGCTGACTCAGTTCACCTCTTCTCCTTTTCCCCAGTGTTCTGTGTGGCGGTCGCGCATCCGGCAAAGCGATGTCTGAGCGCGATAAGAGCTCCTAGTGAAGTAAACAGTCGGCGCGCTCGAACAACTCATTTGCAATCTCGGCCAATCCGGTAAAAGTTTGCAATAACACCAGGGGCTGCACTAAACAAGGGGAATAGAAAGCCGTCGACCCCCCCTCCCCCCCCAGCTCATGCAGCAACAAATAATGCCGGAGAAACTCAGCGGGTCGAGCAGCACCTATAGAGGGAGAGGAATTGATGCAGGGTTTCGACCCAAATCGTTGACAGTTCCCTATCTCCCCTCACAGATGCTGATCGGCCCTCTGAGTTCCTGTCCTTACCTTCTGGAATTCAGGGACAAGCTTAAATGTTCAAATTTAGTCAGTCCTCATTCAACCAGTCATCATGATAGCAATCCTCATCTTGCGACTACTTTCGGTTTTTTTTAAACCAAATTCCTAGTAGAACATAAAAAAAAGCACAGGAATAGAATATTCAGTGCAAGATGTTGATTGGAGCTGCCATTAATCCCCAAATAAACTAATCTCTTCTGCCTGCACATGGCTCATATGTACATTGTTCATTCTCTATATATTCATATGTCAAATTGCTTTATTTAAATAATTCTGTAGAATTGCACTGTTCTCTGTTCTAAAAAATTGCAGCTGGAACTTTGGAAATTCTTATTCAATATGTTTGTGCACCCGTTAGGAGATTGGTTTATCATTGCCATGTCCACCGAAGTACGGTGGAAAAACCTTGTTTTGTATGCCATCCGTGCAGAGCATTTCGTCGTATCAATGTACTGAGGTAATGCAAGGGAAAACAATAACAGAATGCAGATTATAGATTTACAGTTACAGAGAAAGTGTGCTACAGGCAGATAAGGTACAAGGCCATGGTGAGGTAGACTGTAAGGTTAAGAGTCAATTTTAGCATACACATGGTTTGTTCTATTGTCTTATAACAGCAAGATAAAAGTTGCCTCTGAGCCTGGTGGCACACGTTGTAAGGCTGTTATATCTTGCTTGATAGATCTTGCATATTGTAGAAAATATATCCCACATTATGTTCTATATTGTTCTGTTGTGCAAGGTCTCACCCTCATTTCATTGCAAGAAGAAATACAACTTATCTAAATGCAATATTCAATTTATTATAAAATTTGATTCTTTATTTGCATTGAAGATTTTTCATCTTCATTCTCCAGTAGCTTAAGGTTGAGAGTTGTATAGCTGATAAACTTCTGTTAAAGACTCTTCAAATAGTCCTAAGAGATACTTTGGGCTTACTATAGGATCTGCAATCTGCTACAGCTTAATAGAATAAAGAACAGTACAGCAGAGAGACAGCTCCTGTGTCTGTGCTGATATAATGCCAAACTTAGCTAATCATATCTTTCTGCACATTATCTATATTTCCCAATTCCCTGTACATGCATGTGGGTATCTGAAAGCCTCTTAAGTGACTCTATCTGCAACTCAAATTCTCAGGAATTTTTTATTTGTACAATTTGTCGTCTTTTCAACATTGGTTGCTTGTCAGTCTTTATCATTTTTCATAAATTCTATTTCTTGATTTTTCTGTAAATGTCTGCAAGAAAATGTAACTCAAGGTAGTGTATGCTAACATATACCTATTTTTGATAATAAATTTGATTTTGATTTTGATCATATCATCTGCTTCTTCTCTTCTTTGGCTGTCCATCTATTTTCGATGATGACTGAGGCCTGGGCAAGGTTGTATGGAAGACCGGCAGATGCTTCCCCTCACACGCCACCAATGTTGTCCAAGGGGACGGCATTAGGACCCATGGCACCGGTGTCGTTGCAGAGCAATGTGTGGTTAAGTGCCTTGCTCAAGGACACAACATGCTGCCTCAGTTGAGGCTCGAACTAGCGACCTTCAGATCACTAGACTGACGCCTTAACCACTTGGTTAACCACTTAGCCACACGCCGCACTGCTTCTACCCACCCCGCATCCGCGGCAACTTATCTGTCCAGTCAACTGTCACTGTGTGTAAAAGAGAAACTTTCCTTGCATATTTCCTTTAAACGTTCTACATTTCACCTTAAAGCTAAGCCCTCTAGTATTTGACATTTCCACCCTGGAGGGGGTAAATCTCTGTCTAGCTTAGTGGTCGCCAACCCATCAATCGCGATCTTTGAGACTTTCTCAGTAGATCCCGAAAAAAATTAAAAATAAATGCACAAATACTGTTGAGAAATTGTTTCTGGGTTGCAGGGGTTTAGTTCCGTTCTTTCTGCCCAGTGCGCATGCCTTCAGTGGTCCCCAACTACTAAGCCATGAGGAAACGATATGAGTCAGCTGCACCTTTCCTCATTCCCTGTCATGCCCACTGTTGAACTTGAATACACGCGAGGTCATCAGTCGCCTGAATGCAGTGATACCCTCACGCCGGGGATCACTGGCCGCCTCGCATGGCCGATGGGAAGTGCCGTTGCTGCTGGCCTGGAGCACAGACTGATGGGCACTGTCTCTAAACCTGGTTAGCACACCGAATGTTCGTGGGGAACCCAGTGCTAAAATATTCGCAGACGACCTAATTCAGGCTCAGCGTTTCGTAAGTAGCAGAGCAACTACCTCGCTGCCATCTACTGAAGCAAACTTTTGTTGGCCAATAGATCCTACGGCGGGGGGGGGGCAGGCACCCTGCCGGACTGCGAACGCTATGGCCCCGGCACGGGGACCTTCGGCCCTGACCTTGTCCTCTCACACCACCCACGACCAGCCGCACTGGCCAAGGCGTCTGGTGGCGGGTGGGCGGGAGGCTGGAGTTCGGGCCCGGGAGGCTGTCTAATGAGGCAATGAAGCCCTCAAAACTGCTTCGGCACACTGAGTCCAAGCACCCTGCACTTAAAGACAAACCCGTTGAGTTTTTCCAGCGGAAAAAACGTGAGCAAGTGGGACAGAAGCTGAGTGCCGCGAAAACTAAATTACGGAATAGATTGGACATAAGGAACCCGCTTCGAGTATCGCTGTATTCCCGTTGTGTTTAACACCCCCCCCCCCCCACCCCCGTCGGCTGGTCCACTAGAATATTGTCAATATTAAACTGGTCCACGGTGCAAGAAAAGTGTGGGTATCCCTGGTGTTTATACATTATTTCTACTTCTGGGTTGTAGGGTTTTACTTCCATTCTTTTCTGCCCCGGTGCGTATGCGTGTAACTAATCGATCTGGGGTTGATCTCGCCTTCCATTGAGGCTAAGGTAGGGGATCTTGGGCTTAAAAAGGTTGGTGACCACTAGTCTAGCTATCTTACCTATGCTTTTCATAACTTTATAAACTTATATCACATCTCCCCTCAAATTCCTGACACTCCAGAAAAAGAAATACAAATTTATCCAACCTTTCCCAGTAGCTAATAGTCTCCAATTGAGGCAACATCCAGATGAACCTCTTCTGCAGCACCCTTTTCAAAGCTTTCTGCATCCTTTCTGTAACATAGTGACCAGAACTGCATACAATACTCCAGCACACAATAATACAGACAGCACATAAGCTGTCTTTTACACAGCTGCAATATGACTTCCTGACTTTTGTAACCAAGCATGCTGCACACCTTCTTTACAAATCATCCTGTATTTAAAAAGGAATTTCTCTTTTATAGAGACTACGAGCTGCTGTTCACTACACTGTTGGATGTCTTTGCGAAGAGATTGGGGAGAATAAACAAGTAGAGTTCAGTAAACAAACAATTGCTGCCATATCTGAAACAACTTTCAGACAGTGCGGTATGTACCCTTTAGAATGTTCAGTTAAAGAAAAGGTTTGCTCTTTTGACAAATGTTTTTTCTATTTCAATTCTCTCTATCTTTGTGCTTTGTGTTATGATTCATTTGAGAGTAAAAAACATTTTATACTTTGACCTGGAAACTAAAGAAGCTGAAACGGATATACTTACACTTAACTGCAAGAAATGAGCTCATTCTGTGACTTTAGTAAATTGTAACCGTGAATCAGAAGAATGGTTGCTACCATCAGGGAGAGGTACAAGAGCCTGAAAGCACACTCAGAATTTAGGCTTTTACTCCTCCACTAACAGATTTCTGAATGGACAATGGACCACCCTATGAACATTACCTCACTATTTTTTTTGCTCTTTTATTTGCACTGTTTATTCAATTTACTTTTTAAATATATATGATTTATAGTTATTGTATGTATTACACTATTGCTGCCACAAAACAACGAATTCTACAGCATATGTCTGATATTAAAACTGATTCTCGTAGAAAATTTGATATGAATAATTCTCTATTTGTGCTAATTTCTTTGAACTTGTTATTTACTCTAAATCTGGTTCCAGAAAGTTTTCGGGATCTTTTTTGAAGATGGACTGAAATTATGTTTAATTTTTCTGCCATTTCCTTATTTCTGAACATAATTTCTTCAGTCTAAAATCTGAAAAAGATTTAGATTTGCATTATCGAATGTTTTTCTTTACTCATCTTTAGAAGTGTTAATATTTTGTTTCTTGTCAGAGTACTCCAGTATTTTACTTTATTTTTCTTTAACAAAGCTTAAGGTGTTTTCTTTTGCTGAATTCTGAAGATTTCCCAGGCCTCATTTATTTTATTGTCAACATTATAACCTCCTCAGTTACAAAAAGTGAGTACTGCTGTCTGTTGGTGTAGAAGTAATTTCAAAGGGCTTTGAGGAGCTAATGGCATATTGTGGATCTAGAGCAGGGGTCCCCAACCTTTTCTCCCCATATTGGAAACCCCTGATCTACAGCCACAAATGGACTTGATCACTTTCCATTCCTAAAGAATGTTATTGATGGAGTGGTGTTTATCAACAGTCTGGTTACTTCTTGGTCAGCTTCACTGAATTTGGACTTTTATGCAAGGTTCATATCTTAATTATAGGTTCCATAGTTGTTAAATTATTGATCAGACATGCAGGAGGACTAGGCAGTTGATCCAGAGACATGTTTGAATCTCACCGTGGCAACAGGAGAATTTAAATCTTGCATCTACTGGTATCTGGAATGTTGACTAGAAAACTAGCAAACTATTAAAAAAAAATCCAGTCGGGGTCACTAATGTTCTTCAGGGAAGGAAATCTTGGGATTCATCTCCTCACTCCCCTTGTCACCCCTCACTCTCTGAACCCCCCCCCCCCCACCCCCGTCCTTTGCTCTAACAACATGCCTTCCTTTTTGAAGTCTCCGTTTAGCTAAGACCAGTGAACAATGACTATGGTGCAAGCGACTGAATGATATTCCCTTTTTACTGAGAGGGTTGCAGCATGGTGATGTCAGTTTTTAAATAAACAATTGCCTGAAAAATGCTTCGACTATCACAAAGAATGTTTGTGGTTTTATTTTGAACTCAATCTTCTTTTAGTTGTACACGGATATTTGGTATTATCTGCTAATTTCTAAAATTCAGATGTTTTCTTGCTCTCAAATTGCAGTCTATTTCATTTAAGAAAAAATGTATGATGTCTAGATATTCATTTCATATCTGTGCTGCATGCAGCAGTATCTGATTTAAACATTGTTAATTTTTTTATGAGACAAAGAAATCATATTTTTGAAATCTGTTTTAGTGATGTTATATGTGTCCAGCCATGCTAAAGAGACACATTTATAGTTGGTAAGCTGGAGAGATTTTAATCGAAGGTCTTTGTGGGGAAATGATGCTATGGCAAAACAGATAACAATCACTTTACCACCTAATTATGTGTTAAAGAACTCTGTAAATTCATTCCATCAGCACTTTTGTAATGTGTTTTTCTCATAATTTCTTCTGACATGGAAGGAGATCATTTTGCCCATTAAGGCTATGGCTGCTCACAAAACATTATCGTCAATCCCATTCCCCTCCCTCTCCCACTTATTTCTTGGTCAATTGAAGATTTTACCGGAATAACTATGTCGAGTAGGATTACTGCTAATTCAAGATTGAAGTTTATTTATCACGTGTACATCAGAACATACGGTGAAATGCATTGTTCGTGTTAACAACCAACACAACCTAAGGATGTGCTGAGGGCAGCCTGCAAGCGTCTCCATGCGTTCCTACAATAAATGTGTAACCTAAAACGTGAGTTTAGATCCCACTGTGGTGGTTAGAATTTAGTTCAAAAAGTAATTTGGAAGTAAGCTGGCATTTGAAGTGATTATAAAGTTTAATTCTCAATGGTTAATCTAAACTGCTGATAAAACCCACAATTGTACCAAATCAGGGCATCTAAGAATATTCAGTAGCAACATTTGGAGAATTTTTAACAATTGCTCTGTGGCTTAGTACAAGTAGTTGCATTTTGCAACTCTTCACAATTTATATAAAAGATTGATTTATAAGGTACATTAATAAAAATGTACCTTATGTACAGATGCTCTCATGCTTAGCATCACTTTATGAACATACTATGTATATAAGCTATGTGTTTATATTCATTGTGTTCTTTATCTTATTATGTTTCTTTTAGAGCTGTATCAGATCCACAGTAACAATTACTAAGTTCTCCTTTACACTTGTGTACTGGAAATGTGGGTGGCAGGGTGGAGATGCATCTCTACCAAAGGAGGTGTAAGGTACTCCTTCCCTTCGCTAGTCTACAGGTCACTCTTGAGCAAGGTGTATCACCTGCTTAGCCCCTGATCAGAGCCAGGTAAAGCCATGGGAGCAGGTGGTGGATGGTCGTATGAACAGCCGGTGCATAGATGCCAGGCAGATGATCTCTGAAGAGTATTGATAATGGCTGGGGTCACCTGTCTTGTAAAGACATTGCTCAGGGGAAGACAACGGCAAACCAGTTCTGTAGAAAAAATTGCCAAGAACAATCATGGTCATGAGACCATAATTGCCCACATCATACGACACAGCACATAATGATGATCACAATTGCCCACGTCATACGACACAGCACATAATGATGACCACAATTGCCCACGTCATACGACACAGCACATAATGATGACCACAATTGCCCACATCATACGGCACAACACGTAATGATGACCATGATTGCCCAGGTCATACGACACAGCACATAATGATGATGACTGGAAATGACATCAGACAGTTTCGATTATGAAGACATCAAAAGCATAGTTGCTAATCTAAATGAAGACACAAGTGTAGTAGTGAAATAAGTTGAGAAGGGTATAACAAAATCACAGTGGGACGTAGTTTACGTGAGTCAGCAAATGTCTGCTAAATGATAGAACTAGATGATGATGAGACAATACAGCGAGATCTGGTTGTCTTAGTACATGATTTGCAAACACCAGCATGCAGGAACCATAAGTAATTAGGAGACTAACAGAGTATTATAATTTATTGCTCAGAGAATCGAAACTGAACAAAAGTAAGTTAATGCCTCAGCTTTCCAGAGCATTGGTAAGACCACATCTCAATTTTCCAACATTTGCAGTGTCCTATGTCTCTACGTTAATAAGATGGAAGCAGTTCAGAGAACATTTACCAAACTAGCTCATGGAATAGATTAACACGAGATTCTGCAAGTGATAATATTCTGTTAATTTCCTAATTACTTACAGTTCCTGCATTATGGTTTTTTGCATTATGCAGTTCCTGCATTATGGTTCTTACCAGGACGCTGAGATCCCACTGTATTACCTCATCGTCAGATAATGTTCCTTTCTTTTCCCTGTCAAAATGGATAATCCAGAACAATGCAGAATCCAGTGCAGCACACACAAAATGTTGAGGAACTCAGCAAGTCAGGCAGCATCTATGGATGGGAATAAACAGTTCAAGTTTATTCTCATTCGACCATACACATGCATACAACTCAACGAAGTATTACTCCTCTTGGGCCAAGGTGCACAATACAGTTTGTATATTCACACACAGCACATATAGTTATGATCCAACACATAAGTCACAAGGTGATAGGTGAAACTGGGAGAGAGAGGGATGAAATAAAGAGCTGAGAAGTTGATTGGTGAAAGAGGTACAGGGATGGAGAAGGGGAGTCTGATAGGAGAGGACAGAAGGCCATGGAAGAGAGCAGGGGGGAGGAGAATCAGAGGGAGGAGATGGACAGGCAAGAAGATAAGGTGAGGGGTGGGTGGCATTACTGGAAGTTGTTTGCTAACTGTCAGCTGCAAAGCAAGAAACCCATAGGAAACCATTTAGAAAAAAAATATAAAGACCAATAAAAACCCTTTCTGTGCACAGGGAAATGGAAAAAAACAAATCATGCAAACAATAGAAGCAAACAACAGCACTGCAAACCAGATTGAGTCCTTAGATCCAAATCCCTGGAGCAGCCCAAAGCCTTGGTATTCAGTTCGTCATATTAGTGGGGCAAATTGCCGCTAGGTTTGCAGACATAAAGCACAGCAGCTGGGGACAGTCTCAAGGCCTTAGCGTTGCAGAGAGAGGAGCCCCCAGTCTATCTGGGCTGCCACTTGAATTATCCGAGAAACAGATCGTACCTCGCATTGGGACCCAGGTTCTGCTATAGCATATCACTCTGGGTCTTTTTCACCATGCAGAGGAAGCGATTCTTGACCTCTCCAAATCGGCTTGGCACCCAGTGCGATCCAACCTCGCCCGACTCTTGACACCCTGCCTTTCCAGTCTATCTGGGACGGCATTTAAATGATCCGAACAGTGGATTGTGCTTCACATTAGGATCCGGACTCTGCAGTGGCGAATCACTCCAGGCCCAGCAATTCACTTTGGACCTAGGTTTCGCTTGCCAAAAAAACCTTCCTCAACGTTTCCAAATCGGTTCGGCACTTAGTGATCTACCATCACACCTGAGCTGGTTGGACAGGCATCGGAATTCCTCTGCCTTGTTTTCTCCTCTCCGAATCATTCACAGTAACCAGCACAGCTCCAACTCCATGAACGTCAATTTTGCAGCGCACATCTCTCAAGTTTGCTTTGCCTTCACTCGCTTCTTCATTGTATGCGGTAATAGATTACCACAGTTATCACCTTCAAAAAAAATGTAGGTGATGTTTTTAATCAAATTTCTTTGCTTTCAAACTACCAGTAAGCTGTTGCATGTCTTCGGTAGTCCATCTTAAACCTGAAGATTTTTTAAACTCTGATTTACTTAATATTCAAAAATATAAATTTCTCTCCTGTTTGTACTCAATTACTGAGGACCCCACAGTCCTCTTAGAAAATTTCTAAGTTTAAGTGCCCTTTCGTTGAAGAGATTTCTGTTATCTCAATCCATGTTTTCAACTTAATTTGAGGCTGTGAGCCCTGGATCCACTCCCTACCCCCACCAGCTAAAACATAATCTAATCTGTGAAGCTCTGTAGGAAATACAGCTGGCCCTTCTTATCCATGAGGGATTGGTTCCGGGACCCCCACGCAGATACTAAAATTCGCGGATGCTCAAGTCTGTTATATAAAGTGGTGTAATATTTGCATATAACCTACGCACATTCTCCCATATAATTTAAATCATCTCTAGATTACTTATAACACCTAATACAATGGAAGTGCAATGTAAGTAGTTGTTACTTACAGTTGCACTGTCTTATTGACAAGAAAAAAAGACTGCGTGTTCCTCCTGCTCACAACACAAGCAGCGAATGAACGAGACGTGAGGCGAACAATAATCAAACAACGAGTAAAACTTATAATACCTGTACAGTAGTTGTTACACTGTCTTATTTAAGGAATAAGGATGCTTTGGAGGAGGCTCAATAATACTAAAATCAAGAACTGTGGAGGTTGAGGGCTGAGGATCTTCAAGTGTTGAACGTCGAGACTTCAGAATTGCAGATGCTTTAGTTAGAAACATTGTTATAGGAAGCTGTCTCTTGTTTTTCTTTGCATCATCCAGCAAATCTTGCAGTGGTTGTAGGCATGTTGTTATCCCTCCGGTGACATGGAGGCTTCGTTCCATCGAAGGATCATAGTCAAGGATCATATCCTTTAACACTTGTGCCTGGTGAAAAACTGCTGCAAAATTTTCAATTGTTCAAATTGATGGCTATGCCTCCTCTAAATCTTCATCATCATCATGTTCTGTAGAGGCTTTCAGCAGATCTTCGAGTTCCTCATTGGTAAGGGTTTCTCTATGCTCTTTTATGTGTTCCTCGACATCGTCATCCATCATGTCAGAGAAGCCTTCCCCGCCAACTTCCCTTGCAACGTTCAGGATATCCCTGACTTCTGCATCAATATTGAAATCATTGACTGTCTCACTCCATCGTGGGTTCCAACATGCATTGACTGTCTCAGGCTTTACGGCATCTACAGCCGCTGCAATAAGCACCATTGGATCTGCAATTGTGAATTTCTTCATGGGTAGGCAATTTTTGTTTTTGTTCTTAAGGGCCTGGGGGTTGTTTGCTCAGTAGACGAGTCCTGGCTTGATCATGTGACTGGCTGCGTTGCCACACAGCACCAGAGTAAGGTGATCTTTCCAGGCCTTGAACCCCAGGGCCCGCTGGGCACTCTTATGGATGTAGGTATGATTGGGCATCTTCTTCCAGAACAAGCCAGTTTCATCACAATTGAAGACTTGCTCTGGAAGGTAGCCTTTCTCTTCTATGAGTTTCTTGAGCTCCTCTGGGAACGCTGCTGCAGCTTCGGCATTAGCTGATGCCGATTCTCCTGTATGTTCTTGAGGCTGTAGCGCTTTACATAGCCAGCCATTCTCCCTTGAATGCCTTAAATTAGTCATGTAGGAAGCTATCTAAACCGCTTCCCTTTATACTTATCTTCTATTTGTTTCTTTACTCCTTTTTTTGCACTCGCGAGTATATGTTGTTTTACTTATTGATTTTCCTTATTTGATTTTTCTTATCTGTCTTTCCTTTTTACCGAGACTAATATTTTTATTTTCCCATGGTGTTTTTTTTTTAGTAAATAGCGAACTTATTTACTTTGATGTTTTGTTTTTGTGTGTATATATATACAATCGTTTATTCAGCACAGCTATACATATATATTTTCTGGAGCCACTGGAGTTTTGGGTTGGGAATGTTAGATTTGGTCTTCAGCCTCCCTTGGCTGATTTCTCTCTTTGGGGGGAGGGAGGGGGGGGAATGGGTTCTTTCAGAAAGCTGATTGGATGTTTTTACTGTGTTATTTATTCACTATCTACATGTCTGTGATTACCTTTTATACATTACTAAAGGATACTTGATGGATTCTTTTATTAATATACTCAGTTTTAATGTGAAAGGCCTAAATAACCCTGTTAAACGAAATAAGATTTTCTCTTATATCCGGAAACTTAAAACTCGTATAATCTTTCTCCAAGAAACCTATATTCGTAAAGATGATATTTCACGTTCTTTCAAAGGATGGAAGGGTATACATTTTCATTCACCCTCTCAATCTAGATCGAGAGGCGTCTCTATCTTGTTTGATCAGAATGTCTCCTTTATTCAACATAATGTAATTTCTGATACAAATGGGCGCTTTGTTATTGTTTTGGGTAGTCTTGAGAATAAACTAATCGTATTTGCGAATGTATATGCTCCAAATATAGATGACTCCTTGTTCTTTGAACGTCTTTTCTCTTTTCTGCCTGATTTGAATCGGTATTCCTTAGTGATGGGTGGAGATTTTAATTTTTGGCTTGACCCTATGTTAGATCGCTCTTCAAGTAAAACCCCTGTCACTAATAAATCAATCCTACTTTTTAAATCTTTTTTATTTCAATGTAGTATTCTTGACGTGTGGGGTTTTTTACACCCCCAAGAAAAGGAATATTCATATTTCTCTCAGGTTCATCATATGTACTCTCGGATTGTTTTTTTTTATAGATAGAAACTTGCTTCTACTGGTACGATCCTGTGATTATAAGGAGATTGCTTTGTCTGATCATGCACCTGTACTTCTAGTTTTAAGACTACCTGTTTACTCTGTACCAAATAGAAGTTGGCGTTTTAACATCATTGTTATCTGATAAAAATTTTCTAAAGTTTTTGGAAACCATATTACTTTTATCTTTAAAGAAAATTTTAAAGGAGATACTGCTGGTAATATAGTCTGGGATACTTTTAAAGCATATATTCGTGGAGAAATTATCTCTTACTCTACCTATGTAAAGAAAAAAGCTGACAAAGAAAGGTCTGACCTAGCAGCAATATTAAAAGATCTTGATCGAAAGTATGCCCTATCTCCAGATCCAAGTATATATAAGATAGATAGATAGATACTTTATTCATCCCCATGGGGAAATTCAACATTTTTTCCAATGTCCCATACACTTGTTGTAGCAAAACTAATTACATACAATACTTAACTCAGTAAAAATATGATATGCATCTAAATCACTCTCTCAAAAAGCGTATTGAAATCCAATCCAAGTATAATCTTCTGCTGACTTACCCAATTGAACGACAGCTGTTGAGAGATAAAACTCAATTTTACATTCACGGGGATAGAACTGGTAGTTTATTAGCCAATCGCTTAAAATCTTTTACAGTTAATCGTCAAATCACAGAAATTTTTAAAGATAATGGAACTAAGATATCCGACCATTCTGAAATTAACAACTTATTTAAAGACTTTTACCTTAAGTTGTATCAGTCTGACTCTTCTTCAGATGATACTTATATGAATGCTTTTTTCAGTAATATCAACATTCCTACATTGTCTGCTGATAGTCTAACACAGTTAGATCAGCCTATTTCCAATGAAGAAGTGGCTGAGGCTATCCGTGCTTTACATTCTGGTAAGACCCCAGAACCTGATGGCTTTCCTGGGGAGTTTTATGAAACTTTCACTACGTTACTTACACCTTATTTATCCTCTGTTTTATCAGAGTCCTTTAAATCAGATAAACTCCCTCAATCTTTTTATGAAGCTTTTATTTCTCTTATTCTTAAAAAAAATCCAGCTGAATGTTCTTCATACAGACTGATTTCTTTATTAAATGTTGATGCAAAAATTTTATCCAAAATCTTAGCTCGAAGACGTGAAAATATTTTACCATCTATTATATCACATGACCAGACAGGATTTATTAAAAATCGTTACTCACATTTTAATATATGTCAGTTATTGAATGTGATATATTCACCATCCAAAAAAATATCAGAGTTTAGATGCAGAGAAAGCCTTCGATAGGATTGAGTGGAATTATCTTTTTAAGACCTTAGAAAAGTTTAATTTTGGGTCTAATTTTATTCATTGGGTTAAATTAATCTACTTGTCTCCTACTGCTCAGGTTATTACTAACTCCCAAATTTCTAAGCCCTTTAAATTACAGTGGGGAATTAGACAAGGTTGCCCTCTTAGTCCTTTACTTTTTGCTCTAGCTATAGAACCCTTAGCAATAGCATTTCAAGAATCTAAGGTCATTTCTGGTATTCTAAGGGAAGGTATGACTCATAAAATTTCATTATACGCTGATGATATTTTACTTTTTATCTCCAACACTGAAACTTCTTTACTTTTGGTTCTTTCTTTAATTTCCCAGTTTAGTTCTTTTTCAGGATATAAGCTGAACCTACATAATAGTGAGCTATTTCCTTTAAATGACCTAATGTCATCAAATGCCAAATTTCCGTTCCAAGTTGTTACAAGTCAATTTACATATCTACGTGTAACAATTACTAAAAACTTCAAGAATTTATTTAAAGAAAACTTAAACCCCTAATTGAATTATGTGAAAAAGACACTTTCTAAATGGTCCCCTCTTTCTTTATCCCTAATTGGCCGAATTAATTCGATTAAAATGAAGATTCTTCCTAAATTTTTATATCTTTTTCTGGCCTTACCTATTTTTATTCCTAAGACCTACTTTGATTTTTTAGATTCAATTTTAACATCTTATATTTGGAATAATAAACAAGCTTGTCTAAGTAAAGTTTACCTACAAAGAAATAAAGAGATGGGTGGACTAGCCCTACCCAATTTTAGGTTTTACTATTGGGCTGCCAATATAAGGAATATTACTTTCTGGTCCTATTATATTTATCGTAAAGATTGCCCATCATGGGTCTCCTTAGAAGTTAATTCTGTAAAAAAATTCCTCTATTGTCTCTCTTCTTGCATCATACTCTTTTTCAGCAAATAAACTAACAGATAACATAATTGTTAAGTATTAAGTGTTTTTGGGACCTGTTTATCTCAGGATCTCTTGCTTCATTTGACCAATTGTCAAATAAATTTGCACTCCCAAAAACACATTTTTATAGATACCTTCAAATTAGAGATTTTCTACGTTTCCATTTAACTACTTTTCCTATAGCTCCTGATAAAAATTTACTGGACGATCTTTTAAATTTAAAACCTTTTGTTAATGGTTCTATTACTGGTATCTATAACTTGTTGATTGATTCTAGACAAGACTTTTTAGATAAAATAAAAAAAGCTTGGGAGGATGACCTATATTGTCAGATTTCTGATGATAGATGGAATAAAATTCTTAAACGGGTTAATAAATCATCTTTCTGTGCTCATCATTCTCTTCTACAATTTAAAGTGGTTCATAGAGCTTACATTTCTAAACAGAAGCCGTCCAGTTTTTACCCGAATGTTTCTCCACTTTGTAATAAATGCAACTCTGCTGATGCCTCTTTAATTCATATGTTTTGGTTTTGCCCTAAAATTGAAAAGTTTTGGCGGGAAGTATTTCATACCTTCTCACAACTTTTTAGGGTCCAATTTGACCCAAATCCCCTTACTGCCTTGTTTGGTATTATTGCAAATGAAGATATAACTTTAAATACTCCTAACCTACAGGTTTTAGTTTTTACCTCTCTTTTAGCAAGAAGAGCAATCTTGCTTAAATGGAAGAAGTCTACCCCTCCTACACATCTTCAATGGCTATGTGATATTATGTCTTTATTAGAAATTTAGGAATTTAGAAAAGATCCGCAGCTCAGTCTTAAATTCGAAACAATCTTTTTATGATATCTGGGGACCTTTCCTAAATTACTTTTCCAATTTATTAAGTTTAACAGTGCACAGACTTTTATGTATATTTTTATCTTCTCTTAAGCGAATATGTCTTTTTTTTTCTAGTTATCCATTATCATTCATCAGCTTTTTTCTTTGGTAGTTGGTAAGGGGTTGACTTTTTTAAAAATTAAAAAATTTTCTTTTATGATGTATGACTTATTTTTAAATTTTTGATTACAGAGTGGTATACCTTTATGTGTTATGCTATAACATTTTGATCAATTTTATTACAATATATGAATGTACACAAGTTATGTTGAGATGTATCTATGTGTTGCACTCTGTAAATCTTGTTTTTTTTCCTTCTGAAACACATAGCCAGCCAGCCATCCCTTACTAGCCGTAAACTCTTTTCTCTCGCTCTCATCAACCCCATCACAGTCGTGCTCATAGAGACTAAGAGCTTTTTCATGTATAATTTGGCCATCGATGGGGATATGCTTCTGTGACATGTCCTCTAGCCACACACTTAATGATTTTTCAGTCTTTGCAAGTACTTTATCACGAACCAGAGAGACCATTTTTGCTGTTGTAGGGGCAGCACTAACACTTCCACGAATTTCAGCTTCTTTCTGCTTTACTGTGCGAATACTCAATTCGTTCTTACCGACCTTACGGCCCACTTTGGAAAGCGACATGCCACTTTTCAAAAGATCTAATATTTCTTCTTTCTCGGTGAGAGATAGCACTTCACTCTTAGCCTTTGAGGAATTGTTTTGACCACCTAATTGCTTTTTAGGAGCCTTTTATTCACAGGAACAAAGCGGTGCACGAATGAGATGCAAGGCGAATAATGCTCAAACAAGTGATGAAAGAGCACTTCCGGGTTTTCTCGATTCTCGGATAAGGAGGGCCGACTGTATATGTTTCAGTAAAATCTCTCCCCTCTATTGGTCAATGCCTCTTTCTCTAATCTCTTGAGCCCCAACAAAAAGCATGATCTAACTCCCATTTATTCTTATTTTGCTTCATAATCTCTTGTGTGGCACTTTATCAAAGGCCTTCTGAAAGATGGCTGATCTGAAATGTTCACTCATTTTCTCTATATAGATGCTGACATGCTGTGTCTTATTTCAGATTTCTGGTATTCCCTAGTATCTTGTGTTCCAGTATATTTGGTGCTTATTTTTAAAGGCTCTTGAAGCGGCCTTTGGCAAATGAAGAGAAAGAAATTTTATTTGAATGGCTTACTTGTAAACAGTGGTCACTAGGATTATGAAGAGCCCTCAAGGGGGAGTTTAACTGTATGTTCTTAAGGCAACAACCCAAGTCATTCAGAAAAATCAACTTCCTTATGCTACTCATTGAGAATCAAAAAAAGCTGCTGATGCTTGAACAAACTTTCTGCTTGTTTCGCCTGCTGGCGTATAGGACAGCAATGAAGGTCCTCCTCTATCTCGGTCTGTCCTTGGCTACCTTTTCTATTGTGCCAAGCTGTGGTTCAAGGTCCTCATTTCTGCCTCTACAGTAGGGCACCAAGTTGTCTTTGGTCTCCTGCGATTCCACTGAATTTCAAGGATCCAGTGAAGTGTTGTCTTGATGATGGAGTTAGCCTCTCTTCTCATCATGTGCCCAATCCACCTCCACTTCCTCCTGATAATTGTGGCCATGTCCTCTTTATAACACTGATGGAGTAGGGCGTGGTTAGAGATCTTTCTTGGTCAGAAGATACGTAGGATCTTCTGAAGGCTTATGGTGTGAAATAATAACAGCTTGGCAAGGTCTCTCTCAGTCATACACTAGCATTATGACCTGTACAAGAGTGTGGACAGAACACAGCTCTAGTACAGTTTCACCTTGGTGTAGACACTGTTCTTGTTTGAATCCCATATGCTGCTTATTATTTTGAAGACATTTCTAGCTTTGCTGAGTCTGCACTGGATGTTGTCCTTGGTCCCACCATCCTGCCGAGTGATGCTGTCCAGGTAGGTGAATGTGCTGGTGCTGGGTAAGTTGATACCGTATGCCCTGTGACAAGAGGAGGAGATTCTACATTGAGGGTCATGGTCTGAGTCTTTCTCTGGCCGTTTCTGAGTCCAACCTGTCCACCAAGGGTACACAGGCGTTGAGTTTTGTCTTGCATGTGTTGGTGTGTGTGTGATGGTAATGTGAGGTAATCCGCAAAGTCAGGGTGTTCCAATGTAGAGAAAAAAGTACACTAAAGCTTCTCTGCTTATCTTTGGTTGTTTGCCTCGTAACCCAGTCAATCACCAGGTTAAACAATATCAACATTGCACAGCCTTCCTTGACTCCAGTCTTGACTTCAAAGCCTAACTGCAGGTGAAGTTAGCATAGAAACACTGGATAAGTCGGACAGTTTTGGAAGGGAGTCAGTATGATCTGAGAATTTGCTGATCTGTAGATGCTATCAAAAGCCTTTACAAAGTCCAGAAGATTTACATATAGTTTGTATTTACTACTCTGCTGTATGATGTTATGCAGTGTGAAGATCTGGTCAACACAACCTCTGTTCTTCCCAAAGCCACCTTCCTTCTTCCTAAAGCACACATGATCAGCTTCTGTAATCTGTTCAACAATGGCTTTGGCAAGAATCTTGCTGGACATGGACAAAAGTATGCTGCCATGCCCATTGGAATCACTTAGCGCTCCTTTCTTGCAGATCCTAACAATGACTCCCTTTGTCCAGTTTTTGGGTACTTGTCCCTGCTCGCAGTTTTTAGTAAACAGTGGTTGCGGGATGGCTGTTGCAACTTCTGGTTCAGCTTTGAAAAGTTTGGTGTTCAAATTGTCATGTTCTGGAGCTTTGTTGTTCTTCAGTCATTTAATCGCAGCAACAGTCTCTTCTTTCTTGGGAGGATCTGTGTTGATGTTGAGGTCTTTTGCTGCCTCTTGTATATCAGGTTCTTCATCTGGTGGTGGTCTACTCAGTAATTCTCTGAAATACTCTGTTGTGTTTCTTGCTCTTTCTCAGTTGTCAAAAGTAGACCATTCTTATCTCTCATAGGACCTCTGTATCGGGCCTGGAACTTGCTGCATACCAATTTTGAAATCTTGGATGTATTTCCTTGGTCACCTCGATTAGCTGATTCTTTGGCCTGTACTGCAAGGTCTTCCATGTAGACTTACTTATCCTTTCTTACAAGTCTTTTCACTTTCATGTTAGTTTCAGTATAGACAAGTTGAAGTCTCACCTTAAGTCGTGTTGACTTTGTATCTAGCACTTTCTTCTTAATTTTTCATCTTTCTTCTAAGGTTGTCTATGTTTCCTGCTGTATTTGTTCTTCTTTTTAGCTCAGTATTTTAGACAAGCCTTGCTAACTCCATGAAGACTGAAGCAACCCGTTTCCATGTTGTGTCAATCTTGTCTACTGACACATCCTTGTCAAGGTCTTGCAAGGCCTGGAATCTGTTCCTAAGCTGAATGCGAAAGCAGATCTCACACTGGTGTCCTTGAGCTTTTCAACATCAAAACAATGTCTTTGTACATGTGTTCTGGTCACAGTGCTTCTCAGATTGAGTTTCACCATTGCTACATCAAGATGGTGATCACTTCCTGTTTCTGCTCCTCTCTTCAGCTATATTTACATCCTGCAAGGATTGTCTCCACGTACCATTGATTATCAAATAGTCAGTCTGCTTCTTGTTGCGTACTTTGGATAAGTACCATTTCAGTTTGTGGATTTCACACTGTGGAAAGAGGGCACCTCCTATAACCAGATTGTTCATGGCACTGAATTCTACCAGTCTTTCACCATTGTTATTCATTGTCCTACCCATGCCTATAACCCTAGTGAAATGTAAGTTGTTATTTACCACTTCGGCATTTAGATCTCCCATGAAGATAATTATTGTCATGGTGAGGTGTTAACTCTACTTCCGCTTGCAGATGTTTGTAGAAGACATTCTTTTCTTTGATGTCACTATTGTTAGTTGGAACATAGCACTGGATCACAGCCATGTTCACTTGCTTCTCTTTAGTCTGACTCTCATCAGCCTACTGTTTTCACTTCAGCAAGCACTTCTCAATGTCTTTCTTCAAAATGACAGCTACACCATCATGATGATGACTATCTTCCCTTCCCGAGTATAAAACTGTTTCATCATTTGCTGCCTGTAGTATGCCAGACCCTGTTCATTTGCTTTCACTGATGTAGGCTGTAACTACACATTTCTGCAATTATTTGTGCCAGCTTGCCAGTGTTGTGCATGATTTGTACATTTCAGAAACTAATCTGGTTTTAGTTTTGGCAGTGTTCAGGGCTTTGGTCATCATGCTGGTAGCCTCTTGTCACTTTTCATTACAGGCAGTCCCCGGGTTACTTACGAGTTCCGTTCCTGAGTCCAACTTTAAGTCAGATTTGTATGTAAGTTCGAACAGGTACATCTGGTATTATTTAGCTTCAGTTAAACGTTTGTCTTAGTATATAGAATGTATTTTACCTTTCTATGCATATAAAACACTTAAGAAACGTGTGAATTCCAATAATTAAACCACTGCATTGCTTAGTAATAGTAATTGTAGCTTTCATCGGGGCAGGACCTTTCACATGCTCCATTATTCTCACTTTATCCATTATCCTTTAAAATTGTTCTGATCGTTGACCGACTGTAGCCTAACGCTTTCCGTCAATGGAACAGAAACACTGCAGGCGGCAGGGCCCAACCTGCACTAGCTTCCAAGGTCTGCTGGGTCCTAAGGACCACCACACTGAATTCCTCGGGTCCTAAACTGCACCACACTGAGACAGGTTAAATTGGACTAGTGGGAGCTGTGCTGGGTTTGGGTATTTGGTCCTCCACAATATTCTGCGTAGGAGTTTAAACTGGAGGTGGCAGTGTTTTATTTTATGAGGTCGAGTTGCGAGCTCGACATCAACCCGGCATGGATGGTACAGGAGTCACTGGATCGATAATCAACTCGGCACGGGAGTGGTCTGTCACTAAATCGAACTCAGGAACCTCCGTTCTCCAGCCCGGTGCTGATCTGACTGTGCCACCAGCTGACCAGAACGGGGGGGGGTGGGTCAGGGTGAATCTTACTAAGAAAATTTTAAGCCAAATACAAACTTAAACATTCAACACAGTGTCAACAGCAACGACTTAAAATGGCGTACTGCGTTCTCCTTCCTTGGTTCGTAAGTACGAGTTGTCCGTAAGTCAGACGTTCGTAACTTGGGAACTACCTGTAGTGTCAGCCATGTAATTCCTGAGTGGAGAATCAGGAGTATTGTCACACACAGATTTAGAAGGATTCCTCATTGCTGTTACTGTGATGGTTTTGTTTGACCAGGGTTGAACCTGGTGGACCATTGGCCCACTCTTAGTCTAGCCTCTACAATTTGACCTGTTTGGCATAGGTGACCCTACCAAGAGCCAAAACATAAGGCCAGCATATCTCTCCAGGTTATTGAGGCACACAAGCCTCCAAACGACAAGGTTGTGGTCCTTTTGGAGGGCTGATACTTGGTCTAAAACAAGTACAGAATATGCTGATCATCTTGTAAAGCTCATCTAAGGAAAAAGAAACAGAGTTAACATTTCAGGCAGAACACTTTTGAACAGAACAAATATCGAGACTCTGATCTGAAATTTTAATTATGTTTAAGGGCAGTTTCTGCCTGATGAAGTGTCACGACCTGAAACGTCAGCTGGTTATTTGCCTCCATAGAAGCTGTCTGACTTGATGACTTCCTCCAGCATTTTGTCTGTGTTGCTTCCAGTTCTTGTTTAGTTCCTCTATTTTTTTTATATATATATATAAACAAAGTTTAATCCTTTCTCCCTTCTATAAACACTTTTTATTTTTTCCATAAAACCTTTTAAACTCTTTTATTTAAGTAATTTCTCCATTTATATTTGGGTTGCTTGATTTTATTTAGATACTTCTGTGAAAAAATTTCTGGATCAGCATTAATCTCATCAGTTTCCTTCTTGGTTATTAATTATTGCTTTATTTCCTGTTAAACAGATCTTAGCGTGTCAATTCATTAGTTAACAGTATGTTTTCTTTATCCTGACGATCTTCATAACTTGTTCCAAGTTTCAGTGCCTCTTTCAAATTCTACATTTTTCTTAGAAAAGGAACAGCAGGTATTTCATTTCTGTAAACTCCTGATTTGTAAGGTTAAATTTACTCATACAAGCTAAACAAAGCTATAATTTCACATTTACATTTTTGTAGTCATTTCGGTTTCAAAGATTAATCACAGCTATAAGAATTTCTACATTGGAAGCTGTTTAATCAATTCAGTAACACCAAAAAAATTAATTTACAGAAAGTGAAGTTTGCAAGTTGACCACTCATAGCATTTCAGGAAGTGATAAAATCTTATATTTCAGTAATGAGATCATATCTTTTTCTTTGTTGGCCTTGGATTTAATTTGATAGAGAAAATAAGTATGAGAGTTTTCAAAATCAGAATTGAAAATTTGTTTTTTGGGTTAACATCCTGATAGTGTCCCTTATATCAGTAAGTTCTACGGTGCTTTTCAAATTCAAGTTCATTATTATTCATTCATACTTGTATACAGCTAAATGAAACAGTGATCCTCTGGGCCCAAGGTACAAATCACAGTGCATATTATACAACATCATAAACAGCATATAAAATAATATTAAGAGATAATATTCTGTAGATGTACAAGTTGACATAAAGTGTGTATATACAGTGTCAGGCAAAAGTTTGGGCACCCCGGTCAAAATTTCTATTACTGTGAATAGCTAAGAGAGTAAAAGATGACCTGATTTCCATAAGGCATAAAGTTAAAGATGACACATTTCTTTAATATTTTAAGCAAGATTACTTTTATATTTCTATCTTTTACAGTTTCAAAATAACAAAAAAGGAAAAGGGCCTGAAGCAAAAGTTTGGGCACCTTTCATGTTCAGTTCTTAGTATCACCCCCTTTAGCAAGTATCACAGTTTGTAAACGCTTTCTGTAGCCAGCTAAGAGTCTTTCAGTTCTTGTTTGGAGGATTTTCGCCCTTCCTTGCAAAAGGCTTCTAGTTCTGTGAGATTCTTGGGCCATCTTGCATGCACTGCTCTTTTGAGGTCTATCCTCAGATTTTTGATGATGTTTAGTTGGGGGGACAGTGAGGGCCATGGCAAAACCTTCAGCTTGTGACTCTTGAGGTAGTCCATTGTGGATTTTGAAGTGTGTTTAGGATCATTATCCTGTTGTGGAAGCCATTTTCTTTTCATCTTCGGCTTTTTTTACAGACCGTGTGACGTTTGCTTCCAGAATTTGCTGGTATTTAATTGAATTCATTCTTCCCTCTACCAGTAAAATGTTCCCTGTGCCACTGGCTACAACACAAGCCCAAAGCATGATCGATTCACCCCCATGCTTAACAGTTGGAGAGGTGTTCTTTTCATGAAATTCTGCACCCTTTTTTCTCCAAACACACCTTTGCTCATTGTGGCCAGAAAGTTCTATTTTAACTTCATCAGTCCACAGGACTTGTTTCCAAAATGCATCAGGCTTGTTTAGATGTTCCTTTGCAAACTTCTGACGCTGAATTTTGTGGTGAGGATGCAGGAAAGGTTTTCTTCTGATGACTCTTCCATGAAGGTTATATGTGTGCAGGTGTCACTGCACAGTAGAACAGTGCACCACCATTCCACAGTCTGCTAAATCTTCCTGAAGGTCTTTTGCAGTCAAACGGGGTTTTGATTTGCCTTTCTAGCAATCCTATGAGCAGTTCTCTGGGAAAGTTTTCTTGGTCTTCCAGACCTCAACTTGACTTCCACTGTTCCTGTCAGCTGCTATTTCTTAATTACATTACGAACTGAGGAAACAGCTATCTTTGCTATCTTATAGCTTTCTCCTGCTTTGTGGGCATCATTTATTTTAATTTTCAGAGTGCTAGGGAGCTGCTTAGAGGAGCCCATGGCTGCTGATTGTTGGGACAAGGTTTGAGGAGTCAGGGTATTTATCAAGCTTTGAAATTTCATCACCTGGTCTTTTCTAACAATGACTGTGAACAAGCCATAGCCCTAAAAGCTAGTTATGGTCTGTGACCTTGGTAAAAGTTAACTGAGAACTCAAATCTCTTGGAGTGCCCAAACTTTTGCATGGCGCTCCTTTCCTTTTTTTCCACTCTAAAATTGTACAAAATGAAAATAATACACTAATCTTGCTTAAAATGTTGAAAAGAATGTTTCATCTTTAAGAAGATGAACTTTTGGAGATCAGTTCATCTTCTACTCACATAACTATTCACAGTAACAGAAATTTTGACCAGGGATGCCCAAACTTTTGCATGACACTGTTTATCGTATAGTTAAATATACAACAGTATAATGCTATTGGTGCTGTTATAAATAAAGTGTACTAGGTGGTAGCAGGGTGTTCAGAAGTCTCACTGCCGGGGGAAGAACCTGTTAACCAACCTAACAGTCCTTGTTCTTATATTGTGGTGCTCTCTGCCTGGTGGTAGGAGGTCAAGGAGATTGTAAATTAAGTTTATTAATAAAACAGTTATGTAGCAATTCTAGAAAAAATGGATGCAGTGGGAGAATGGGATGAGTTGATGGTGTTAGATCACATGAAGGTAGATATGAAATATGGCCTTATTTGAAAGATGTCTCAAATGGGATAGTATGAAAAATAGGATAGTGTCAAGGATATCTGCCAGGTGGAACTGCAGAGGTAATAGTATGGGGACTGTAAGAGGAGAATAAGCTCTTGAATATTCGCCATATTGCAGTTTTCTTCATGACTTGAAGTCTAAATTTTTAGATATTTTTCACTTTTCAAATTGCATCAAGGACGTGTGAGTTTTTTAATGTTTTGGCTTCACACTGATAATCTACTTCTGCCCTCAGCAAGTGAGCCACTTAAGTTTTCTCTCATAAAGTATCGCTTGCTTAAAGGAGGAAAAGCAAATAATGAAAGTTTCAAATTTCAATTGCAGAAAATTATTTCCTTTGCTAAATCAGTTTCTTTCTGTTAACTGAGAATCTTGCAATGATTCATGAACTGTTATTCATTTTGGGGAATTATGAAACAAAACAGTTCAGTGCACTTTCAAAAACCCACCTGGTATTAAACTCAACCCAAGTGAATGTAAGAATCCTATGTGCAAACGAATACCTGACCTGCTGAGTTCATTCACCATCTTGTGTTTGTGTGGCTCTGGATTTCCAGAATCTACAGAATCTCTTGTGCTTACAAACCATTTTCTTGCTTTGCACCTATTACTAAGGTGTTATATTTGAACATACGTGACAATGTGTATTGGGAGAGTGTTTATATCCTATGGATCTTCAAAGACATCATAGTTTCAATATCATAGATAAAAGTAAAACAGAGAATGGGTGATGTGTTTTCTTTAACATTAAGTTTATTGGCATTTCTTTATGGGTACAAACAAATGAACCAGAATCAGGTTTAATATCATTAATATGTTGTGAAATCTGTTGTTTTGTAGCAGAAGTACAATCCAATATATAATAAAAAGAAGTAAATTGCAGGAAAAGTATATATATTAAAATAAATAGGTAGTGCAAAATGAGGGGGAAAGAAAAACAGTGAAGTCATGTATATGGGTTCAATGCCTGTTCAGAAATCTAATGACGGAGGGGAAGAAGCTGTTCCTAAAACGTTGAGTGTGTGTCTTTAGTTTGTCCTGGGTGATGGGAGTCCTTAATGATGGTTGCCACCTTTTTGAAGCATTGCCTTTTGAAGATGTCCTTGATACTGGGGAGGCTAGTGCCCAGGATGGAGCTGACTGAATTTGCAACTTGCTGCTGCTTTTTCCAATCCTATGCAGTGGCCTCTCCATATCAGATGATGATGCAACCATTGAGAATGCTCTGCAGAAAAATGACAGATAAGTTTTTTTTGTATCAGTCTTCACTCTGGATAACACTGTATATATTCCAAAGGCTACAGGTAGGCTAATTTCAAATAACATTGAAGATCTTGTAAAATCCCAATTACAAGGTATAAAGAATTAAAGAAGTTCATGGGTCGAAAGGGGATAAACAGCCAAGACCAAGTGGCCTGCTAGAAGTCTTCTTACTGCAGAGACAAAGGACCCAGCGGTTGTAATTTTTCAAAACTCACTAAATTCTGAGAGGGTACTAGATGACTGGAAAGCAGCCTATGGTGACTCCCATTTTCAGAAAAAGACAAAGGTGGGGACTATTGGTTTAACATCAGTTGTTGACAAGATGCTAGAGTCAATAAGGAAGAACCCGGTTATTTAGGAAAGCTCAGTATAATTAAACCTAGTCAACATGCTGATTTGCTCAAATTTTTTTGAAAACATGACAGGTAGAATTGATGCACAGGATCCAGAGAGATTCACCTGATTAATTCCTGGGGTGAAAGGATTGTCCTAGAAAAAGAGTCAGCTTTGGTCTGTTTTCTTTACAATTTAAAGGAATTTGGCAGGTGGGGAGATCGTGACCTTATTCAAACATATAAGGTCCTAAGGTGATGAAACGTTTTCACTATGAATCTGTGAAATGCTATTCCCAGGTCTGGAGACCAGATCATTAGATCTATTTATGGTGGAAATGGATGAATATTTAACAGGTCAAGGAGTTGGTGGTTATGGGAAACTGGAACAGAAAGGAGTCAAGGCCAGCATCTTGAATGGTGGAGTATATTTGAGTTCAAGTTCAAAATAAAATTTATTATCAAAGTACCATAAGACCATAAACATAACACAAACCATAACAAATAGGAACATAATTAGGCAATTTGGCCCATCGAGTCCACTCTGCCATTCAGTCATGGCATCTTTTTTCTCCTCCTCAGCCCCACTCCTCGACCTTCTCCCTGCAACTTTTGATGCCATGTCCAATCAACCTATCAAGCTCTGCCTTAAATACACCCAACGACCTGGCCTCCAAAGCTACCTGTGGTAATAAATTCCACAAATTCACCACCCTGTGGCTAAAGAAATTTCTCCGCATCTCTGTTTTAGAGGCTGTGTCCTCTTGTCCTGGACTCCCCCACCTCCTCCAGAGTAGATGTGGAAACATCCTTTAAACGTCTACTCCATCTAGGCCTTTCAACATTTGCGAAGTTTCAATGAGATTCCCCCCTCATTCTTCTAAATTCCAGTGAGTACAGACTCAAAGCTATCAAGCGTTCCTTGTATGATAACTCTTTCATATCTGGAATCATCCTTGTGAACCTCCACTGAATCCTTTCTAATGCCAGCACAGCTTTTCTTAGATGAGAAGCCCAAAACTGTTCACAGTACTCAAGGTGAGGCCTCATCAGTATCTTCTAAAGCCCCAGCATCACATTCCTGCTCTTGTGTTCTAGACCTCTTGAAATGAATTGCATTTGTCTTCCTCATTGCTGATTCTACCTGCAAGTTAACATTTAGGGTATTCTGCTTAAGGACTCCCAAGTACCTTTGCATCTCATATTTTTGGATTTTCTCCCCATTTAGAAAATAGTCTGCACATTTATTTCTACTACCAAAGTGCATGACCATACACTTTGCAACAACATATTTCATTTGCCACTTTCTTGCCCATTCTCCAAACTGTCTAAGTCGTCCTCAACACTACCTGCCCCTCCACCAATATTTGTATCATCTGCAAACTTGGGAACAAAGCCATCTATTCCATCATCTAAATCATTGATATACACTATAAAAAGATGTGGTCCCAACACCGATCCCAAAGGAACATCACTAGTCATTGGCAGCCAACCAGAAAAGGATAATCGTATTCCCATTTGCTGTCTTCTACCAATCAGCCAATGCTCTAACCATGTCAGTAACTTTCCTGTAATACCATGGACTCTTAACTTGGTAAGCAGCTTTATGAGTGGCACCTTTTTAAAGGCCTTCTGAAAGTTACTGGCATATCTGCTCTCATGTCACTTTTATTTTTTACATACTTGAAAAAGCTTTTACTATCCATTTTGATATTGTTTGCTAGCTTGCTTTCATATTTAATCTTTTCCCACATAATGATTATTTCAGTTGCTCTCTGTAGGTTTTTAAATGCTTCCCAACCCTCTGTCTTCTGCTAATTTTTGCATTGTTGTAGGCCCTCTCTTTTGCTTTTACATTAGCTTTGACTTCTCTTGTCAGCCACATTTGTAATATTTTGCCATTTGAGTGCTTCCTTTTGGAATACATCTATCCTGCAACTTCCTCATTTTCCCTAGAAACTCTCATCATTTCTGTTCTGCTGTCATCCCTGGCAGTATCTCCTTCCAATTTACTTTAACCAACTCCTCTCTCATACTACTGTAATTTCCTTTACTCCACTGAAATACTGTTACGTCAGACTTCACTTTTTCCTTATCAAATTTCCAGTTGAACTCAATCATATTGTAATCACTAGCTCCTAAGGGTTCTTTTACCTTAAGCCCCCTAATCATCTTGGGTTCATTTCATAACAACCAATCCAGTATAGCTGATCCCCAAGTAGACTCAATGACAGACTGCTTTAAAAAGCCATCTTGTAGGCATTCAACAAACTCATTCTCTTGAGATCCATTACCAACCTGATTTTCCCAATTGACTTGCATGTTGAAATCTTCCATGACTATCATAACATTGCTCTTTTGACACACCTTTTCTATTTCCTGTTGTAAGTTGAGGTCCACATCCCAGCCACTGTTGGGAGGCCTGTATATAACTGTGATCAGGGTCCTTTTACCCTTGCAGTTTCTTAACTCATCCCACAAAGATTCAATATCTTCTGATCCTGTCACATCTTCTTACTGATTAGATACCATTCTTTACCAGCAGAGCCACAGCATCCCTCTGCCTATCTTCCTAACCCTTCAATACAATGTGTAATGTTGGACATTCTGCTCCCAACTAAACCATCTGTAATAGTGCAACAAGGTCATCCATCTTATGTCTTATACTTTGTGCATTGAGATATAACACTTTATTATATTTTCTACCCTTTTTGATTCTGCATTCTTAATGCACTGATACTTACCCTGCTAGCTGCAGTTATGTCCTTTCGTCTGTCTGCCCTTCACGTCAGTCTGACTGCATGTTATCTTTGCTTTTTTACCGTCCACCCTGAGTCCTTTCACTTTGGTTACCACCCCTGCCAAATTAGTTTAAACTCTCCCCAACAGCTCTTCAACAAACCTGCCCACGAGAATATTGGTCCCCCTCAGTTTCTGATGCAACCTATCACTTTTGAACAGGTCCTCCCTCCCAATGATTCAAGAACATGAAGCCCTGCTCCTGCACCATCGTTTCAGTCACACATTAATTTGCCAAATCATCCTGTTTCCCACTAAGAAGCACTAGGCCACTGTCTCCCACACCATCACCAACCTTATCAGCTCTGGGGATTTCCCATCCACTGCCACCAACCTCATAGTTCCCACAACCTGCACTTCCCGTTTCTACGTCCTACCTAAGATCCACAAATGTGCCTGTCCAGGTAGACCCATTGTCTCAGCTTGCTCCTGCCTCACCGAACTCGTTTCTGCATACCTTGACACTGTTTTATACCCCTCTTGTTCAATCCCTTCCCACCTATGTTCGTGACACTTCTCACACTTTGCATTTTTTCAGTGATTTTAAGTTCCCTGGCCCACACCGCCTTATTTTCACCATGGACGTCCAGTCCCTATATACCTCCATCCTCCACCAGGAAGGTCTCAAAGCTCTCCGCTTATTTTTGGATTCCAGACCTAACCAGTTCCCCTCTACCACCACTCTCTAGTGGAATTAGTCCTCACTCTCAATAATTTCTTCTTTGGCTCCTCCCATTTCCAGCCAAACCAAAGGTGTAGCAGTGGGCACCTGTATGGGTCCCAGCTATGCCTGCTTTTTTGTTGGCTTTGTGGAACAGTCTATTCCTCTGTGGAAAAGCCTATTTGGGTATCCCCCACTTTTCCTTCGCTACATCGACGACTGCATTGTTGCTGCCTCCTGCACGCATGCTGAGCTTGTTGACTTCATTAACTTTGCCTCCAACTTTCACCCTGCCCTCAAATTTACCTGATCCATTTCCGACACCTCCCTCCCCTTTCTTGATTTTTCTGTCTCCATCTGTGGAGATGGCTTATCTACTGATATCTATTATAAGCCTATGGACTCTCACAGCTACCTGGACTATTCCTCTTCCCACCCTGTCTCTTACAAAAATGCCATCCCCTTCTCGCAATTCCTCCATCTCCGCCGCATCTGCTCTCAGGATGTGGCTTTTCATTCCAGGACGAAGGAGGTGTCTTCCTTTTTTAAAGAAAGGGGCTTCCCTTCCTCCACCATCAACTCTGCTCTCAAACCATCTCTCCCATTTCACACACATCTGTTCTCACCCCATCCTCCCACCACCCCACTCAGGATAGGGTTTCCCATGTCCTCACCTACCACCCCACCAGCCTCCGGGTCCAACATATAATTTCTCTGTAACTTCCGCCACCTCTAACGGGATCTCACTACCAAGCACACTTTCCAACCCCCCCCCTTTCTGCTTTCTCCCTACGCGACCCCTTGTCCATTCGCCCCCCCCCCCCCCCCCACCGCATCCCTCCCCACCGATCTCCCACTTGGCACTTATCCTTGTAAGTAGAACAAGTGCTACACCTGCCCTTACACTTCCTCCCTCACCACAATTCAGGGCCCTAGACAGTCTTTCCAGGTGAGGTGACACTTCACCTGTGAGTTGGCTGGTGTGATATACTGCATCTGGTGCTCCCGCGCATATATTGGTGAGACCTGACGCAGAGTGGGAGACCGTTTCACTGAACACCTACGCTCTGTCCGCCAGAGAAAGCAGGATCTCCTAGTGGCCACACTCTTTAATTCCACGTCCCATTCCCATTCTGATATGTCTATCCATGGCCTCCTCTACTGTCAAGATGAAGCCACACTCTGGTTGGAGGAACAACACCTGATATTCTGTCTGAGTAGCCTCCAACCTGATGGCATGAACATTGATTTCTCTAACTTCCGTTAATGCCCCTCCTCTCCTTACCCCATCCCCATTTATTTATTTATTATTCTCCCCCCCTTTTTTTTCTCACTCTGCCCCTTTCACAATCACTCCTTGCCTGTTCTCCATCTCCCTCTGGTGCTCCCCTCCCCCTTTCTCCCTAGCCTCCTGTCCCATGATCCTTTCCCTTCTCCAGCTGTGTATCCCTTTTGCCAATCAACTTTCCAGCTCTTGGCTTTATCCCTCCCCCTCCTATCTTCTCCTATCATTTCGGATTCCCCCCCCCCCTCCCACTTTCAAATCTCTTACTATCTTTTCTTTCAGTTAGCCTTGACAAAGGGTCTCGACCCAAAACGTCGAGTGTACTTCTTCCTGTAGATGCTGCCTGGCCTGCTGCGTTCCACCAGCATTTTGTGTGTGTTCCCTGTTTCTACCCTCACTGGTGCGTGACACAGGCAGCAATCCAGGCAGCTCTCTAAATTTTCCTTTCAGGACCTCTGGTTTTTCTTCCTATGTCATTGGTACCAATATGTATCAAGACATCTGGCTGCTCTCCCTCCCTCTCCAAAATGTTGTGGATGTGATCCAAGACATCCCTGACCCTGGTCCAAGCACTTTGAATGCTGTAGTAGATTTGAGTTCAAGTTCAAAATAAAATTTATAATCAAAGTACATACTGTATATCACAAACAAGGGAAAATCTGCAGATGCTGGAAATCAAAGCTATACACACAAAGTGCTAGAGGAACTCAGCAAGCCTGATGAAGAGTCTCTGCCTGAAATGTTGATTGTTTTCTCTTTTCCATAGATGCTGTCTGACCTGCTACATACTGTATATGTCTGATATACAGTATGCACCTTGAGATTCATTTTCTTGCAGGCACTCACAGTAGAACAGAGAAATACACACAAAGACTAACAACCAATGTGCAAAAGAAGACAGATTCTGCAAGTAATAAATAAATTTGGGAGAGGATTGATGGTCCTACACCTGCTATTTTCCTGTGTACATTGCCTTGAATAGTCTGACGCTGTTTTCTGTTACTGATCACTGAAGAAGTTACCGGATATTACCATTCAATGCATCCTGCTTGTGGTTTACTGTGTCCCAGCTCTTTGGCCTTGGTACACTGTTTTCCTATGATTTCATTAAAAAATAGATTATAATCATGAATCAGTTTCATGAACTCTTCAATTGGTGCAAATTGTACTATTCTTTATCATAGAGTCATGGAAAAATAGAGCACAAAACAGACACTTCGGCCCATCTATCCACGCTGAACCATTTAAACCATCTACTCCCATTGATCTGCACCCAGACCATAGCCCTCCATACTCCCATCATCCATGTACCAATCAAAGCTTATCTTAACCGTTGAAATTGAGCTTGCGTGCACCATTTCTGCTGGCAGCTCATTCCACACTTTCACAACCCTCCCTGAGTGAAGAAGTTTCCTCTCATGTATGGTAGATAATCTGTGAAAAATATTAAGCTCTAAGAAGCATATTGCATTCAATTGGCATAAAGGAGATATTTAAAATATTGGTAATTTGAAAAAGAAAAGGAAATGGTCTAGCATTGGTAAATTGGGCAGGAAGAGAACTTGCAAGAAATTACAAATAAACTTTTCTCAGGCTTCCAGCCGAGTACAAGTGTTGGTTATAACCAATTATAATCTTCAGGGATTAAGCAGATGACAGAGTTTGTCATTGAAATGGTTATAATCAACACCCGTACCTGGCTGGAAGCTTGAGAAGAGTTTATTCATCATATACGTCAGGAAAGCACTAGATCCTTTTTGTAAGAAATTAGTTTTTCAGATACACACAATAACTTATTATAATGGCAGCCTGATAATTTAGTGCACGTGTCGACTTGTGTCAAACAACGCCACAGATGACAGGAGAGACCGGCCAGTTCCGATTAAAATTGATAGTTCAGCATTTGCTTTTGTCAGTCAGAGAGTGATTGGGGACTTCCTCCGGACATTATTTTAAAGACTGGGGGATAAAGAATAATTAATACTAAGACCAGAGGACTATAAGACATAGTAGAATTTGGCTATTCAGCCCATTGAGTGCTCTGTCATTTGATCATGGCTGATTCTTTTCTCTCTCAAGCCCATTCTCCTGCCTTCTCCCCATAACCTTTCAAAACTTAACTAATCAAGAACCTATCAATCGCCGCCATAAATACATCCGATGACCTGATCTTCACAGCTGACAGTGGCAATGAATTCTATAGATTCACCACCCACTGGCTAAAGAAATTCCTCCTCATCTCTGTGTTATATATTGTGTGGCATACACAGCACAGAAACATTTAAGTTTGTACTACAAGATCTAATGTTGCTTGTTTTCACTTTTACTGTTTTTCAGAGAATTTTGCCAAAGACCTTGAACGATTTGCAAAGTAAGTAATGCTGGTTTAATGAAATATGGTTTATAGCATTCTGTATTAATTTGTATTTAACCAAGATGCACACGATATTGGTGAACAGTAGAGTTAAGCAAAATAAACAAGAGGTATTCTCTACAATTAGCACCGTGACCTTGTTATTATTCTTTTCTAACCTTGGTTTGCTGTTATAGTGTGTTAAATGTCACAGAAAGCAGCCATTCACCCATTTAGCTGAAACCTTCTCTGAGGGAGCATTACTCCCACTCCCCCTCTCCTATTTCCCTGTACCCCTGCAATTTATTCTCACGTGCCCAACAGCTCCCCATTTTTTTTTGCTGTTACTTTACAGTGAGGGGTAATTTACAATAGCTGGTTCACCTACCAGCATGTCTTTGCAATAGGAGAGGAAATGGGAGTGCTTGGAGGAAACCCACAAAGAATGTGCTGACTTCAGGCAGATAGCACCTGACGTCAGGGTTCAACCTAAATTCCTGGAGCTCTGAGATGCAAAGTTATCAATGATAATTAGTTTCAGCTGAACTCCCAGAAAGGTGTCATTCTTTTATCAGATGGCAATTATTTTTCATTTTCTCTTCCCTCAAAATTTCCAGTGTTGCAATGGTAACTGGTCGGGCTAGTCAACCACTGAACTAGTGTCAGCCATATTATACTGTATATTCTATCAAATTCACTGGTAGAATAAATAAGCCAACATTTATTGCTAGATCAATATTCAGAGTATTCAACTCAGTTGACTCCCATTGTGCAAGCCATGTTCACATGCCGAATACCGTGTTTCAGAATCATAGCACTGTCTCAAGTCCAAAGATGTCCTTGAAGTCTCCTTGAAACAAAAAGGTAGCATCTCTTAGACGGCTGGAAAAACCCAACCTATGATTGCCCAAACTGGAAAAGAATAATTTGGGCGTAACAGAAGGAGGAACATGTTACCTAAAGTACTTACCACTCACCCTGTCTGACATCTGTTGCACCATAGAACACAGGAACAGGCCCTTCAGCTCATTATGTCTGTGCTGACATGATGCCAACTTAAACAAATTCCTTCTGCCTAAACATGATCAATATCCTTCCATTCCTTGCATATTCATGTGCCTATCTCAAAGCCTCTTAATTGCCACTATCATATCTGCTTCCACCACCGGCCCTGGCACTGTGTACCTGGGCTTATCACTCTCTGTAAAAAAAAAATGCCATGCATTTGTCTTTTAAACATTCTCCCTCTCACCTTAAACATCTGTAGAAACCTCAGCAACAAGAAAATTAGAACAGAAGTATTTCACTCTCAATCTAGACTTAGGGTCTGCCTGAGAAGAGTAAATCAGATCAGAAGAAAATCTTGCAGTCTCCTGGGAATGAACAAGCTTTTCATTAAGTAAAGGGCTTTAATCATAGGATTAAAATTTAATTTAACATTGTATATTTAAATGTAAATCCCAACATAGTAATCTTCTACTAGTAGGAAGGGGAGAGTAAGATAATTTCTATCAGTGATTCACAGTTAAGGACTGTTTCTAATTATTATCATGTGTAAAAAAAAATTGCAAGAAGAATTAAAGCAACTATTCTTCCTTTTTCTTTGTTTAGTCAAGCCAGCTTAAGACTTGTTGCAAAGTATCAAAATACATTAATCATTGAAAAAACCATTTAATTTTATTTTAAAAGCAACACATTGGTTGCTTGTCAACTTCTAATTTTAATGCATCATGGGACTTCATCAGTACCTCTGCTACCAATAGTATTTTTATTGCTGCTACCACGGCAGGTGTAGATTATTACTATCCTGTTATAAAATTAATTTATATACGTTTAACATCTGAATTGCTATTATATATGTAGGCTAAGACAGTAACTATTTTTCATAAGAAGAAACAAAAATAAATTTACTTTTGAATTTTATTGATTAATTGAAAAATATTGCTTGGAACAGCATGAGTGCTTCTTGTATCTTGTATTGGATGTGGCACGGTTAGCATAATGCTGTTACAGCACCAGCAATCTGGATTCAGTTTCCATCACTGTCTGTAAGGAGTATGTGGTTTCTCTTCATGTCTGTGTGGGTTTCGTCTGATTGCTCCGGTTTCCTCTCACATTCTAAAGAGAGAAACGTAGAAAACATACAGCACAATACAGGCCCTTTGGCCCACAAAGCTGTGCCGAACATGTCCCTACCTTAGAACTACCTAGGCTTTACCCATAGCCCTCTATTTTGATAAGCTCCATGTAGCCATCCAGGAGTCTCTTAAAAGACCCTATTGTATCCGCCTCCACTGCTACCCCTGGCAGCCCATTACACGCACTCACCACGTTCTGCTTTTTTAAAAAAAAACTTAGCCCTGACATCTCCTCTGTACCTACTTCCAAGCATGCCCTCTCATGCTGGCCATTTCAGCCCTGGGGTGAAGCCTCTGACTATCCACACGATGTACGGTTTAGTTGGTAATAGGTCACATGGGCGAAATTGAGCTCTTTGTGTGATTCTATAACAATTAGAACCATTGGAACACACAGCACCTTGTAGCATTTCTTCTGAAAAACAGCTGTGAGCACTTAGTACTGTACTTAAACCTGGATAATGTATTTGCAACAAAATGTGAGACATATCGTAAATTTGGTCATGCAGATTCCAAATGTTTTCTCCCTGAAAGATGCACACTCATTTTAATTTCAAGATTTAATGTAGAATTGATGGAAGTTAACTTTGATATCTTCCTACAGGCATGGCAAGAGGACCACCATTAATACTGATGATGTGAAACTGCTAGCACGAAGAAGCAAAGCACTGGTGAAGATTCACTTTTCTTTGTATTTACAATGACTATTGTAATTGTGTTAAAACTTTATCTTCACCATTAAAAAGTGTTGTAAATGGGATGCCCTTTAAATGACAGAATATCAGAACATCTTAAGATCACAAACAGGTCTTGCTCTGAATTTATTTAATATCTTGAGATAAAAATTCTGAGGTAAAATGGAATGGACATAAGTATGGTTAGGTTAGGTTAAGTTCCTGGTATTCCGTTAATGTTTGACTTATTAAATTTCACTGGAGCTCTTTCTGAAGCTCTCAGCAGGACAAAAGCACCAATGAAGAACAATTAATCATCTGTGCAAGGTATACTTAAAATCATAACTTCTCTTTCTTCCTGCTCATTCAGAGGCCTTGATTCTTGCTGGCATCTATTGCTGATGTTGTCTATCCAACTATTCTAAAGAAGGTCTACTGTATGGCTTTATATTATCCTGGCCGAACATCTGTATATAACAAACTGGACTTCCAACCATGTATTTCCAACTGGAATAGGCAACAGGAAATTTGAGGCTTCTTTTAGACCATAGAATAGTACACAGTACAGGAACAGCCCCTTCAGCCCACAACATTGGGTTGAACCGACTAGTAACCAAGTGACCACTAATCCCTTATGCCTACGCAATGTCCACATTCCTCCATTTCCCTCACAGTCATGTGACTACCCTTTCTTTCTCGTGTGGTCTCAAACCATTTCATGCACCCATCTACAGCTGCAAGAAAAAGTTTGTGAACCCTTTGCAATTACCTGGTTTTCTGCATTAATTACTCATAAAATGTGGTCTGATCTTCATCTAAGTTACAATAATAGACAAGCACAATCTGGCTAAGCTAATAACACACAAACAATTGTACTTCTCATCAATACTGAGTACACAATTTAAACAATCACAGTCTAGGTTCATAAAATTATGCCTTCTACAAAAGCTATTTGGATTCAGGTGTTTCAGTCAATGAGATGAGGTTGGAGGTGTGGGTTGTAGAGGAGCCCTGCCCTATAAAAAGGACACACAAAGTCAGGTTACTGACAGAGCCTGCTCTTCTCAAGAAGGATCAGTGTATGTGCACCATGCCTTGATCAAAATAACTTTCAAAGGACCTTAGAAGAATTGTAGAGATGCATGAAGCTGGAAAAGGCTAGAAAAACATTTCAAAAGACCTGAGTGTTACAGTAAGAGAAATTGTCTACAAATGGAGGAAATTCAGTGCTGTTGCTACTCTTCCTAGGAGTGGGTGTCCTGCAAAGATCACACCAAGAGCACAATGTACAATGCTGAAGGAGGTTAAAAAGAACCCAAGGGCAACAGTAAAAGACCTACAGAAATTTCTAGAACTTGCTCAAGTTTCTGTTGATGTGCCCACCATAAGAAAAATACTGATCGAGAATGGTGTTCGTGGAAGACACCACAGAGGAAGCCACTGCTGTTCATGTCTCAGATTTGAAAAAGACCACCTGAATGTTCCACAACGTTCTAGGACAATGTTCTGTGGACAGATGAGACAAGAGTTGAAGTTTTTGGCAAAAATGCACACCACTGTGTTTGGAGGAAAAGGGCACTGCTCTCTAATACCAAAACTTCATTCCAACTATGACACATGGTGGAAGGAATGTCATGGTTTGGGCTGCTTTGCTGCCTCTGGCCTGGATAGATTGCAATAGTTACAGGAACGATGAATTCAAAATTGTATCAGGACATTTTACAGGCGAATGTCAGGGTAACAGCCCGTCACCTGAAGCTAAGTAGAAGTTGGAAGATGCAGCAAGACAATGATCTGAAACACAAGAGTAAATCAACAATCGAATGGCATAAAAAGAAGAAAATTTGTGTTTTGATCAGAGTCCAGACCTTCAACCAATGAGATGCTGTGGCATGACCTGGAGAGGACTGTTCATGCAAGGTATCATATAAATATTGATGAACTGAAGCAGTTTTGTAAGGAGGAATAGTCTAAAATTCCTCCTCACCATTGTGCAAGTCTGATCAGCAGCTACAGGAAACATTTGGTGGAGATTATTGCTGTAAAGGAAGTTCTACCAATTATTAAGTACAAGGGTTCACATACTTTTCCAGCCTGGATTGTGAATGATAAAACTGTTTTCACTAAAGATCATGAAAAGTACAATTGTTTGTTATTAGTTTAGGCAGATTGTGTTTGTCTATTGTGACTTAGATGAAGATCAGACCACACTTTATGAGTAATGCAGAAAACCAGGTGATTGCAAAGGACTTTCAAACATATTTTTGCAACTGTACACAATTACTGAAATTGATTGAATTCACCACAAAACAAAGGATCTTCTGTTGTGAATAATTTAGTAAAATACTACACAGTGCTTCTATTTTATTGGTAGTAGAGGGTGATAAGTTCTTAATTAGTAAGGGCATCAAAAGTTATGGGAAGAGGGCAGAAGAAAGGAGTTGAGAGGGATAATAAATTAGCCGTGATAGATTGGCAGAACAGACTTGATGGGCTGATTTGCCCAATTCTGCTCCTTTGTCTTAGGGTAGGGATGTCTAACAATTTTATGTCATGGACCAATACCATTAAGCAAGGGGTTTGTGGATCCCAGGTTGTGAACCCCTGTTTTATTTTCATCATTAACAGTTTGTCTATTCCTAATCAGACACACCTGTAGTTCTTCAGTCAACTTTAAGTTATACAAGTTGGAATCTCTTTTGTGATTATTTTTGTGGTCTCTTGTGCAATTTTTGTTTTAGTGTCAGCTGAGGAGTTCAAATGTTATAATTTGGTTTCCAATTAAAGTTTTAAATCTTAATCTAAGTGATAAAGACCTTTAATGCACTATTAAGCTTCTTTTTCACTTTTCTTCTTTTGATGCCTGGTGTCTTTCCATCTCGCTTACATTTACCTCTGTATCGGATCTATTAGATCATGACCTAGCTCAGCGTGGAGTGTTTTTGAGAATACAACAATCTTCCAAGGTCCACCACTAAAAACAGTAATGAATTCATGATGGCAGACTTAACACACTTCACATCCTCCACGATAGTGTTACCAAAACAGTAATTTACAATGCACTCCTGCTCGTGTTAAGATGCTTTAAGTGATATTCATATGTCACTTTTGCATAATGCTTTTATTGGGTATTTTAAAAGTATACTGTACTGGCAGAATGAACTTTACTGTTCTGTCTACCAAATTTATCTCACTTCATTCCTTTTTACAAGTCAAAGTACAGATCCTTGAGGAACACCATTTGCCACATCCCATCGATTACCCAGTGTACTAACAAAATGATGGCTTTCATCCCTTGAAGGTCCTTGGATACAATGAACCCTTTAAATAGGGTAACTGGACCAAGAAGAAACTGACTTGAAACATTAACTTTGTGAAAATCTATAAAAGTGACATCTGAGCTGTGAGAGAGAGACCACTCAGCAAACTGCAGCATGTGTTTTAATGAACCTGAAGCTCATTAATTGAAGTACAAGGTCTTTTTCCCCAGGAAAACTTCATTACAGAGAAATGTAATGAACTTGCTGCTAGTAATGCTGAGCAGAAGGAAAAGAAACTCATCACTGCCGGAAAAGGAAAGAAGAAATCTGATAACCAGGGAGGATCCAGAATACCAGAAAACGAAGACACCACCAGTAACTAACCTGCAATTTGAAAACTTGGAATAGGACTGACTGTAAGATCACTTAGCTTCACATACTTTTACCATGAGAAATGTTCTTACCTTTCTTTTTGAGGGATATGGCAGAGGGATGTTTGAAACTTAAATGACTACCTGAATTAATAAAAAAAAAAACTTGATGTTATGGAAAATAACAACATTCACCAGGTATATGTGAAAAAGAGATGTTAGTGTTCACATGGCTACTAATTTTGAAAACTGTAGCCAATTCCTGTTGAGAATAATGTATGGTTGCATCATGCATCATAAATTAGACGACTAATTTTAAGGTACCTTTCCCCCCAATTTTGGACAAATTAAAATTCATATTAAAAAGTGCTTATTATTTTCTGGTTGTGGTACCAACTTGTGTATAGGTTATGCAGCAAAACTACCATGCATATTAAATTAAAAAATATTAAAGCATTGTAAAACTAAAATATTAATGCATTGTATAGCTGTATAGGGTGGCACAGCAGTGTGGTGGTTAGCACAATGTGTTACAGTACAGGCGACCTAGGTTCAATGCCCGGCGCTGCCTGTAAGGAGTTTGTACATTCTTCTTGTAACTGTAAGGGTTTCATCCAGGTGTTCCATCTTCCTCCCATAGTCCAAAGATACACCATTAGATAGATTAATTGGTCATTGTAAATTGTCCCATGATTGGGCTAGGATTAAATCGGGATTACTGGATGGCGCAACTCAAAAGGGCCGGAAGAATCTATTCCGTGCTGTATCTCAGTAAGTAAGTAAACAAATAAATACAATTTTTAAAATATTTCTTGCAAGGAAGATGCATTAGTCATTCTTGCTTATAACCCTGCTGTAGAATACTGCTAAATCATTATGAAAGCAGGGAGTGCACAGGAAAAGTCAGCAGCCACTGTTACTGAGATATTGGGAATTTATTCTATTTGCATTCTAATTTCTTCTATCAAATACAGTACTTACAATACTTAAACTCATAGTCCTTACAGTCCTCTATCCAGGGCTAGTCTTTCAAGATATCCCCAGGTGTAGCCCATCGTCAGAGATCTTTCCTCTCCTAGAGACGAGGTCTTTGGAGCTTCTGTTGGCGTTTCTGTAGCTTTAGGTTTTTATTGGATGGGATGCCAGCTCCATGCCCAAACCTCCTCCTTTCACAGCCAGGCATGGCACTGTCCATGGAGGAGTTGACTTGTACATACTTTTATAATTGCTTTGAACTTTGAAGCAATTATAAAGTTGCTTTGTAATTTTATAAGTAGAGGTATATACTCTAGAAGTAGAGGTTCTTGTACTATTTTCAAACTTTTCTTTTCTAAATGTGGGGGCTTTGGGGTAGAGTGAAAACTGCCAAAAGACATGGCAAAGACATCTGAATAGACAATAGTGTAAAAATAAAATGGTCTCCCCTTCCCTCCAACTCCCACCTTTGACAAACAGGTAACAAATGTATTATCAAAGTACATATATGTTACCATATACTACCCTGAGATTCATTTTTATGCTGATATTCACAGTAGAACAAAAATATACTATAGAATCAGTGAAAAACTACACACAGAGACTGACAAACCAATGTGCAAAAGAAGACAAATTGTGCAAATACAAAAATCCCCGATAATCGAAATCAACCAACCAATAAATAAATAATGTTGAGAACATGGGTTGCAGAGTCCTTGAAAGTGAGTCCATAGGTTGTAGAATCAGTTTAATGTTAGGGTGAATGAAGTTAATCATGCTGGTTCAGGACCCTGACAGTTGAAGGGTAAATTGTTCCTAAGCTTCCTAAACACGTAAGAGGCCTTACCTCCTTCCTGATGGCAGTATTACAAAGTAAGCAAAGTTGTAAATAAATGAACAATCATAGTTCGGAGCACTCAAGGTTGTTTAAGTAGATTATTTTCCATATATAGAGCTAATGTTTTATTGAAGTTGCCCTCTGAACAATTCTGTACTTGTGTTTGGGAGAGCAAGGCCTTCTGTTGCTTGATTTAAAACATTACAGTTGGCTGTACTTGGTCTATTATGATTTTGTCTATAGTTGCATATTTTGAAATTTGTTTGATCAGTTCTATAAACTTTTAATTTTATTGTGCCCTTGGGTTACCATGAGTGATTTTAAATGGGTAAAATTTATTAGGAAGTGTTACGCCTGTGCTCCCCCCCCCCCTTTCGAGAATCGCAAGATCGCTATTAAGTCAGGTCAGGAGACCCAGGAAATGAGAGAAAGACATGCAGAATCCACAAAGAGGTTGGAATGTCCTAGCCCCTCGGCGATACAAAGCCACGGAACAGGTCATTGTCTTTTGGAGACGGAATTGTGTATTGAGTACTGTACTTCATGGAAAGCCCTCAGGCAACGTGGGCTGGTTAGGGGGATGGCATCATTCCACCCTGATTGACATCTGAGACCCTGTGAGTCAGGATAAAAGAGGGTCTGTGGGAACAGCCCCTCAGATGCACCAGAAGAAATGCTCGAAATCCTGTAACAGCGTAATAGCGAAAGCCAGTGGAAAGCCACGTGCGTCCTTTTCCATTTGCCTCGGAATTGGTGGGCCTTGCCACAGGAGAACGGCTTTAGCTAACAACAAAGGGGAAATCAGCCCCCAACGACTCTCGAAGGATTGACATCATAAAAGGAATGGGCAAGTTAAACATCCGTCTTTCTCTCCAACCAAAAGCTGCAGCTTGAATGAACTTGAGTGTCTTATATTTCCATCGGACAATACATTATCCCCTAGACAACGATAGAGCTATTTCTTATTGATTATTATTATACCTGCGCTTTTAGATTTAGTATTGACGACGTATATTATCTATGTTTGCATTGATATTATTTTTGTGTATTTTTATCAATAAATACTGTTAAAAATAGTACCATCAGACTTCAACAGACCTCTCTATCTTTGCTGGTAAGTGACCCAGTTACGGGGTACGTAACAATTGGGGGCTCGTCCGGGATTTGACACAGAATTGGGAGGCCAGTGAATCGGGCTTGTAAGTCCAAACTTGGATCTGGTTATGCGGGTAGCCAGACGGGAAACCAGCAAAGATGGATGTGGATGAATTTATAGAAAACCCGACTCTAGAGGCGCTAGAGGAAGCCACCAAATCAGACTTGATAAATCTGGCGAAAGGGCTAAACCTCGCAGAGGTGAGGTTGTCCATGAAAAAGCGGGAGGTGCGAAGGGCAATAACTCAATATTATATTGAGAAGAATGTGTTTGCAGCTGAGGTATTGGAAAATATCCCTGAAAAGGTACCAGCTAGTGGGACGGCTCAGTTAGAGTTGGAGAAATTAAGGTTGGAACATCCAATTAAGTTAAAGCAACTGGAAGCAGCTGAGAAAGAGAAGGAGAGAGAGTATGGGGAGGCAGAGAAACAGAGGAAACATGACTTGGAGATGGAGAAGTTAAGGCAAGAGCGAAGAGATCAAGGGTCAGACCGAGAGGAGCGGTTTAATGTTAGTCGGGAGTTGAGGTTAGTACCTCCGTTTGAGGAGACGGATGTTGATAGTTATTTCTTGCTTTTTGAGAAGGTGGCAGTGAATCAGAAGTGGCCCAGAGATCAGTGGGTGGCGCTGTTACAAAGTGTGTTAAAAGGGAAGGCACAACAAACATATACGGCATTGTCCATGGAGGAGGAAGAGGCGGAGAGTTATGACAAAGTGAAAGCGGCCATTCTCCGGAGTTATGAATTAGTACCTGAAGCGTATAGACAAAAGTTCAGAAATTTAAAGAAAGGGTGGAATCAGACGTATACTGAGTTTGCCTATGTGAAGGGTGTGCTCTTGGACCGTTGGTGCACAGCAGAGATAGTGGAAGAGGATTTTTGGCGTCTCAGGGAGTTAATTCTGACTGAGGAATTTAAAAGTTGTGTTTCGGAGGATATCCGGATGCATTTGAATGAGAAGCCGAATGAGTCCATCTCAGACTTTGCTAGGTTCGCAGGTGAATATGCCCTAGCCCACAAGACAAAGTTTCCCTCGAATAAAAGTTACCAGAGAGACAGTGGGAACGATAGAGAAAGCCCGCGGGCTGAGGCAGAGGTCCCGCAGGGAGCTAGTGGTAAGATTGAGGGGGAAAGGCAAGATGGCCAGAGATTTCCAGGCTTGACCTGTTTTAATTGTGGAAAGGGGGGACATATTGCATCTAGGTGCTTTGCTCCGAGGAAGGAGACAGGAAAAGGGAAAGCCGTGGTCCCTATCGGATGTGCCGTGGTAATCAGTAAATTGACAAGAGAGCCCCGGGTAGACAGAGTACGAGAAGGGTCTGAGACTTGTATGTCAAACGGAACCGTGTCTGTAAGGGAGGGAGACACACCAGTTCCAGTACGGATCTGGAGAGACACGGGGGCTGAACTATCATTGATTAGCAGTAAGGTACTAGATTTTGGTCGCAAGACGGGAATGGTAGCTGTGAAAGGAATAGGAAAAGGGATGGAAATGGTGCCCTTGCATAGGGTCATTATGAATTGTGAGCTAGTCTCTGGACCAGTTGAAATGGGGGTGCGATCAGAATTTCCGAGAACTGACGCGGACGTCCTTCTGGGTAATGATTTAGCCGGTGGTAAGGTTTGGGCAGCAATGACGCTGACAAGACAGCCTGTGAGTGTTGAGGCTCCGCCCCTAGATTTCAAGGTCTATTCCGCATGCGCGGTCACTCGCAGCATGTCGCGAAAGGCAGCTGAGACAGAGAGCAGTTTAAATCCGGCCAGTATCGATTTGGCCGAGACGTTTTTACCGACCCTGTACCAGGAGGGTGGGAAAACGGAGAATAGGAAAGTGAAAGAGAGTAAGGGAGAGGGGGTGGACCTGCCCTTAGCGAGGAGAAAAGTTCTAGAGGCACGAAATAAAGATGAGAAACAGATAGAGCTGTTAAAAGGTCCAGAGTTGGACATGGATGATCTGTCTGGTTTGACAGAACTGTTTGAAGAAGTTGAAAATTCTAAAGGTGTTCCCGATAAGGAAATGAGGGCAGTCCTAGATGAGAAGGATGCCATTACCTTGAAGAAGTCTGCTGGGTTGGCAGATGAGGTTGTTTCAGCCCGCGGGGTTGAGTTTACTCCGGAAGGGAGTTGCCCAGAGAGTAGCTGGGAGAATCAGGGGAATTTAGAATTTGGACCGGGTACGGGTATTGAAAGCCTGGAAGAGGCAAATGTCCTGTTTGAGTGTGTCCAAGATGTGGATGCACGTGGTACTGAACCTAGTAATGGAGCTCAGAAAAAGTCTGAGGTATTTGATTCAGTTAAAAAGGAATGCAGTCCTTGTGGGTCAGATAGACTTGGTTCAGTGAAGAAAGGGTTAACCTTGGTAATAGTGGGAAGTGAGAGTTCCCAGGTGTTTGTGCTCGAAGGTGTGTTAAAAGTTAGTGGGGAGATGAATATTATTATTGAAGGAAAAGGGAAATATGTAGTTCCCAAATTGAATGAAGAAAATTTAAAGGCTGGACTGATATCAAAGGCAGCCACCAGGCTACAGAGACAATGGCGTGGTACCACAAAGCCTGTGAATCAATTACAGGTTGAGTTGGAAGGTAACAGGGCCCCACACGCTATTGTTATTCCAGAGTGTGGTGTGAAAAGGCAGAATTTGAAATGCTGTTTGAACAAAGAGTTTGAACTGAAAACTAATAGCCTGAAGGGTCCTGAAGAGAAAACTAGCAACTTGCGTAAAATTAAAGAATTGGGTGGAAATTCAGAAGATGGTCTAAGTTTGGGACACATTGTTGATAAAATAACTCCTATGGAAGGAGTGGACGAAAACCTATTTCGTCAGGGTGCACAAGCTCCCCACGTGGGAGTTAACTGTAAAAGAGGCGAGGGTTAATGGGGACGCCATTTTTAAATAGCAGAAGCCGGTTTTACGGGATTTCGACAAAGCAAGTGAATAATAAAGGCAACCCCATGGAAGCCTGCCTGTTAAGTTTGAAAGCAACATAAAGATTAGTATTTGCATGAACTTTTGTAGTATACACGTAAGCTAAGATCACAACTCTTTAGTTTTGTTTGCCGAAGGAATGAAAAAAAAATAGGTGGTTATTAAATTGGAGTCTGATGCTACAAGACTTTAGTAAGGTACAAGATGTTAAGATATTAAAGGAAGTGACAATGTAATCAATAACCATCTAGATACTGAATTGAATGTATAACTGTATTACTCTGTAGTGAAAAAAAAAACTTTTGTATGGTGTTAGATTCTAACATCCTGTAAGACTCTGTATTACTTCGTTTTTTTCCGATGGTTAAAAAACGCGTTGAAGAAAGGGGGTGTTACGCCTGTGCTCCCCCCCTCCTTTTCGAGAATCACAAGATCGCTATTAAGTCAGGTCAGGAGACCCAGGAAATGAGAGAAAGACATGCAGAATCCACAAAGAGGTTGGAATGTCCTAGCCCCTCGGCGATACAAAGCCACGGAACAGGTCATTGTCTTTTGGAGACGGAATTGTGTATTGAGTACTGTACTTCATGGAAAGCCCTCAGGCAATGTGGGCTGGTTAGGGGGATGGCATCATTCCACCCTGATTGACATCTGAGACCCTGTGAGTCAGGATAAAAGAGGGTCTGTGGGAACAGCCCTACAGACGCACCAGAAGAAACGCTCGAAATCCTGTAACAGCGTAATAGTGAAAGCCAGTGGAAAGCCACGTGCGTCCTTTTCCATTTGCCTCGGAATTGGTGGGCCTTGCCACAGGAGAACGGCTTTAGCTAACAACAAAGGGGAAATCAGCCCCCAACGACTCTCGAAGGATTGACATCATAAAAGGAATGGGCAAGTTAAACATCCGTCTTTCTCTCCAACCAAAAGCTGCAGTTTGAATGAACTTGAGTGACTTTTATATTTCCATCGGACAATACATTATCCCCTAGACAACGATAGAGCTATTTCTTATTGATTATTATTATACCCGCGCTTTTAGATTTAGTATTGACGACGTATATTATCTGTATGTTTGCATTGATATTATTTTTGTGTATTTTTATCAATTATTACTGTTAAAAATAGTACCATCAGACTTCAACGGACCTCTCTATCTTTGCTGGTAAGTGACCCAGTTACGGGGTACGTAACAGAAGTATGTAGACAAAAGTAAATCCACAATTCCTTGACCTCAAAGCTAAGGTTATTTTTTTGTCATGAGACATTTAAGATATGAGATATTCAACATTTAAGAGAAATTTGGAGAGGTACATGGATGGGAGGGGTATGGAGGTCTATTGTCTGGGTGCAGGTCAATGGGATTAGGGGTTCAGCATAGACTCGGTGGACCCAAGGGCCTATTTCTGTGCTGCTGTGTTGTAGTGTTCTATGACTCTTTGACTCTGTATTCTGAACCTTGTTATGACTATACATCAAGCAGCGGATTTGGTTAAATATCTCTTAACAGCTCTAAATATATTACAGCATTTTACTGTCTGGCCATGTTGTGTATGAATGCCTGGAATTCCAAAAACCTGAAGCTTCCTGTTTTATTAGTACAAAGGTTTATTTTGTAGTTGAACCTTCAGAATTTTAAACCTCAAATGAAATTTCAGAGTAATAGTGATGAAATTTATGTTTGTGATGTTGAATCTGCTCTTCTGTTAAATATGGTGTAAATCTCTATCATTGGTGCAATTAATTTGACATATTGATATAGATTTATTCCTGAGTGAAGTCTCAAGTGACCAGAAATGAAGACACACCAAATGGATTTGTATTTTTCATATAGACTCAATAGCTTTGTGAGCTAGAACGCTGCTCTTTCATTAATACATCTTTGTTGAAATTCAGCTGAAGGATTTGAGAACATAGACTTTAATCTCTAGCAGCAATAAGAATCCATTTGAAGTGAGTTTGAAAGGTCTTGACCCAATTCCCAGTTGGCGTCAGTTCACAATACAGTTCTCCATCATTCAGCACTAATTAGCACAAGGACACATAGCATCTGGAGTGGGAAATGGAAAGATGATAATGGTTCCTTAGAGAGCAGTCTGGCATTTAACTGGCACTCAGCTTGTGTGCTCACCTGGAGTATCCTTGAACATCAGATCTAACAATTTGCTTGCCAGATCTGTCATAGTGTTGCATTTGTGTGTGGTTCAGAAGTATGATTAACACAGAATAGAATCACAAACGAACAACAGTGAATAAGCAAAATAATGCTGTTTTATTTGATTGATCAAATGGAGGAGGCGGAGATTCAGTTTTCAGATTTCCGAAAGTAATGTTAATTTGCTTTGAATTCACCTCAATATGTTGATTTACAGAATTAAATTTTGTACTTAAAAGGTCAAACCATATAAAGCACAGTGCAAAAGTTCAAAGTAATCAAAAGTACGTATATGTTACCATATCGTAAACACAAACAATTCTGTAGATGCTGGAAATCTAAAGCACCATATGCAAAATGCTGAAGGAACTCAGCAGATCAGGCAGCATCCATGGAAATAAATAAACAGTCAACGTTTTGGACCAAGACCCTTCTTCAGGACTGGAAAGGAAGGGGAAGACGCCAGACTAAAAAGGTGAGGGTAGGGGAAGAAGGGCTAGCTGGAAGATGATAGGTGAAACTAGGTGGGTAGGAAAGGTAAAGGGCTGGACACTAATGAATCTGATAGGAGAGGAGAGTGGACCATAGGAGAAAGGGAAGAAGGAGGGACACCAGTGGGAAGTGATAGGCGAAAGGAGATAAGAGGCCAAAGTGTGGAAAACAAGGAGGAGGAAAGGGGAGGGAATTTTTAAAAAAGAAGTAGAAATCGATATTCATGCCATCAGGTTGGAAACTTCCCAGGCAGAATATAAAGTTTTGCTCCTGCACACTGAGAGTGGCCTCATCTTGGACTGACATGATGGAATAGGAATTGGAATAAAAATGTTTGAAGTTCAGCTTTTGGTGAATGGAGCGTAGGTGCTCAATGAAGCAGTTCCCCAATTTATGATGGGTCACCAATGTAAAGGAGGTCATATCGGGAGCACCGGACACAATAGGTGAACCCAGCAGATTCACAGGCGGAGTGTTGTTTCACATTGATGGACTATTTGGGGCCCTGAATGGAGATGAGGGAGGAGATGAATGGGCAGATATATCACTTTGGCTGCTTGCAGAGGTAAGTACCGGGAGGGAGATTAGTGGAAGAAGGATGAATAGACATAAAGGGAGTGATCCTAGCAGAAATAGATTTCTTCTTTGGGTAAAAAAAAAATTATTCCCCTCCCCCTTTCCTCTTCTTCTTTTCCCCATTGTGGCCTCATCACCTGGTGCCCCTTCTCCTTCCCTTTCTCCTATGATCCACTCTCCTTCCCTATCAGATTCCTTCCTTCCCAGCCCTTTACCTTTCCTACCCACCTGGCTTCACCTATTACCTTCTAGTTAGTCCCTCTTCCTCTCCCCCTACCTTTTTATTCTGGCATCTTCCCCCTTCCCTTTCAGTCCTGAAGAAGGGTCTCAGCCCAAAATGTCGACAGTTTCCAAAGATGCTGTCTGACCTGATGACATCCCCCAGTATTTTCTGTTGTTACCATATACCACCTTGAGATTCATTTTCTTGTGGGCTTTCCCAGTAGAACAAAGAAATACAATAGAATCAATGAGTAACTACATACAAACAATGACCAACAAACAACCAATGTGGAAAAGAAGATGAGTTGTGCAAATACAAAGTAATAATAATAAATAATACTGAGAACATGAGTAGTAGAGTCCTTGAAAGTGAGTCCATAGGTTGTGGAATCAGTTCAGTGTTGGGGTGAGTGAGTTTATCCATGCTGGTTCAGGGGCCTGATGGTTGTAGGGTAATAATTGTTGATGAGGGCCTATGGCTCCTGTCCCTCCTTCCCGATAGCTGGTACAAGAAGAGAGCATGGCCTAGATGGTGGGGGTCCTTGATGATGGATCAAGCTGCCTACAGATGTAAAGTTAGTTGATCCTTAACATCAATGGGATGGATGTATTACTAGCATACAGTACTTTGTAATGCCAAAGTGTTGTAAAGACTGGATTTCTTGTGTGTCTAGTTTGAAGAATATGAATGTTTCTTCTTGGAACAATCCAAAAGGGTTGAGGATTGCTTTCTTCCAGTTTTGTGAGTTATGAGATGATTGAAGAGGCCTAAGCAGGACCAAAGACCACAAGTGGGACAGCAGGTCCATGATGGGGCAGGGAGGTGGGTTGTTGAGTTCTTTGGGAGTTGTGCTCAGTGGTGGGGAGGGCTTTTTCTGTGATGGATTCACCACTTCTTGTAAGTTTTTCTGTTTGTGGGTGTAGGTGTTTCCATACCAGTCTGTGATGAAACCAGTCAGGATACTCTCCACTGTACATCTTTGTCAAAGTTTTACATGACATAGAGATTCTGTGAAACACAATTTAAATTTTAGTAGTAAGTTTAATGTTATGGTATGTCACATCTGGAATTATTTCCAGGTAGCGGACGATTTCCTTACATGCCGCTCTGACATATTGGGAAATCGCATACCAGGCAAGTTACAGCAGTGGTTTGCCATTGCCTTCTGCCGGGTGAGTTTTTATAAGAGATCACCAGCTCTTAACGGGAGCTGGCTGGACTCAAACTCAGGACCTCTCACCCCAAAGTCCTGCGCTGATGCCACTACGCCACCAGCCGGCCTTTGAACGTCTACAACATTGAAAATATTCAAGTGGCTCAATTTAATTTCAGAGAATGTATACAGTACTCAACCTGAAATTCTTAACTCTTTGCAGACACCCATGAAATAAGAAGCTTAAAGAGCGAAAGACAGAAACATCAGAACCCCAACACACCCCTTCCCCCTACCACAGACAAGCAGCAACAGAAGCATCAACCCTCACCCAACCCCTTCAAGCACTTTGAAGGATTTCTGTAGGACTTGATGATTAGGAAAGTCCTGAATTACTCAGGACCTCATGATTAAGTTAGGAGACATCAACACAAGATCAAATCAAGGTAATAGAGGTGTAGCAGATAGCCAGCCATTGCCATCATTTTTCAGTGGTACTAATACAAGATCAAAAATCACGTTCTTTTAAGACTTTTTGTTCCACTAATAGCTGCAGTTACTGCTCAAAGGGGACAATAACTTTGTTCCTGTGAAATGATTTATTTTCAATCACATTCATCTTTAATGGGAAAGTAAATTGAATTATTTGGCAAATGTCATATTGCTACTTAAGAAAAATGAGCTTTCATTTTTGTGTGCATTGCTTTCATTTAAGGCTTTAGTGAATTGATGATTATAAAGTTTCCAGACGAGCAGTAGCCTCCAAGAGGACCACAAACCTGTCGTAGGTTTTGGTGGCCAGCGTCCCTCAATGACCCGGAGATCTATGTAGGCTGGAGTCAGGGCTTTACACTTTGGCTCTTTGTCACCCATGCCAAACAGTTCAAAGTTTAGAGAACAGACTAAGAGTGGTCCACCAGTCCTCCAGATTTGAGGATTCAGCTCAGGGCTAACAAATCTGACTGGTTTAAAAAAAATTATTACAGAAATGGCAGTAAAAATCCTCCTACATCTGAGTGTAATGGTATTTCTGAGTTTCCATCCAGAACTTGCATGACTGACAGTAGTGAAATCCAAGCTACACGATGGAAGAAGCCCTGAACATCACAAAAGATAGAGGACCTTCATTGCTGCCTGAAACACCAGCAGCATAACAGGCATAAGAGAGGTGCAGTGAGTACAAGTGTAGATGGGCACCAAATAGCGATGGAGCCTCGGTTTAAATGCCTTGTTTAACACACGCAAAATGCTGGAGGAACGCAGTAGGCCAGGCAGCATCTAGGAAAAGATTATAGCCGACGTTTTGGCCTGAAATGTCAAGTGTGCTCTTTTCCTAGATGCTGCCTGGCCTGCTGAGTTCCTCCAACATTTTGTGTGTGTTGCTCAGATTTCCAGCATATGCAGATTTTCTCATGTTTGTGATTAAGTATCTTATTATTCAAATGGTTCCTGATGGTGTAGAAGGACACTCCAAGTAAACCCACTTAAAGCAGAATTGTTCACTTAAAGTCTTAAAAGCCAGTTTCACAATCACATTAGTGAGACTTTTTGTTTATTGGTGAGACTTTGGCTTAATGTGAGAAAAAAGTATAAAATAACAGGAAAAACTCATTGTAATTCTGCTGTACTGTCACTATGTCACAAGGCTTCCTGAATGACTTTCCTGTTATACAGTTAATAATGCAGAAGAATTCCTTTGGATTTATCTGGCTGCCTTAATGAAAAGGGTTAGAAGATGCACAGGAGGAACATGTGTGTTTAATTCATTGTGGGATTGGAATTAATAAAGTTAGATTATAATTTTGATCTGAATCTTGTATTTAATTGGATAAAGGAATCTTAATATTTTTTAATGGAGGTAATAACACACCTTGCACAGTTGTGTTAGAGAGGTTAGTGCTTAATATAAAATCTCTAACTGTACATAGCTTCACTGATTTACAGTGTGGATAGTCGCAGTACAATTAACTATCCACACGATCAATGCCTCTCATCATCTTGTACACCTCTATCAGGTCACCTCTCATCCACCGTTGCTCCAAGAAGAAAAGGCCGAGTTCACTCAACCTATCCTCGTAAGGCATGCTCCCCAATCCAGGGAACATCCTCGTAAATCTCCTCTGCACCCTTTCTATGGCTTCCACATTCTTCCTGTAGTGAGGCGACCAGAACTGAGCACAGTACTTCCAAGTGGGGTCTGACCAGGGTCCTACGTAGCTGCAACATTACCTCTCGGCTCCTAAATTCAATTCCACGATTGATGAAGGCCAATACACTGTACACCTTCTTAACCACAGAGTCAACCTGTGCAGCTGCATTGAGCGTCCTATGGACTTGGACCCCAAGATCCCTCTGACCCTCCCCACTGCCAAGAGTCTTACCATTAATACTATATTCTGCCATCATATTTGACCTACCAAAATGAACCACTTCACACTTATCTGGGTTGAACTCCATCTGCCACTTCTCAGCCCAGTTTTGCATCCTATCAATGTCCCGCTGTAACCTCTGACAGCCCTCCACACTATCCACAACACCTCCAACCTTTGTGTCATCAGCAAACTCCATCCCTCCACTTCCTCATCCAGGTCATTTATAAAAATCACGAAGAGTAAGGGTCTCAGAACAGATCCCTGAGGCACACCACTGGCGTCCGAATATGACCCGTCTACAATCACTCTTTGCCTTCTGTGGGCAAGCCAGTACTGGATCCACAAAACAATGTCCCCTTGGATCCCATGCCTCCTTACTTTCTCAATAAGCCTTGCATGGGGTACCTTATCAAATGCCTTGCTGAAATCCATATACATTACATCCACTGCTCTTCCTTCATCACAGCAGTAAATTTAGTAAATGACTACCGTATCTAAATCTGTTCTAGTGATGATGGATAAGGAATAAGTATTGTGAGGATTATGTATTGTTACACAACGAGATCTAGGTGTTCTTGTACATCAGACAATGAAAGCAAGCATGCAGGTACAGCAGGCAGTGAAGAAAGCTAATGGCATGCTGGCCTTTATAACAAGAGGAATTGAGTATAGGAGTAAAGAGGTCCTTCTGCAGCTGTACAGGGCCCTGGTGAGACCCCACCTGGAGTATTGTGTGCAGTTTTGGTCTCCAAATTTGAGGAAGGACATTCTTGCTATTGAGGGAGTGCAGCGTAGGTTCACAAGGTTAATTCCCGGAATGGCGGAACTGTCATATGTTGAAAGATTGGAGAGACTGGGCTTGTATACACTGGAATTTAGAAGGATGAGAGGGGATCTGATTGAGACATACAAGATTATTAAGGGATTGGACATGCTGGAGGCAGGAAGCATGTTCCTGCTGATGGGTGAGTCCAGAACTAGAGGCCACAGTTTAAGAATAAGGGGTAGGCCATTTAGAACTGAGATGCGGAAAAACTTTTTCACCCAGAGAGTGGTGGATATGTGGAATGCTCTGCCCCAGAAGGCAGTGGAGGCCAAGTCTCTGGATGCATTCAAGAGAGAGTTAGATAGAGCTCTTATAGATAGTGGGGTCAAGGGATATGGAGAGAGGGCAGGAACGGGGTACAGATTGTGTATGATCAGCCATGATCACAGTGAATGGCGGTGCTGGCTAGAAGGGCCAAATGGCCTACTCCTGCACCTATTGTCTATATGGTATACTGACATATGTTGTGAAACTTGTTGCTTTCTGGCAACAAATACAGTGCAAGACAAAGGATTTACTAGAGAATGAAATCCAGCTAGTTCTAGTCTAGGGGCATGAAAGGTAATTTCTAACATAACAAGCACTCGTTAGGTTGAATGTTATTTAATTTCTGGTTAAGGTGGCACTACTGATCATGTGCAACAGTTTCTGGTAGTCAAAAATATAAGAAATATAAAAATATAAGAAATCCAACTAAAAAAATCACTAAAATTACCTTTTCTGTGGTAAATTGTGTTTAAAGTATTGCCACAAACAGTGAAGGAGCAAGCGATGGTGAGGCAAGTTTGTGTACCTGGCTGGAAGCCCAACAAGAGCTTATTCATGTTAATGCCTGCTTAAGCCCCCAACCAGGGTCATGTGAAGCTGTGGATGGTCGGATGAGTAGTTGGTGAATATCATAAGTCTTGGTTACGCAACTACTGTCGTCAGGCAGACAATCTCTGAGTAGTATTGATAATGGCTGGGGTCACCCGTTTTGTAAAGACACTGCCCAGAAGAAGGCAATGGCAAACCATTTCAGTAGGAAAATTTCCCAAGATAATCATAGTCATGGAAAGACCATGATTGCCCATGTCATACGAATAACGAATGAGCGATTGTTAAGTATCGGAAGAACTATCATTTATGTTTTATCTAGAACCAAAGTAGGTGATACCAGATGATTAAGAGACATTGAGTGAGCAGCCAGATACCCCTTTATTCTCCCCCCACCCGCCCCTGAGGGCAGAAATAGCCAATTTAATGTTACATACATTATTTTAAATACATTAACCATCAATTCTTTTAATCAAATAAAAGGCATAGATTAAGTGGGTAGCCATTGACTTTTTCCCAGGGCAGAGGGACAGCTCTATCAAGTCACCTCTCATTCTCCTTCACTCCAAAGAGAAAAGCCCTAGTTTGCTCAGCATATCCTCGCAATGCATTTATTATGTTATCCTCATAACATAAAAGCATTAGAAGCAGTAGTAGAAAACATTTCCACTTGACTCTCTCATGACAGTCAATAAGATAATGCTTCTATTCTTTTCCGCCTACTCCCCACATCCCTTGGTTTCTTCTAAGTCCAGAAACCTATTATTCATCTTGAGTATACTCAGTGATTGAACATTAACATCAAAGAATTCCAATGACTCATCATTGAAGGTTATTTTCTTAGCAATGCCAGTGATTCATTATGCTAAACATTTTCTAATGCAAATACAGACAATTTAATTTGATGCCAATTTCAGCTCTTACCTCTGTCAATTAGAGATGAATGTGTTTCCTTGCCATAATTATTTCTAATTCAACTTCTATCAAGTGAACTTTCTGTTTTATATTTGGTTTGAAAAGGCACTGCCTTGCCTTAAGTTAATAATCCTTCATTGCCTGTGTTAGTAGTGGTCAGTTAGGAGTCCTTCATCACTTCTCCCTTTCCAGTCCTGATAAAGACTTAATCCAAAACTGTTTAATCCCCTCCATAGATGCTGGCTGAGTTTCTCCAGTATTTAGTATGTGTTACTCAAGATTTTCAACATTTGGAGAATCTTTTGTGCTTCTGCATAGTTGGATGGGTTGGATGAGACACAAGGTAATGTCATCTATTCTCAGTTGAACGCAAAACGTTTGATGACAATACTTTTGTGGAAGAGCTACTAGTTAATCAATATTTATCTTTTGAAAATCCCTTAAATAATGGAAATAATATTGTCTGAGGGAGCTTGCTGTGCACAAATTAGCTGCTGTGTTTCTTACATTACAAAAATAACTACACCTCAAAAATATTTAGTAGGTTGTAAAACATTTTGGCACATCATGACAAAGATGTGGGCTGTTGTATGAAGATTTTTATCGATTGTATTTTCAAAAATAGTATTCTCTACCCGGTGGAATATTGATTGATCAAATCTGATCAGTTTGTTTTGCTCTGTTTTACAGATCCAAATAATTTTCTTCACTCTATTAAACTACTGGCACTGAAACAAGGGTGCCATTATGCCAAGCATTCCCTTAAAGCACTAAGTTTTTTCCTTTTCCTTTTAATAATGTTTACTGTGAATGATGTTTGCATCAAAGTACAAATTAGCACCTTTTTCTGCACAACAGACAACATTTCAACACCAATTAGTACCATAAGTGGTGCAATTTAAGAGCTGAAAGCAGAATGGACTGGAACAGGATGCTCCAAAGCTCCCTTGTTGGCTTCACATACAAAGAATCATAAATAGACTGTACATGTCTTCCCACAGTTTGTATACTTGTTTAAATGTGGATGCATGAGGGAGGAAAAAAGGACTGTTCTCAGAATGATATGGTATGGAATGCATAGAAAAGGCATGGAAGGTGATGGGGAGAAGGCAGGGGAGTGTGGTTGAGAGGGATAATAAACAGCCATAATGTAATGGTGGAGCAGAGTCGATGGCCAAATGGCATAATTATGTTGCTACGTTTTATGAACTTGAAGTTCAATCCAGTAGGTTGGTGCTATTCGAGGTGAAGCCTGTAGGTAACTCAAAGATTCAAAGTACATTTATTATCGAAGTATGTATGCAGTATACAAACCTGAGATTGGTCTTCCCACTTACAGCCACAAAACAAAGAAACAGCATGGAACCTGCTCAAGCAAATCATCAAACACCCAATGTACAAAAAGAAAACAAATCGTCCAAACGGCAAACTATGAGTACATAATGCACAGAACATTAAACGTCAAACCATAGAGCCTTGAAGCAGTCTAAGAATGTTCAGTTCAACTTAGCGCCATGTCAGTTCAATTTCATATAGGCCACAGAGCCAGTCAGCCCTGATCAAAGTCATCCTCAGAATATAGGGACTTCCATTGAGAATGGAGAAGAGGAATTCCTTTAGCCAGAGGGTGATGAATCTGTGGAATTCATTGCCACAGATGACTGTGGAAGCCAGGCCAATGGATATATTTAAGCCGGAGGTTGATATGTTCTTGATTAGTCAGGATGTGAAAGGTTACAGGACAAGGCAAAAGACTGGGGTTGAGAGGAAAGTGAATAAGCCATGATGAAATAGAGGAGCAGACTTGATGGCCTTGAAGGATCCATCATCCAGGTCATGTCCTCTTCTTGCTCCTATAGTCAACCTGAAGTCCCTCACTACTAGTTTCAGGAACGTGCCACAAAGACCCTCTTGTTCAACTATCGACTTGTCCCTGATTTTGTTTTATTGCACTAATGTCTCTCTTCTCTTCACTTTCTTGTGCATATAATTTATGTACAATTTATATTCTACAGTTGTCTGTACTTATGATGTTACTGCAAAAATGTTTTTCATTTTACCTGCACCTCACAGTAATTGTGCACAGGGCAAAGAACTCAGCTGGACTCAACCTGGTGTTATTGGGCCTATTATGTGGACCATATCATTTTGTATTCTGAGTAAGTGGTGAATCTGGACCAGATTCAGATACAATTATTACATTCAACCATTAGGAACAGTTATTACCTTACAACCATCAGGCTCCTGAACCAGCATGGATAATTTCTCTCACTTCAATTCTGAACTGATTCTACAACCTATGGACTCACTTCCAAGGACTCTATAACTCGTGTTTTCAGTATTATTTATTTATTACTTTATTTGTATCTGCACAACTTCTCTTGCACATAGGTTGTTTGTAAGTCAATGTATGTAATTATTTATTGATTCTATTGTATTTCTTTTTATGGACTCACTTTCAAGGACTCTACAAGTTAATGTTCTCAGTATTTATATTTGCACAGTTTGTCTTTTGCACATTGGTTATTTGTTAGACTTTGTATATTTTCATTGATTCTATTGTATTTCTTCTCTACTGTGAGAAAATTGGGGCAGCATGGTAGTGTGGTGGTTAGCAAAACTCTTTACAGTACCAGTATTTGTGTTCAATTTGCTCTGCTGTCTGGAAGGAGTTTGCACGTTCTCCCTGTGACGCCTGGGTTCCCTCCTGGTGCTCTGGTTTCTGCCCACAGTCCAAAGACGCACTGGTTCGTAAGTTAATTGTAAATTCGTAGGTCATTGTAAATTGTCCAGTGATTAGGCTAAGATTAAATTGGGGGATTGCTGGGCAGCAAGGCCTGAAGGGCCAGAAGGTCTACTCTGTGCTGTATAAGCAGGGTAAGCACATGGTAACATTCGTGTTCTTTGATAATAAATTTACTTTGATCTTTGAATCGGGTGGTTTGTTTCTGTAAACAGCACAGGGGGCACTCCGGTGAGACATTTGAGATTTGTAATTGCAAACCAGTGAAATGAGTGGTCAGTTGTGTAATTTACTTGATTTCAATTTGTGAAATTAATGATTGAGAAAGAAAACTATTTAAAGGTGTAATGTATAGAAAAAGTATCCTGGAAACCATCTAAGAAATTTTGAGTTTTATTTTGAGAAGGTCATATCCTGTAATTGATCTGCACAAGATGCTAGTAATGGCTCTTCCAGAGAATTATAATTTCTCAATTTTATAGTTTAGTTCACTTCTAATGAACTGCCTGATCAGAAACTAATTCCATGTTTATGACATTTAAAAGTATGTTTTTGTGTGTATGATTAGAAATGTCTCTGAATGGAAGCTATAAACCTCCTTAATAGGTAGTTCATTAAAATTGGGCTGCAATTTTAGTGAAGAATATTACAAACTTTCATCTATTTGTATCATAAATTTAAGAAACTTGAAGTGAAAAATGTAGTACAATTAGTCAGTTATGATGTCCCTCAATTACCATGTTTCCATTTACAATTAGATGAAGCTGTCACTCTTTATATACACTGAGCTTGCAGGCTTTTATTGGGTTAATGGTGCACATTGACTATTAAGCTGTGATTGTGTTCATTAATTTTTGTGCGTCAGTGTTTTGCTATAAAAGAGCTGGAGATAGTTTCTGTGGAATAGACTGAGGAGTTTGCCGTTCATTTAACATTTCAGAAGACTGAGCCCGAGCATGAAGTGGCTGGTGACAATCAGTGTGGTGTCTCTGCTGCTTCTCGTGGGTGTTGAGGGCACCGACCCACTGGAAGAGAGAATGAAGCTTCAGGTGAGCAGAATGAATACAGGTAGTTTGCCCAGATGATTGAATAGGAAGGCAGATGTGGAAATATTTGCAAGGGGAGTATTGAATTAAAATTGCTGGAAATACTAAGTGGGGAGATATGGGAAAAAAATCAAACCAGTAAAAGTTAAAGAGAGATTTTTTAAGGTATTGGTTTATTATTGTCACGTACTAAGATACAGTGAAAAGCTTGTCTTGCATACTGTTCATACAGATCATATCATTACACAGTGCATTGAGGTAGAATAACGTAAAACAATAACAATGCAGAATAAAGTGTAAAAGCTACCAAAAAAAGTGCATTGCAGGTAAACGATAATGTGCAAGATCATAACAAAGTAGATTGTGAGATCAAAAGTCCATTTTATCATACGAGATCTATTCTCAAGTATGATTATAGAGGGGTAAAAGCTGTTGTTGAGCCTGGTGGGACCTCCTTTTAGGCTTTTGTATCTTCTGCCTGATGAGAGAGCGGAGAAGAACGAATGAGTGAGATCTTTGATTATGCTGGCTGCTTTACTGAGGTAGTGAAGAGTATAGACATTCTGTGAAGAGGAGGCTAGTTCCTGTGATGTGCTGAGCTGTGTCCACACTTCTCTGCATTTCCTTGCGGTCACGTGTAGAATAGTCACAATACCGTGCCATAATGCATCCACACAGAATGCTTTCTGTAATGCATCAATTAAAATCATTAAGAGTTGATGGGGACATACCAAATGTTGTCTGTCTCCAGAGGAAGTAAAGGTATTGGGGAACTGAAGTATTTTGTTGGAGCAGAATAGAATGAATAGTTTTCAATAGCAAAATGCATATAAAAAGCATGAGTGGACAGGAAACACACTCATTTACCTTGGGAAAAATGCCGCATATGGTTTGAGTGAATAAGCCATGTTCACTACCAGCTAATCTGTTGAGGCAAATAGACAGGAAAAAAATTAGTTTTCTGTCAACATTCTGTCACTCAAACATTATGACTGTTTCTTTCTCTCCATAGATGTTTCCTCACCTGTTGAGTTCCTCTAGCATTTTGTGTGTATTTCTCAACATTTCTACCTTCTGCAGTATCTCTAAAGTTACTTTTCCTTTGTTTATCCCCAAGGAGTTGACCAAAAGTAAAAAGTCACTGATCTTGAAGCTGCTGGCTGGCTTGTTGGAGATTGATGATCATCTTTCTGAAAGTGGCTTTACGTATTCGAACACAGAAGAGGCAGAAGAGAGTTCACGAGAGGGGAGGTCAGTAGCTGGAGGAATCCCTCGGAGAGAGCAGAAAGCTCCCTGCAAACTGTTCTTTTGGAAGACTTTTTCACACTGTTAAGTACTAGCTTCTGGCTCGGTCTAAGCTGGTGTATTGGGAAAAAAAATGTTGTATCCTGTTAAACTTGTACATTAAAACTATCATGTTTTTGTATATTCCAACTACATTACAATTATTTACATGAAATGGTTATGATGCATTAATTAGACTTGATTTCAATACATTTTGCTTGCCTTTCACAATATATAAATTCATTGCTTCTGAGTGAGATGAAATCTGGATTAAACAATCAGTCTTATGAAGAGTTGGTATGTAATTTGGGTTACTGCCCTGATTATTTTCAGCAGAACACCTTTATGTTAACCTATGTCAAGGTGAGATTTGGTTTTACATCCCTTGTTATCAGAGGTCTTTGCTAACATTGAAGATCTATTTGAGAGGTGTAGCGTTCCTGAACTCAGCATAATCCGTTCCTTGATATAAAAAAAATCAGAAGAATGAGATGTAAGGCTTAGATATTCCAATATTTTACTCTGACTTGATAATGATGGATGAGCAGATTGCAATGATATTAGTGCAATGATGTTTCGGACATTCTTAGTGTCTACTTAATTGGAGGTATCTTATAAATAACATTAAAAAAATAAAGACCATTATTTACACTGCATATTATGTCCTTTTGTTCTTTTTTCTCTCGGTGGGCAGCAGTCAACATGGGGCTAATAAAAAGAAAAGAGGTTCAAGCGGATTGACCATTGTTGGAGTGGGGCATTGTTAGAGTGGTCTGGCTTTGGCTCAACAGGCTTAGGTGAGAATAGACTTGGGCAAGCACAGGCAAAGGTTCTAAATAAGTAAAGTTTTTAGTAAGTTTTTTACTTACTATAGGATGGATCTGTAGGTATTGGTATGTTCCTTGAGTGAGGTATGGGAAATTTGGGAGACCTCCAGTCTTCCTGATAACTACATCTGCACAAATTGCATTGAACTGCAGCTCCTTAGAGACCGTATTAAGGAAATGGAGCTGCAACTCAATGACGTTTGGCTCATATGGAAATATGATTGATATAGGGAGGCAGTCACTCCTAAGTTGCAGAAGGCAGGTTATTGAGTGACAGGAAAGGAAAAGGGAATAGGCAGCCAGGGCAGAGCACCCCTATGGCTATTCCCCTCAATAAGTATACTATATTGGATACTGGTGGGCTGGGGGAATGACTTACTGGGGTAAGTGACCAGGTCTCTGGCTCTAAGTCTGGCTTTGTGGCTCAGAAGTGAATGGGTGGGGGGTAGGAGTGCAGTAGTGATAGGGGATTATAATTAGAGGAGCAGAAAGCAGACTCTGTGGACATGAAAGAGACACCAGGATGGTATGTTATCTCCCAGGTGCAGAGGGTCAGGGATGTCTTGGATCGAGTCCACAGCATTCTAAAGGGTGAGACAGGATTTTGTCGTACATATTGGTACCAATGATGCAGGTAGGAAAAGGAAGGAGATCCTGAAGAGAGAATATAGGGAGTTGGACAGAAAGCTGAAAAGCAGAACTCCAGAGCAATAATCTCTGGATTGCTGCCTGTGGCACGTGCCAGTAAGGGTAATAAAAGGATGATTTTCAGATGACTGCATGGCTGAGGAACTGGTGCAGGAGGCAGGATTTCAGGTTTCTGGATCATTGAGATCTCTTCTGGGGAAGGTATGACCTGTACAAAACGAACCAATATGCTTGCAAGCAGGGTTGCTAGAGGGAGGGTTTGAACTAATTTGGCAGGGGGATGGGAACTGGAGTGATGGCTGAGGATGGGGCAGTTGGTATACCAGCAGATGCAGAGTGTAGTAAGAATGTGAGGAAGGATAGATAATTGGGCATAAATTGCTGTCAGTGGGATGAGATAAACTAACAGGGAGCCAAAAACAAAAATGAATTTAGAACTGAAGGTATGTTTGAATGCATGCAGTATATGGAATATGATAGATGATCTTGTAGCACAGCTAGTGATTAGCAGGTATGATGTGAGTACCTCTGAGTTGTGACTGAAAGAAGATCATTGTTGGGAGCTTAAAATCCAAGAATACACCTTGTATCAAAAGGACAGGCAGGTAGGTAAAGTGGGTAGGGTGGTTCTATTGGTAAAGAATGGAATCAAATCCTTAGAAAGAGTTGAATGTAGAATCCTTGTGGGTAGAGTTAAGAAACTGCAAGGGTAAAAAAGCCCTGATGGGAGATAGAGAAGGCATGTAAAAAGGGCAATGTTCTGTTAACCATGGGGGATTTCAAAATGCAGGTAGATTGGGAAAATCTGGTTGATATTGGACAATAAGAGAGGGATTTTGTAGAATATCGACAAAATGGCTTTTCGGAGCAGCTTGTGGTTGAGCCCACAAGCTCCATGGCAATTCTGCATTGGGTGTTATCTGATGACCCAGATTTGATTAGGAAACTTAAGCTAAAGGAACCCTTGGGAGGCAGAGATCATAATTTGATAGAATCCACCCCGCAGTTTAAGAAGGAGAAGCTAAAATCAGATGTATCAGTGTTACAGTGGAGTAAAAGGAATTACGGAGGTGTGAGAGAGGAGCTGGCAAAAGTTGATTGGAAGGGGAACACGAGCAGGGATGATGGCATAACAGCAATGGCTGCTGCTTTTGGGAGGAAATTCAGAAGGTGCAGGAAAGACACATCCCAAAGATGAAGAAGTGTTCTAAAGGGAGGATGAGGCAACCATGATGACAAGGGAAGTCAAAGACAACATAGAAGCAAAAGAGAAGGCATATGATATAGTAAAGATTAGTGGGAAGATAGGAGATTGGGAAGCTTTTAAAATACAACAGAAGGCAACTAAAAAGCCATAAAGAGAGAAAAGATGAAATACGAAGGGAAGCTAGTCAATAATATAAAGGAGGGTACCAAAAGATTTTTTTTGATATATGAGTAAAAGAGGCGAGAGTGGAAAATGGACTGCTGGAAATTGATGCTGGTGAGGTAGTAATGAAGGACATCGAAATGGCAGAGAAACTTAAATATTTTGCATCACTTCCACTGTGAAAGACACTAGCAAAATGCCAGAAATGTGAGTGTGTCAGGGGCAATAGTGAGTGCCATTGCTATTATTAAGGAGAAGGTGCTTGGGAAGCTGGAAAGTCTGAAGGAATGTAAGTCTCCCAGACCAGATGGACTACACTGCAAGTTTCTAAAAGAGGTAGCTAAAGAGATTGTGGAGGCATTAGTAATGATCTTTGAAGGATCACTAGATTCCTGAGGGCTGGGAAGTTGCAAATTTCACTCTGCTCTTTAAGAAGGTGAGGGAGGAGGCAGAAGAAAGGAAATTATAGGCTTATAGGTCAGTTAGCCCGACTTCAGTGGTGGAAAGATCAGGATAGACAAAGGAGAGTCAGTGAATGGATTTTCAGAAAGCCTTTGACAAGGTGCCACATGTGAGGCTGCGTAACAAAATAAGAGCCCATGGTATAATTGGAAAGTTTCTAGAATGGACAGAAGATTGGTTGACTGGCAGGAGGCAAAGAGTGGGGATTAAGGAGGGCCTTTTTGGTTGGCTGCTGATGCCTACTGGTGTGTCGCAAGAGTTGGTGTTGGGCCACTTCTCACATTGTGTGTCAGTGATTTGGCTGAAGGATTCAATGGTTTTGTGGCCAATACAAAGACAGGTGGAAGGGTAGGTAGTATTGAGGAAGCAGGGTGTCTGCAGAGGGACTTAGGCAGATTGAGGGAATGAACAAAGAAGTGGCAGATGGAAATATAATGTCCAGAAGTGCATGGTCATGCACATGGACAAAAAGAATAAAGGCATGACCATTTTGTAAATGGAGAGAAAATTCAAAGATCAGAGAGACCTGGGAATCTTTGTGTAGGATTCCCTAAAGGTTAACTTGCAGGCTGAGTTGGTGGTGAGGAAGGCAAATGAAACATTAGCATTCATTTCAAGAAGACTAGAATACAAAAGCAAGGATGAAATGCTGAGCCTTTGTAAGGCATTGGTCAGATCTTACTTGGAGTATTGTGAACAGTTTTGGGGCTCTTATCTAAGAAAAGATGTGATGGCATTGGAGGGTATCCACAAAAGGTTCATGAGAATGATCCCAAGAATGAAAGGGTTAACATATGAAGAGTGTTTCATGGCTCTGGGGCCTGTACTTGCTGGAGTTTAGAAAAAAGAGGGAGGATCTCATTGAAACCTAAAGAATGTTGGAAAAAATAGATAAAGTGGATGTAGAAAGGAAGCCTCCTGTAGTGGGAGAGTCTAGGACCAGAGGGCACAGCCTAAGAACTGAGAGATATCATTTAGAACAGAGATGATGAAAATGTTATCTAGTCAGAGGCTGGTGAATCTCCGGAATTTTTTTTGCCACGGATGGGTATGTAGGCCAAGTCTTTGGGTAATGTTTAAGGAGGAGATTGATTGGTTCTTGATTAATCAGGACATCAAAGGTTACATGGAGAAGGCAGGAGAATGGGGTTGAGAGAGATAATAAATCAGCCAGGACGGAACTGCAGAGTAGGCTTGATGGGCTGATTGGTCTAAATCTGCTTCTGGGTCTTATGGACTTTCTAGAAAGGGATAATGCCAAACTCTTTGACGTACCCTTGCCTTTCATCTCCAACTCTGTTTACACTACACCAAATGATGCATCTTAACCACCTGCCTATTTTAGATGGATATTTCTCATTACCAGCTGTTGTTCAAAGCCAATCCATTGAACAACCGCTGACTAAACAAAGGGTTACACAATGAGACCAGTTTGCATGGGCTTCAATGGGCTTGGAGTCTCTGATCTGCAAATCACCCACTCCAAAGGCATGTAGAAATGCCAAACAAAGTTGGTCTTTATAGCAATGGCCAGTTCTGTGAAACAATATATTAAAAACTTCCATTCTTTTTGAAAGCATTATCATTCCACATTATAGTTGACAGGTTAAAGCATCTAACCTCCCTACTCTGGATATTAAAAAAAAAGAAAATGGAAGCTTATAAGTTATAAATGTAGCAATCCCCACTTAAACTGCACTAGAGGGGTAGCACCCAAATCACTTCAACAACTTTCTTGTCAACTTTTGATTTATTGTGATGAACCTTGGGATTGGGGACATGAAATTACTTTGGACCTCATGGTATTAAACAAGATCTAATTTTCTCTGATCTTTGGTGGGACACTCTGAAAATCCTACAGCAATGAGGCTACAGCTTTATGTGTACAAGGTGGAAACATTTGCACTCATGCCTTTAGAGTGCTGAAATTGAACACATTTATAATAAAAATATTCTTAAACTCATGGCTGCCTTGACTTGAACTAAAAATATTCAGTGGGTCAAGTAGCACCCGTGGAGATAAAAAAAAATACATTTCCTGTCAATAAACCTCCACATTGAATGGACTAGATTACATTGTTGGCTCTGTACAAACTATTTATATACTGCAGTCTCTTATCATGAGACCACAGGCAATGCATTTTGGAAATCGCACCGATAATCAACACTGGCACACCTCAAGGACGTGAGCTGCTTAGCCCACTGCTCTCCTCTCTTTACACTCATGACTAGCGTCTAGGCACAGCTCAGACATCATCAAAAACTAGCTGATCATGCAACTGCTGTTGGCAGAATCTCAGAAGATTCAGTTGTGAGATAGATTGGCTGGATGATTGATGTCAGAACAACAACCTTGAGCTCAAGCTTAGTCAGATCACAGACTGATTATGGATTTCACAAAGGGGAAGTTAGAGAAACACCATACTAGTCTTCATCAAGTAGTCAGCAGTGGAAAGGGTGAGCAGTTTTAAGTTTGTGGGTGGCAACATCTCGGAAGATCTACTCAGGGCACAAAATATTGATACAATTACAAAGCCACACCGATGACTATAGGTTGTTAGGAGTGATAAGATTTGGTTTGTCACCAAAGACTTTTGTGAATTTCTACAGATATACCATGGAGAGCATTCTGACTGGTTGCATCGCTGTCTGATATGGAGGGTTCAATGCCCAGGGTCAGAAAAAAGCGGCAGAGGGTAGTAGATTCAGCCAGCACCATCGCGACACTAGCTTCCTCTCGTCAGGTGCGCTGATCTGCTGCCAGCAAGAGAAAAATTTAAGGTAGAGACTGGGGCAGAGGTGATGGTTCAAATAACTCGATATTTCCTGTGCTAGATCTGTGTCCACTAGTTCTGTACCTAATTGTTGTGCAATGATGAACCTATTTGCACCCCAGAATTAGATAACGAGATCTATTTCAACTCGTCCTGTACGGGATTATAGTTCTATATCATTCGCATCTTATATAACAGAAGGTCTATGCTTATCAGTTCTGCACCCTGGTGCTATAGTGACAGACTTGTTTCCACCAGTACTGTACTTACGTTATACAGTGACACACACCCCTATCCCCTCGCAGTGTACCTCCATATTAGAGACAGATCTGAACCTGAACCTGTCGATAATGACAGACCTGTGCCCCACAGTACAATACACTAGGATTAATCTTTTCTGTACTGAGCCCATTATATAGAGGCAGACCTATTCCCACCTGTCTCATTATATAAAAACCAATACTGTGACAGGCTTCTTCCCATTTATCCACAAAGCTGTGCTTATCAATACACTCTAGCTACACTAAGCGGTGGGTGCAGGATGGCCCCAAGAATATGGCTGGGCCAAACTCAGCATGGTGCCTGGCTGTCTTGTCCAAAATGCATGTGGGTCCCACGTATCTAGTGTTAGGCTCCCCGTTTATAAGTCAGAATTAAAATCCAGTTCATTACCACTGGCATATGTAGTGAAATTAGATTCTTTGCATCAACTGATTTTTTTTTCCCTTGAGAATGGGGGAGGGGCAGCCTTTGTTAAGGAGATAGTGAAGGTAAGTGTGAGTTTACTTGACATTAATGTTAGGTTTCAATTATTGATCTCAGCTTACTTACTGCCTGCCACACCACTGGCCTTTAGAATTTAGAATTTATTTATTTAAATCTTACATCTTGCGTGAGAGAGTAAAAATCTTTGCGTTATAACTCTGTCGCAATGTAGAGACATGTGAATTTATAAGTCTAATGGCTTGTGGAAAGAAGCCGTCCCGTAGCCTGTTGGTCCTGGCTTTAACGCTGCGGTAGCGTTGCCAGACGGAAGCAGCTGGAACAGTTTATGGTCGGGGTGACTGGTGTCCCCGATGATCTTCCAGGCCTCCTTTCTGCACCTGCTGCAGTAAATGTTTTCAGTGGAGGGAAGTTCACATCCATAGATGTGCTGGACTCTCCGTACCATTCTGCAGTGCCCAGCGATCAAGGTTGGTACAGTTCCCATAACAGGCAGTGATACAGCCAGTCAGGGTGCTCTCTATGGTGCCCCTTTAGAAGGTCTTGAGGATTTGGGGGCTAATGCAGAACTTCTTCAGTTGCCTAAGGTGGAAGAGACGCTGTTGTGCTTTTTTTTTGCTGCAAAGCCGGTGTGCACAGTTCAGGTGAGATAATCGGTGATGTGTATCCGAGGAACTTGAAACTACTTACCCTCTCAGATGCAGGCCCATTGATGTTGATTGGGCTGGGCCTGTCTCTGTTCCTCCTGTAAACCACAATCAGCTCTTTTGTTTTTTAAACATTTGGAGAGAGGTTGTTATCCCAGCACGACTGTGTCAGGGCATCAATCTCTGCTCTGTCGACTGTCTCGTCACCTCTCGAATTAAGTCTGATCAAAGACGTGTCATCTGCAAATTTGATCAGCAGTTTGGAGCAGTGTGTGGCAGCACAGTCATTGGTGTAAAGAGAGTAAAGGAGGGGACTCAGGACACAATCTTGGGGAGCATCTGTGTTGAGGGTCAGAAGGGCAGAGATGAGAGAGCCCATCCTTACCACCTGTTGGCGATCCGATAGGAAGTCTAGGATCCAACTGCACAAGGTGGGGTGCAGGCCAAGGTCTCTGAGCTTCCTGTGAAGTCTGGAGGGGATTATGGTGTTGAATTCAGAATTCTAATGTATGCAGCCCTCTTCTCCAGGTGGGTAGTGCTGTGGCTAAGGCATCATTAGTAGACCAGTTTCGTCAGTAGGCGAATTGTAGGCGGTCCAGCATGGGTGGTAGCATGCTGCGGATATAGTCTTTAACCAGCCCTTCAGAGCACTTGCTGATATTTGAGGTGAGTGTGACAGGGCGACAATCATTCAGGTATGTTATCTTGGTTTTCTTAGGTACAGAGACAATGATGGACAATTTGAAACAGGAGGGCACTACACACTTTTTGATGATGTGCTCTGGAATGCCGTCCAGCATCCCAGCCATGAAGGTCCTCCATCTCTGATGGTGTTCAGGGTTTTCCTCATTGTGTCAGTAGCTTCCTCTTGGTTTTCACTACTGTCAGTCACGCAAGTCCCGGGTGGAGACTTATGAATACCACCTAACCCAGATGACTTCATTGCTGGTTCCGTAACTATTTTCTTTTACCAGTCAGAGTTGTTAGCCCTGAGCGGAACCCCAGAACTGAAGGTCTGGTGGACCACTCTTAGTCTGGCCTCTACCCTTTGGCCTGTTTTAGCATGGGTGACCCTACCAAGAGCCAAAACATAAAACCCAACCACAAGGTTGTGACCTCTTAGAGCCGACCTTAGCTAAACAAGCTTTTAATTTGTTTTATTTAACCTATGTTCCTCCCAGCTATTTCAAAATATGCTTGATCATTAGCAGGGTTTGGAAACTGTGAAGAAATATTCTAAAAATCTGAAAAGCCATCCCTTCCATTGAGCACATCTTCAGGAGAGCTGCCACAAAGTTGCAGCATCCATCACGAAGGGCTCCTGCCATACAGGGCATGCTCTTCTCTCTGCTGCCGTCTAGGATGTACTTGGTGTCCCACACCACCAGGTTCAGGAAGCTATTCCTCTTCAACCATCGGGTCCTGAACCAGCGTGGATAACTTCATTCACCTCAACACTGAACTGACTTCGCAACCTATTGGATTCCACAACTTGTATTCTCAGTATTTTTTTTTCACTATTTATTATTGCTTTTTTTTATTTGCACAGTGTGTCTTCTTTTGCATTTTGGCTGCTTGTCAGTTTTTGTGTGTACTTTTTCATTGATTCTATTGTATTTCTTTGTTCTACCGTGAATGCCTGCAGGAAAACAAATCTCAGGGTAGCAATATGGTGACATTTATGTACTTTGATAAACTTAAATTGAACTTTGAGCTGACACAAGGCTGTCTGGATGGTCAAAGTTCCCCATTGCCGCTTATGATCCTGTGACACTGCCATAGTGTAGGATGGCAGCCATGTGGCTATGGGATTGTTCTGTGGGGTTAACATGGGAGAAATTTAGAGTGGTAACCACAAAGCAAGGGCTATGTTTCATATCTTGCACTGGGATGCTAAATTGAGCTGATATGTTAAACGTTCAGTACACTGCAAGAAACAATACGACTCATAGGGCTATCAAAATAAATCTTATTTATGTGTTATGTTCCACTGAAGAGTTAGACAACAAACAGAATTCTGAAGAACATTTTTATTCGCTTCAGAGATTAGTTCCACCACAGATGCTGGTCATATACAAAAAATACATGAGGAACTCAGTAATGTCCTGGCCTGAAAGGCAGACTTTTGATGTATCTGTGTATCAAAAATATATATTTGTAAATTAAATTGTAAATGCACCATTAATTTTAATTTCAAATTATTATGAGTTGAGACCTGTTCTTACCACCTCAGGTTTACTAATGTCATGACCTCATGGATTTTAAGACCTGATTTTAACTGGGGTAGTTGTTATATAGTGGAGGACTGGATCTGCATAGCATCTGCATCCTTGCAGAGTTAAACAAACTTTTCTTTATTTATGAGGCTTAATAAATGTTCCCTCATCTTCCTATATTAAGGAAACATACTCAGCGCAAGTCATTGTCATCTTCAAGGTGGAAAAATCATTTATAAAAGCAAAACTTCCTAAGCAATAGACTTTCACTCAAACATTTCCAACTTTAATGCTGTAAAATTAATTATATTTAAACATCAAAACATTTTGTGAAAGAACCCTTCCTGACTTTAAACTTAACACATTAGCCAGTAATAAAACATAACACTTGTACTCTTAGAATTACAGATAGTAATTATTTTGTGAAGGTACATTAATTTCTAAAGAGATTAACAACATTTTCAGAATTGTATTTTACCTTTTATTTTAGAAGTTCCATTCCTTAGAAAAGCAATTAAACTTTCTTATTTTGCTGTTTATTAATTAGATTTAATTGAAAAGTAATTAAGTGTGGTTAGTCTTTAATAGCAGTGATTAGTATGGACCTGTAGCTGCATCATCTGCTTAGTAAGAACCTTTTAAAAGCATCTTTTAAAATTAACTGGCTTAAATGGAATTAAAAAAACTTTTGATTATAGATAATTACAACATATATTTCTGGCAATCTCTATTAACTCTTCAAGTCCTAGTGAATTTTAAAGTAAAGTAAACAAGCTGCCATTTATAATTTGACCGATTAAGCACCCAGGCAAAAGTGTACACAATAAACTGTTCCACTGTGTCGAAAACCTTCCACAATCGCCAAGTTCTAACGTGGGACAAGGTTACATGGGCCTGAATCTGAGCATTCCAGGTCAGAAGTGCTTGAGTGAGAGAGCAAGAGAGCATGGAGATTATATAGCACATTGTGCCCGCACTTTGAAAGATTGCTCAGTTAGTTCACCTCCCAACACCACTCCCTGGAAATTACCTATCTACACATAATACTCCAGGTTGTTTTGAATGTTTTCACTGAATTTGCTTCCATCACTCTTTTAGGCAACACATTTGAGATCGCAATAATTTATTCTATGAAATGGAAAAAATCTCACTGCAGTTCCCGGCATTCACCAATACTTCAAACAAATCATTTCTTCTGACATAAGAAACTGCTGTTGACCACCTTTCTTACTGTTAACATTTTAATTCTTTTGAAATTAATGTTCCTGATACATAATGATCAAACAATACACAGCCCAGCTCATGGATGAAAAATGACTTCTTGTGCTGGTGAAAAAGACTATCAATGGATTCATGCTGTTAGCTGAGACAGTACCTTTAATTAGGAGTGGCAAGGGAAATTATCTTTGTCACTCAGGCAATTGATTATTACATCCAGTGGCACCTTTTAAGGTACGGACAAAAAAAGGCCTACTATTCATTCTAGAGCAGAGATTCCCAACCTGGGGTCCATGGACCTTTTGCTTAATGGTACTGGTCCATGGCATTAAAAAGGTTGGGAAGCCCTGCTCCAGAGGCACCAGCATTGCTCATGCTGGGTTGTGAAATATCTAAATTCTTCATGTTCCAGAAAACATTCACACTTTCTCTACAGCATCCATACCTCCAATGAAATCTGATTCAGTTGTAGCACCTTCTTGACATTGTCCCTTTCCACCACAGTCAGAAGATTGTTCTGCATATCCTGCTGTTAGCTTTAGTTTTAAAGCACGTGGTGCTCCACTGGAAATGGTGTTGGACTCAGTAGGTGACTGAACTGATGGATGCTTGCAACTAATGTGTGCTCTCAGATTTTACTGCTGCTCTAAGTCAGTGACCAGGCTGCAACGATAAATTTGAACTAGAGTATATGAATGATCAGCTGAGCTCTCATCAACTGCATTAACATTTTTTTTGCTTAAGCTTTTCCATGTCCTTATATAAACTGAAAGCAGTAATAAATAGTGAAACATGGGTGAAGAACCTACAAATATAAGCTGGTGTGGAGGTGGGGCAGGTAAGTAAAATTTGAAAATGAAAATTTAATTACCATCCTTTGAAAAATAAACATCATTGTGTAGTTAACTTGTGCCCTCAGGATTTAAAACTGGTGAATTACTGTTTTAGTACAAAGCAGACTAAAGCAATGGCTATTAACTAAGTAAAGGTCATCAAAATAGTCGAGTCCAAACCTACACAAAATATTTCCAGCTACACAGAAATGCACATTGGTGATTTGCAATCTATCTTTAAGAATAGTAAGGAAAGGCTGAAGAAATTCAGCATCTACCAAAAGAAGGAAATGTATTGGAGTGACAGATTTCAAGCCAAATTTTGGTTGCTTGTTGGTCCAGCCTTCACTGCTTTCTTTTCTTTGAAGAATATTGACTCAATTGTTCAAGATGCTGCACAGTGGTTGAGCGCTTCCCAAATTCCTTCTTACAGTCTTGTTGCAACTTCTTAACTTCCGCAGTGGAGCGATGCAAAGCTGATGCTAAGTTCTCTTCCTTTTCGTTTAAAACCTCCTGAAGAAGATGTCATACTCAATGAATAAGCAGCACTTGCAAAGGTTTAGAAATATAATTGCAAGCAGATTAATAAAGTTGATGTGCAGGTGGGAGCTATTGAGGATATTAAAGTTATCAGATTTTGTGTTTCTTTTGCTAAATGGAAGGGAAAGAACACTTAATTACTATGAATAAGTGAGCCAGATTATCAATTCTGAATTCCCTGGTCTGAAAGGTATTAGTAATGGCCTTTTGTAAAGACACTGCCCAGAAGGAAGCAATGGCAAACTACTTCTGTAGAATTTGCCAAGAACAACCATGATCGCTCACTTCATATAACAGCATATTGATGATGATGATGATGAAAATTTGTTAAATCACACCACCCCTACAATCTCCCTCCATATTTCTAAGTGTTGTTTGTTGTGTTCTGCTTTGTTGTGCTGTGTGTTGTTCAGCTGAGCATTGTAAGCATGCTATGTTGGCGCTGGAATGTTTGGAGACACTTGTGGGCTGCTCTCAGCACACTTTTGGGTGTCTTGGTTGTTAACACAAATGAAGAGTTCACTTTAAGTTTCGATGTACTCATGATAAATTAACTTTAATTTTAGGGCACAGCAACTCTGTGCTAATCATCAAATTACAGAGCTTTACAGTACACTCCTCAATAGTCACATCTGGAGGATTTATCGAACTCTCTCTGATTAGGTAGGACATAAAGAGAGCTGGGTCCCTTATTCTGTCTAACCGATACTTTGTCATGACAATGCCAACTGTTTGAAATAGCCATCCAATTTAGTCCCATATGACGGCCTTTTCTGCACAAAATGGAAAGCTGCCAATAGATTTAGTGAAATCTATTGCTTAGTGAAATTAATATCCTGCCATTTTCAACATGAAAACTGAAAGGCCTAGATAGAATGGACGTGTAGAGGATGTTGTAGTAGGGGAGTTGAGAACTAGAAGGCACAGCCTCAGAATACAGGAACATACCTTTAGAACAGAGATGAGGAGAAATTTCTTTAGCCAGAGGGTGGTGAATCAGTGGAATTCATTGCCATAGATGGCTGAAGGCCAAGTCATTGATTTGTTTTTGTAAAGGGCGTCAAAGTAATAGGCTCCTGATTTGTAAAGGGCTTCAAAAGGTTATGGGGAGGAGGCAGGAGAATGGGGTTGTGAGGGATAATAAATCTACAATAATGGAATGGCAGACTGGACTCAATGGGCTGAATGGCCTAATTCTGCTCCTATGTCTCATGGATTTGATTTTGAAACACTTAATGTCTCCCACTAAAAACAAATCAAACATTGAAGCAGAGCTTGTAGATGTATAAATCTATTGAACCTAATGCAGATAAAATACATGTAGAACTCTAAACCATGAGAAAATCTGCAGATGCTGGAAATCCAGAGCAACACACACAAAATGCTGGAGGAACTCAACAGGTAGTCAGCATCTGATGAAGGGTCTCAGCCTGAAATGTTGACTGTTTACTTTTTTCCCATAGATGCTGCTTGGCCTGCCGAGTTCCTCCAGCATTTTGTGTGTGTTGTTATGTAAAATACATTTGACTGGAACTATGTGAGTTTACTGTACCTGTAGTTCCCTGCTTGACAAGGAAATCTCTGGAGAAGATTTCTTCCTCAGGACATCAATTATATGTTGATTCAGTTGGGTAGTTTGACTGGTCGCTGCACCAAAACTATCAACTTCTGTTTTTTCTGCAAGTGTTGCATCTATGAAGGAAGTGGTATCCCTATTTTATTAATTGCCACAAGAACACTTAACGAAACATAGAAAATATTTCTCCAGGCATGCTACATTACTTTTGGCAATAACAGTGCCAGGACATCTCCACAGTTTAAGTATGTCAGACGTTAGGATAGGTAGTGTGGATTTTTTCATACAATTATCAGTTCAGATTAAGCTACAGGCATAATCATTCTTTCTAAGTACTTGCAGGTCAGGAGGATGAATCTGATTAATAAGTAACAAACACAAAATGCTGGAGGAACTCAGCAGGTTAGGCAGCATCTATGGAAATGAATGAATAGTCGATGTTTTGGGCTGAGACCCTTCTTCAGGACTGAGAAGGAAGATGCCAGACAAAAAAGATGGATAGAGGGGAAGGAGGCTAGCTGGAAGGTGACAGGTGAAGCCAGGTGGGTGGGAATGGTCAAGGGATGGGGGAGGAGGAATCTGATAGGAGAGCGGGAGAAAGGGAAGGAGCGAACCCAGGGGAAGGTGATAAGCAGGTGGGAGGAAGTAAAAGGTAAGAGTAGGGAAAAAGCGGGGAGGAGGGATTAAGGAAAAAAAAATTCGATATTCATGTCATCAGTTTTGAGGCTACCCAGGTTTGCTCCTCTACCCTGAAGGTGGCCTCATCTTGGCACAAGAGGCCATGGATTGACATGTTGGAATCTGAATAATGCCATAATGAAATTTACAGCAAGAAGATAATTCTTCTTGAAAGTATTGCTCAGGGTCCTCTCACACAGCACTACAAACCGCAGAACTGAGATGAACTGTATTTCAAATCTTTATCCCAAAACAGAAGACAGGATCTTATGGTTACAAAACTTGTTAAATGGAATGTTTCAGCTTTTTCATGCTTCCGTATAGCATCCGTGCCAGGACCACCAGACTCAAAAACAGTTACTTTCCCAAAGCAATAAGGCTTCAACACCTCCACCCACTAACCCACCCCACCACCACTACTTTATCATTTCCTGTCAGTCACCTTAGGTACAGGCACTTCTGGTCCCGGTGTCACTCCATGGCCCTACAGTCAATGTACAAAGCTATCTTACGTCTTTGTACATTATTTATTGTGTTTTTTTAAAATTAGTGTTCGTTATCTTATTGTGTTTTCTTGCGCTGCCTCAGATCCGGAGTAACAAGTATTTCAATCTCCTTTACCCTCGTGTACTGGAAATGACATTAAACAAACTTGAATCCAGACCAAACTCCCACCCTAGCCTGGAGAGCTAACTCAGAGATGCCAAGAGAAGTAGTTTGTTTTGGTTGCTAAATACTTTATTTTTATTTATTTATTTCAAATTTCATTCCAGTCTGCATGATAAAAAAGCTTCGCAGATTACAGCAAAAAAATTATACTTGTATGCATTTGGTGACAGATAAATTAAAATTCTTTACTACTTTTCTATACAATACCTAACCAAGTAGAGTAATATCCTAAATATTTAACAATGACAGCATCTAATGCTAAATGAATTCTCAAATAAAGAGCACAATAAAACATTCTGTAGCATGTCTCACTGCAAAGAAAGTTAAACAATTTTTTGTTAAATAGCGAAGTTTAATGTAAACTACATAATTGTTTCATAGTATCGCAAAATGTGGAGGCAAATTTTAGAAATTAAAAAATAACCAAAGAAAAACCTGTTACAAATTAATCACAGATCCAGACTAACCATCTTTATCAAAAGCATTCCGGTACAATTTTAGTAGTTCTACTGCTTGGCGTTGCTCTTCTTTGGTATCGAGGGTACGTTGTAGGGAGTCCTGCATATCTTCAGCACGTTTAGGAGTTACTCCCAGTTCGACTGCCAGCTCAGCAGTTGGCACATCAATCAGTGTCTAAAATACAATAAAACAATATAATTAAAGCTCTAACATTTTCTAATTAACCTACTTTAAAATAACAACTTATAGGCAAAAGCAATTAGAAACTAGAATCCCACTGAGCCCAAATTATGTCCCAGTTTCCAGCACAAACTTCAGCATATTCATCCCCAAATGGAAAAAAACTGGGTCATGAAATTTAGGCAGCAGTCCACGAACTGAGCCTTTCACGACAACATAAGAATGGGATTCTCTGAGGAGATTACTTCTCCCCCTCTTCTGAGAATCAGTCACTAGAAGATCTGTGAACAGGGCACCATGGTAGCATAGTGGTTAGCATGACGCTAGTACAGCTCAGGGCATTGCAGTTCAGAGCTCAATTCCAGTGCCATCTGTAAGTAGTTTGTACCTTCTCCCTGTGAACACATGGGTTTCTTAGGGAAGCTCCGGTTTCCTCCCAAAGTCAAAGACATACTGGTCAGTAAATTAATAGGTTATTGTAAATTGTTCTGTGATTAGGCTCGGGTAAAATAGGTGGGTTGCTGGGTGGTGTGGCTCACTGGGCTGGAAGGGCTGTTCCCTGCTGTATCTCCAAATAAATAAAGATTTTCATTAAAGCAACCTGATGAAGTCTTAGCAGTAAAAGATACTAAGCATCAGACAATGAGGTGAGCCACTTACTAGTTAAAATTGTATTGTACTGATTTCTTTAACAGGGAAAGAAACATTTCACTCCCTTTAACTGCTTTGCTTCATTTATTGCCCCTCCCAGAAGAAGGTGTTGCTCTTCCACCCTGAGGGTGGCCTCATCGTGGTACAAGAGAAGAAGTCACTGTGACACACTGCATTGTTGATGGCTAATGGTCTGGTGGGAACAGATTTTCTTTCTTAATTCCCAGCATTGAGAATGTTATTGAACTGGTTCTTCCTGACCCAAAACTTAGACAGCAAGATTATAATAATTATTAATAATTAGTATTATTATTATAAATACTAATAAATACTTTTAACAGCTCAAACAACGTTCCAGCTTTTCATTTACTTTGAACACTCTTAAATTAGCCAAAACTTGTGTTTATCAGCAAATTATTATAGTGATATCCATTCAGCATGTTGCCCAAATTTATCATCTAACAAATTCTTCACCAACATTGGATATTCCTCTTGTAATTCAATTTTCCAATATTTGCTTGTATTTTTATATAATCACCTACATACATGTAATTGTTCAGTGAATATTTTAGTAATTATTGTAATTTTCTGGAATCTTAGTTTTTAGCAGTGTGTGTCAGCTTGAATCTGGCTGTTAAAGGCTAACTGTTATCAGTGGAATTGTGTTATATCTATTCCCAGTCAACAACTTTTTTCCCCTTGTTCTTTTCTTTGTTCTCTCAGCTCCTTGTTCTTTGCCCACTCTTGTAACATTTAATAAAACTATCATAAATATTCCTGACTTCCAGAGAACCTTTGGATCACAAAAGCGCATCAGGATCAAACACGTTCCTACAAGTGAAATAAATGGATTTATAGCTGAGGCATTGGAACAAGCTGTAGTTATAAAAAAAAATGATGGGTGCAAATGTTTTGATTGCTGTGTTTCTAAGAAGACATATACCTCTTAGGTGCTAGATCAGGAGTTCCCAACCTGGGTTCCACAGACCCCTTGCTTAACGGTATTGGTCCATAGAATAAAAAAGGTTGGGAACCCTCTACTAGATGGCTAAAAATGCCTTGGTTGACATTCATTCAAAGAATTCCCCAGACATAGAAAAGTAATGAAGGAGAAAATAGTTTCAATTTGTTGATCGGAAGTTCCAACTTTGTTAATTTGCTTGTACACCTCTTTTTGCTGAGAAAAGTGAACAATGGCATTTAGACAAATGGAAAATATCACAGTCAGTGCAGAGATAGTGTGTTTGTCCCTGTGCAATACTCTTTTTCCATCTTTTTCTTATATTACCCCTTCCAGACAAACTTCAAAGTAAGCGTATTAAAATTAGAATGTAATAACATATGCACCTTGATATTCATTTTTTGTACGGATTTACAGGAAAAAAGAAATAACAGGATTTCTGAACAAATATACATTAAAAAAATTGACAAACAACCAATGTGCATAAGATGACAAACTGCACAAATTAAAATTGGTCAGCACAGTAGTGTAATGGTTAGCACAGCACTTTACAGTACAGGCGACCTGAGTGCAATTCCTGTTAATGCCTGTAAGGAGTTTGTATGCTTTCCCCATGACCGCTTGGGTTTCCTCCCACAGCGCAAAGACATACCAATTGGTAATTGTCATTGTAATTAGGCTAGGATTAAACTGTGAGAATTGCTTGGTGGTGTGGCTCGAAGGACCTATTCTGCTCTGAACTTTAATAAAATAAAAATAATACTGAGAACACAAGTTGTAAAGAGTCCTTGGAAGTGAATCTACAGGTTGAAGCAACAGTTAAGAGTAGTGGTAACAGAAGTAATCCGTGTCTCTCCAGAAGCCTGATGGTTGTAGTTTTACATACTGCAATAAATTCACTAATATGGTTTCTTACCTGCAACTCAGCCTCAGACATTGTAATAATCTCAGCAAGGTTTTGTCGAAGTCGATGAGCAAGTACTTTCCAATTACTGGACCCCTCTGCGGAATCCACACAGTCAATACTACAATGAGTTCTTGTGTCCAGGACCGGCCTTATTTCTGAGGGTAAAGACAGATGTTTACTGGCAGATTATGTTAATCGAAACTTAAGAAATTCTGCAGATGCTGTAAATCTAAATGCTGGAGGAACTTAGCAGGTCAGGCAGCATTTGTGGAAATGAATAAACAGTTGATGTTTTGGGCTGAGACACTTCCTCAGGTCTGCAAGGGAAGGGGGGGGGGGGGAAGATGACAGAATAAAAATGTGGGGAGAGAGGAAGGAATCTGATTAGAGAGGAGAGTGGACCATAGGAGAAAGATAAGGAGAGGATCTAGGGGGAGGTAACAGACATGTGAGAAGAGGTAAGAGGGCAGGATGGGGAATAAAAGAAGAGGGGAGAGAATTTTTTTTATACCAGAAGAAATCAACATTCGTGCCATCAGGTTGAAGGATACCCAGATGAAATATAAGGTGTTGCTCTTCCACCCTGAGGGTGGCCTCATCGTGGTACAAGAGGAGAATGGACCAAGAAGTCAGAACAGGAATGGGAATCACAATTAAAATGCTTGGCCACACTTTGGTGGATGGAGCGGAGGTGACCGACGAATTGGTCCCCCACTTTTCGATGGGTCCTGATTCATCAATTCTATTATCAATTGTGTGTTATTGAACAACTTTGGGCCCCTTATTCAGGAAAGGACGCACTGACATTGGAGAGGGTTCAAAGAAGCTTCACAAGAATGATTACAGGAATGAAAGGGTTATTGCATGAGAAACGCTTGATGGTTCTGGATCTGTACTTGCTGGAATTTTCAAGAATTGGGGGGGGGAGTGGGGGTGGAATCTCACTGAAACCTATCAAATGCTGAATGGCTGAGTTAGAGTGGATGTGGAGAGGGTGTTTCCTAGAGTGGGGGGGATCTAGGACCACAGGACACAGCCTTAGAATAGAGGGACATCCATTTAGAATGGAAATGAGGAAGAATTTCTTTAGCCAGAGCAGGGTGAATCTGGGGAATTCATCACCACAGACAGCTGTAGAGGCCAAGTCATTGGGTATATTTAAAGGACTCTGGTGGAGTACTTTGTCAAATGGTGCAAATGGAAAAATCTGCAGCTCAACATCAGTAAGACAAAGGAGATAGTGATGGGCTTTAGGAAAAGTAAGCCTGCTTTGAAAACCTGTTACTATTGATGGAGGACGTGGATGTGGTGAGGACCTACAAATACTTGGGGGGTGCACCTGGATGACGGACTTGAGTGGAGCACCAACACAGAGGCTGTGTACAAGAAGGACCAGAGTCATCCTGAGGAGACTGAGGTCCTGTGGAGTATGCAGGCCTTCCCACATGATCTACCAGTCTGTTGTCACCAGTACAATCTTCCATGCAGTGCTGTGCTGGGGCAATGGCATCAACACGGGTGATGCCAACAGGCTTAATAAACTGATTAGAAAGGCTGGCTCTGTTATAGGAGTCAAACTGGACACACTGGAGGCTGTGGCAGAACAAAGGACCCTACGGAAAATCCTGGCAATTCTGGACAATGTTTCTCAGCCTCTGCATGCCACCTTGGCTGAACAGAGGAACACTCTTAGTAATAGACTAAGACAACTACACTGCTGCAAAGGGCACAATAGGAGGTCATTCTTGCCCTCTGCCAGTAGGCTCTATGAGTCAACCTATACCGGGGAAGTGATGACCCCCTCCTGGTAGACTGTGGTAACTTATTTTTTTAAACATTCTTTTGGCTTCTCTTCTAACGCTTATATCCATCCGCTTGTAATGCTACTGTGACACTGTAATTTCCTTTGAGATCAATAAAGTAACTATCTAAAGCAGAGGCTGATAGTTTCTGATTAATATGGGCATAAAAGGTTATGTGGAGAAGGCAGGAGAATGGGGTTGAGAGGGTAATAAATCAGCCATGATAGAATGACAAAGCAGACTCGATGGACTAAATGGCCTAATTCTGCTCCAATGTCTTAAGGAAATTATTCAACATCTAACTCATGGGAGATCCTGATTGTATAGGGATAAACCAGGAAGCAAGCTTGGACACAAACTGTCAGTGCAGATCAGCCGCCGAATACTGATGAAGGGGGGTGGGTAGGCCGCCATAAAGGTGCAACTATTAGAGCCATGGCCTCGTGGTGTCAGGGATATGGCTCAATGCCACCCTCTGCTATCTGTGTGGAGCTTGCACCATCTCCCTGTGATCATTTGGATTTGCTCTGGGAACCCTACTTTCTTCACACCTCCCAAAGATTTGTAGGTTGGAAGGTGTGTTGGCCAATGTAAATTGCTCCAAATGCAAAACCGGGTAGAGTCGATGAAAATGCAGGGAGAATATAAAAAGGATTAATATAAGTTTAGTGTCAATGGGTGATTGCTGGTCAGTGTGGATTTGATGGGCCGACATAGTGAGTCACAGTCTCCATGCTATGACTGACAAGGAAAGGGTGAAATCTGCAGCATGAGCAAGGAACCCTCGAACATGGAGCTCTGTGTGCACTTTTGTGAGCGCTGATTGTGGAATCAGCCCACAAATGGCAGTTCCTAGGCGTGGCTCAATCATGTTTGCAAGTTTGAATTTCAAATTTAACACGAGAGACTTGTGCAAAAGTCTGATTTTGAAGGAATACAGCACAGATGGAGTAGTCATAGTTTGGATGAGTTCTTTTAACATGATCAGGCACATATAAAAGATCATATAAAGTATAGTGGTTTCCAACTAATTGGCCTTCAGTTAACTGGGGCAGCTGCTTATTTGGGACAATGTGCTGCTTAATTAGGGCCGGAGACTGTTGGCCAACTGTTTCAAACCAGCATCTGATGCGTGCACTATACCATGCTTAGAGCACAGTTTTTAAATAGCATCAGTTGCATATGCTAGTGTCAAAAAGTAGTGATTTCTGTCACTGATAGTTGGTGAGAAATAAGCAGTAAGACAATTCAGAACTGTTTTGCTCACTGTAGTTTCAAGCATTCAGGCTCGGAGGTGTCAGAAATAGCTGGGAGTAGAAATGAAACGCTCTCACAACTTCAACAAGTTAACAATGAAGAATTTGAAGGTATCGACAATCATCTTGACTGTTACAATGAAATTAAAGATTTGTAGGATGCAATCACTGATAGCATTGTATGAAGGCAGTTCATTATTTACATCATTTGCACTGCTTTTGTTCATTTACAGTCAAAGGAATGGTGCAGTGTATACTTGACAAATTCTTATATTGATAACAATTAGGAATTAATAGTTTTATAGTACTGTAGTAGTATTGATAATGTTCTAATTTGTTTTGCATTTCATTTAAATATATAATTTGATACTTAGTTAAATGGTAGTTTATCCTTTTTTAAATATACCTTTTTAACTATTTCCATGAAAGTTTGGCTAATTAGGACAGCCACTTAATTGGGCCATAATGTACTAACCCCAGTTAACTGGAATCCACTGTATTTTGAAGAGATGCAAATATAACCTGGCTCATATTTATCACCTTTCTGCATTACAATTATATTGATTATTTAACTGGTTATTATTAAGTTTATTTGCCAAAATAAATTAATTGTTCTGTAATGTTAGCACAGTGGCTGTGAAGTGTTTTAAAATGCTTGGTATATCTTGAATGTGCTTTAGAAATGCAGGTCTTTCTTACCGGATAAACTTGTCTCACCACATGACACTTTAAATGTTTTTCCTTTACTAAATTCTCACAATGTTCAAAATTCAAGAGTCAAAGTAAATTTATCATCAAAGTAGAGCTATGTCACCATGTACAAGCTGGAGATTTTTTTTCTTGCAGGAATACTCAGTAAATCCAATAACCATAATATAAACAATGGAAGACTGCACCCAACAGGGTGGACAACCAGTGCGCAAAAGACAACAAGCCGTGCAGGTACAGAAGGAAAAAAAATAATAATAAAAAAATAAATGTCGAGAGCATGAGATGAAGAGTCCTTGAAAGTGAGCCCATAGGTTGTGGGAACAGTTCAGTGATGGGGCAAGTGAAGCTGAGAGAAGCTATCCCCACTGGTTCATGAGCCTGATGGTTGAGGGGTAATGTTCAACTCTGGGCACTGAATAATTCAAAGAACCACTGAAAAGCTACAGGCCTTTCTAGATTCTTTCTGATATTACCACTACATAATTCATATTACATAACATGCTGCACCTTGGTAACGTAGCGGTTAATGCAATGCTATTAAAGCTTTGGGCGCTCGAGTTCAATTCCTGCAACCTCTATACGTTCTTTCTGTGGGAGCCTGGGTTTCCTCTGACAGTTCAAAGATGTACTAGTTAGTAGCTTAATTGGTCATTCTAAATTGTCTTGTGATTAGGCAAAGGCTAAATCGATGCATTGCTGGGTGGCGCAGCTTGGGGGGTTGGAATGGCCTGTTCTGCGATGTATCTCTAAAAGAAATGAAATATGCTCGCAACACCTCTCCCAAGAACAGCTTACCAACATCTTGTGGCATCCATTTTTCATCAGGACCAAGGATCATAAACTTTGTGTTTATTGGCAAGTGTTCAAAGTAATCTTCTTCATCAACAATTGTTCCATCTTCTTCTAGCACAACAGTACAGGTTAGTGGGTCATGTTTGTCCAGCCCGAGTTTTTGCTTTCCTAAAAACATTTTAAGAAAAAAACCACCTCTGAACACTTTTCACTGTAATGTCACCTTAGTATTCAGGAGTACTAATTAAATGCACTTTTGAATAGGTTTTGCTACAAATGGCTTGTTGATTACACCCACTTAATGATTCAGGAAGTTTCTTCCTCTCGCCATCAGATTTCGAAACGGTCCACAAATCAACGAGCGTATTACTTATCCTTGTCGTTAATAGTAAGTCGATGCCTTTGCGCTGTACTGCTGCCAGAAAACAACAGATTGCATGCCCCGTACCGAGTCAGTGATAAGGAACCAGATACTGGGGCAGTGGCCGTACCTCGACCCCGAGTGTGCGCAAACGTAGGCCCAATCCAATCCTACCTTTGGCTACTAGATCCTTCAAGGACGATACGGCCACGCCGAAAGTCTTACAACGGTTTGAGTCGCAGATTTTACACAAGAAGTCTTTCTCCGGTTTTCGGCTGGAACTCAAGGGCCGCCTCGGAGAACACAACGCCGCCATTATTGTCCACAATCGACGCGCCTGCGTATTGACGCACGTCTCTATTTGGCAATTTTTCTTTTACGCACAAACCGCCGGAAAGTCTTCCAGTACCTTTTAAACTTAAATCATTTTGATAAATCATCGCAAAACGTATTGTTTCTATGGATTTTTAGGATGGAAGGATTCAGAACTACAACTCCCAGAATGCTCGTGTTGCTTATTTCGTATAATTTTCCCTTCCATGATTTAAAAAAAACCCAAATATAGATAATATAATATAATAATCATTGCATGAAATAAATTTTTAATTAATAGAACGTTTGAAGAGGGGGAGATCGGCCGACGAGATCCGGGATCGATTCGCTGTGCTTTGAGCGGGAAAGCGACAGGTGGGACGACTGCGATCGATTGCTCGAGTCGGTAAAGATGGTCGCCACGGAGCAGGCAGAGCAGCGGCAGGTAGGGGCTGCAGTTTCTATTTGAGCGGGGCACAGGAAATTCACTCCAACTCCACGCAGTGGCACCTGTTGGAACTGGTGTATTGCTTCGAGTGCCAGTGGGTTGTGGCACAGCGAGGTCCGGTGGAGCCCTGTTGACCTAGTGGTGGTGGACAGCGGAGGGTGGGAGGAGGAGCGATTGGGAACTCGTCCCTCTCCGCGGGGTCTCCCCCAACCTCCCGCACTCGTTTTCCCTGGGGTATCTTCCCCTCTCTTGCCTTCTCCGGATTCTCTTACCAACCTTCCCTCTCCCGCTCTCATAGGGGTCCCCACCCCCTTTTTCCAGGGATGTCCTCCTAACTCTCACCCTCCTCCCTGTGGTGTCCTCCCAACTGTGCCTTTCCCATCTTCCCTCAATCTCTCCTCACTCGTTTTCCTCTGGGGTATTTCCATATCCCCCTTATTTACTTTCCCTGGATGCCCCCCTCACCTTTACCAGACTGTCCGAACACGACTCCCCCTCTCTCTTGTTACTTCAAAGACTGCTTCAGCGGTTTAAGAAATGCATTTATGCTCATGATTCTCAGAAGGTTGGGGGGGGGGGCACAGTTAACGAAACTGCTATTGCAGCGCTAGGGACCTAGGAATTTGTGTCTCTGTGGAATTTGTATGCTCTAGTAATCGAGTGTCCCTCTCCCGTTCTGTTTTCTTTCCACGTTCCAAAATCTCCCAAGTTTGTAGGTTAATTGACTGCTATAAATTGTTTTCAGTGTATGGGTAACTGGTAGAAAATATGGGGAGAATTAAAATTAGATTAATACGATTGGTGTAAATTGATGGTTGTTGTGAACTGAAAGGGCTGCAGGACTTGTTTCTGTGCTTTATCTCAATCTGATTTTATAATTTGTTTCTTTGTTATCTTAAACCCTGACTCCTAATTAATTCTGCTGCAAGAAATATTTTGAATTTGAATTATTTCTCACATTTCTAAGCTTAGGGTGATACATTGGATGCTGTCCAACCTTTCCCTCTAAGACAGCTGGCTCACTCCAGCAATTAGTTCAATCAAACTTTTTTTGATTTGTAATAAATATATTAGCATTTTTCCTTACAAAGGAGGCTTTTATTGTGCATAATAAAACAGTCATCGTCTCACTGATATATATTTAAACAATGATGGACCTACTTTGTGCATTCAATTTCCTAGCAATAAGTTGTAGCATTCCTTTTGTCATCATTATGTGCCATGTTGTATGATATGGGTGATCATATTCTCATGACTGCGATTGCTCTTAGCAAATTTTTCTACAGAAATGGTTTGCCATTTCTGCCTCCTGGGCAGTATCTTTACAGGATCCCAGCTTCTATCGATACTCTTCAGAGATTGTCTGCCTGGTGTCAGTGGTCACATAACCAGGGCTTGTGATATGCCCCGGCTGCTCATATGACCATCCACCACCTGCTCCAATGGCTTCACATGGCCCTGATTGGAGGGCTAGGCAGGTGTCCCACCTTGCCCAAGCATGGCCTGCAGGCTAATAGAGAGAAGGAGTGCCTTGCACCTCCTTTGGTAGAGACATATCTCCACCCTGCCACCTCTTTAGCTTGTCTTAAGTTTTTTGTTCTATGTACATTAAGCATTTTGTATGGTGTATTAGGACAATTACTTGCCTTCTCTGAGCTCCAATTGTAACTTCAATTTCACATTCCATTCTATCAGCAGGAATCATTAGACTTGAAAGTATTCAATAACTGCTTTAAGTTTCAAGAGCACGTCTTTTTGAGAAGCAGCTAAACCCAGAGGATATACCTGCTGTTCTGGTCAATATTTATTCATAATGTTTTTTTTTGTGACTTGCTGTGCACAAGTTATTAGTTTTTGTCTTAGCATGATGATTACCATTCATAAAGTACTTCATTACCTCTGAGAGGCTTTTGGATGTCCTGATGGGATATGAAAGGTGTTTTGTACATGCATGTTGATTTCTGCTGAAAATTTGATCCATCGATGTATTTTTGTTTATGGGCACTGTTATCTTCTCACACTATGTGGGTGATGATGACAGACTGCTTGACAGAATCTTGTCCAAGATCCAGGATCGTTTAATGCCATTTCCAGTACACAAGTGTGAAGGAGAACAAAATTATTGTTACTCTGGATCAGATGCAGTACAAAAACGAGCACAATAAGAAAAGAACAATAAGTATAACTATGTAAGTAAGCTTATATACATAGGTTAATTGTATGTACATAAAAGTGATACTAGGCCAAGGGTGTCTGTACATAAGGTGGCTCTAACAGGATATGATAAAATAGTGGTGGTGGTTAACCTCCCTGAAGGGGAACATTAATGTCCTAACTTTTTTTTTTGAAGACAATTTTACTCTTTAATAACACTACTGAATTCTGTTTCACTGTCAGTATTGTTAACTGGTAGGATGCATATATGACAAGTAAAATTAGGTTGTATATTCAGGCAGTTTGCTAGGTTCCTGTGACTGGTAACAACTAGTTTCTGATTGGAATTCAAATTTCTTTGAAGAATTAAAATTATGAAGAAACAAAATAACATAGCAAATACTGAGGTTTACGTGCATTGTTTTGGAATAATATCAAACTTTATGCTGAGGGTTTAAAATTCTTTAATTTTGAGTTCTTCTACCCAGAAATTGTATTTTGTTTATGTTGTGCAATTTTGTACAAGATTTAGAGGGGTGTGTGATGCTGAAAGCAATAGGATTAATAACCCTGGTTTAACACTTTTTGAGGAGATTGACGTGTACAAGACTCCCTGCCCTCATTCTAAGAACTTTCTACAGGAGCACCATCAAATGGCCTCTCCGGCTGCATCGTTGTATAGAAGCTCCAAGCCATTGGACTTGAAGCCCCTACAGAGGATAGTAAAAAGTGCCCAGAGGATCACCGGAGTCTCTCTCCCTCCATTTGTGACATTTACCTGGAGTGTTGCTTACTAAGGGTCTGAAGCATTATTGAGGATTCCTACATCCATCCCATAATCTCTTTGACCCATGACTGTCAGGAAGGAGGTACAGGAACAGCAAGACTAGGACTGCCAAAATGAATAACAGCTTCTGCCCTCAGGCTGTGAGACTAATGAATACCCTGCCACCACCAAGGTTTCGTCCCAGGACAGCGAGCTGTTTGGCTGTGCTGTGCACTTTACATGCATCTTAAATTATATTTTATTAACTTATTTGTGTTAATACTTTGGTTTATGTGCTGTATGTGATATGTATTATGAGTGCACTGTGGTGCAGAAGAACATTGGTTTTTTTTTGTTGTATATATGTACAGTCAGGTGACAGTAAACTTGAACTTAATGTGAAACAGTGAATGAATTAAGTCAGTGAGTTACTCTTGAGCATATTCTCTGCTCATTGTGCTTTGTCCCAGAAAATCCTTGGGCTGTGAAACTCTTCTATTTTAAGAAAAGCAGTACTGTACTAGCCTAATTCTAGCTCAGTTTTTGAATAAATAATCCCTTTTCAATCAGCATTAGTTTTTAGTTTATATTTTATATTGACCCTGCATTTAAAGTTTATTTGAAACTCTTAGTTTAAATGCAGGTTTGATTTTAACATTTAAGAGAAATTTGCAGTGGTACGTCGATGGGAGGGATATGGAGGGCTATGGCCCAGATGCAAGTTGATAGGACTAGACACATTAGTAGTTCAGCACAGACTAAAGGGGCCGAAATGTCCCATGGCTTTATAATTTACAAACTGTAATAAATTTTGTTGCGATTATCCTCCATAACTGCTTCCGTAATTGAAAATTCTGTGAGGAAGCAAGCTATGTTGAGATCTCTCAGTAGTCAATATGGGTAAGTCCTCGTGGTATCTGCTGTAGCAATGTGGTATATAAAGTGGCTTTCTAGATATTCCAGTCCATCATGCAAACCAGCCTCCTCTTCACTGTCTCTGTCTACACTTCCTGCTGCCTTGGGACAGTAGTTAACCTAATCAAAGACCTCTTGTGTCTTATGTATTCTCTATTCTCCCATTGGGATGAAGATCCAAAAGCTTGAAGCACTAATCACTGGATTAAATGACTGCCTCTGTTCTGCTATTGTGAATGAATCTCTAATACATCAAAGATGAATTTATGATTATCTTTTCTACCTTGTTATGGCTTTGGCACTTTATTTGTTTACCAGCTGTGTGCATTTTCTGTAGCTGCAACACTATATTCTGCATTTTGTTCTCCTTTTATTAACAATATACAGTATTTGGGTATGGAATGATCTGCTCAGGTTCATGATAATAGTAAATCAAACTAATTGAATGTCATGTATACTGTTGTATAGTGAGTCCATTTGATGGCATGTAAATTTTTTGTAGTAGCTTGGATGGAATAGGGTATGCAGAAAAGGTAGACCACATGCCCCAACTACTCCATGAGTCAAGACTAGTGTTTAGCGCAACGTTGTTACAGCTTGGAGCATCCAGAGTTCAAATTCCAGCGGCATCTGTATGTTTTCCTCGTGACTGCTTGGGTTTCCTTACACAGTCCAAAAACGTACCAGTCAGTAGGTTAATTGGTCATCATAAATTGTCCTGTGATTAGGCCAGGGTTAATTTGGTGGGTTGCTGAGCAATGTGGCTCGTTGGACCAGAATGAGTTTGTTCCATTTTGTGTCTAGTCTTCACCCTTGCTTCCTCATTTTATCTATTGGATTTTGCCCTCTTTTGTGCATGTATTTAAATGTATTGACTTGTATGTGTAGTTTGTATGTTATAAGCTCTTAATTTATTGTTGTGTTATTTATTATTATTGACCTTAAACTAATGGTCCTTGTTTAGGTCATCTTTGAACACATTATACTTGCTGCTGGCAGTTACACAGTAGTGCAAAGAGGTTGCTGGCTGGATCACATGCTCCTTTGAAGCTTAATAGTGCTGTACAATGGTTGATAATGGGCAGAGGCTTTGCAGCCTATTGACTCCAGGCATCTCTCTGCAATAGCTGCTCCTGCTCCCTTGCCCTCTTCCCGTAGTTCTGCAGATTTTTTTCCAGCTCTTTTAAGCGCAGCAGTTGATTTTGCTATTTCTACTGCCCCTCACTACTACCACTAATGTATTTTTTTGAAACAAAAGTCGGCATACATTAAAACTCTGACAATCTGTTATGCAACTATTGAGAAATCCTACCCATCTCAACTTTACCCAGATACTGATTCCTTCTTTTATCACATCAGGGCATGTTTCTTTGAAACTCGCTGAGTTCTGTTGCCCATGCTCCTTTTAAGCTTAGCAAGTTCTTTGGAAAATGTATTATTCTGCGAGGGGTGATTTGATAAGTTTGTGGCCTAAGGTAAAAGGAGTCAATTTTAGAAAACCTAGCACATTTATTTTTCACCCTCCCCTAGTGTTGCCACCATGTCCTTGTGGACCTCCTTGGGTGATAAGCCCTTGAGACCGAGGTAGCAGATGATTGCACGAAGGCCGATGTTGTCCATTTTTTCAGACAGTGCTTACTTGCAATTTTCAATTATCTGAAACAGAAATACCACAAAAGTTATTAACTTCAAACTTTCTGCATAATCACTGAGATGAACTGCATGTGCATTTAACGAGAGCTGTATAACTCTTCTACTGTTGGCCAGGAACTTATCAATCACCCCTGCTGTGGACCACTTCTGGAGGTCCAAGATGCCGACTTCTACAAAGAAGGGATCCGTATGCTCCACGACCGCTGGACTAAGTGTGTAAATGTAGGAGGGGACTATGTTGAAAAATAAATGTGCTAGGTTTTCTAAAATTGACTCCTTCTACCTTAGGCCACAAACTTATCAGTCACCCCTCGTACTAGGTAAAATCTTAAAAAATACTGAGTATGTTAAAATATGAATAGAATAATGAAGTTTTTGACATCTGCTTTCTTTCTGGCATTTACAGGAAAATAACAAAATATAATAGAATTTATGAAAAGCTATGCATAATCAAAGACGGAAAAATAACCAATGTGCAAAAGAAGACAAATTGTGCATATAAAAAAAATAAGTCGCACTGATTCTTTGAGCTCTTGATCCACCAATCTGATTTCGCCTCCCCATCTACCTTTTATACCCTTCATGTTTTTAAATAAAGCCATCAAATTTTCTGGCAACCTCATCTGTTCAAAGGAGATCAAACCCATTTATTCCACTTTAACTACGTACATTCCTAAACCTCCTTATGTTGAATCACTTTGATAAATTTACTTTTATACCACTTCAAGCTCTTTGTCTTTCCTAAAAATCATTCATGCATATGTGCTGTGCCATATGATGTGGGTGATCATGGTCTTTCCGTGACCATGATTGTTCTCGGCAAATTTTTCTACAGAAGTGGTTTGCTATTGCCTTCTGAAGAGTGTCTTTACAAGATGGGTGACCCCAGCCATTATCAATACTCTTCAGAGGTTGTTAGCCTGCCGTTAGTGGTTGCATAACCAAGACTTGTGATATGCACCAGCTGCTCATGACCATCAACCACCTGCTCTTATGGGTTCTTGTGACCCCCGATCGAGGGGCTAAGCAAGTGCTACACTTTGCCCAAGGGTGACTTGCACACTAGCAGAGGGAAGGTGTGCCTTACACTTCGTTTGGCAGAGACCATATCTCCACCCCACCACCCAAAGTAATAACATAGGGTAAGATAAAGGTAGGAGCACACAGAAAAGAATGGCATAAGCCATGATAGCACTAGCTCTTTAAATAAATCAATTACAGAATGAGATTCATTTCTACACTTTAAAATGAAGGAAATGAATGCAAGAAGACAGTCTTTGAAGGACGGAAAAAGCTGTGTGATATTATTTCATTTTTATCTCCAATTAACTTATCCAGCAATGCATGAACCATCATGGATAAGGTGGATTGCTTAGAATATATTAGTAATTTGCAGGAAATAACATTTTGGTGTATAAGATGCACATTTCTTAGGATTAAGCTTTACCTGACATTTAAGAAATTAATCCCATTGCTCGGTTTAAAGTCTTTGACCTCTTATCATCCTCCACGGTTGACTAAATCTTTGTTATTTTTTCGATATTTGAAAATGTGATGTGTACCCTAAGTTGAAATTATTCAGGAAAGGCAGTAATCCTCGTATTGACCCTGGGGACCTCTGCTGTACACTTCAATCTGAAAGAAGCACTATTTCACTCCAATTATTTCTACTAAAGCAGTTAGTTCATTCTCCCAAAGTGCACTGTATTTCTGGAATCTCTGCCCTTGAGGGTGGTGGAAGCCTATCATTAGATAATTCAGTGTGGAGGTAAATATTTTAATGATTGAGAAACTGGGTATGATGGGTAACTTGCTCAGAAGAGTTGAGGCCAGTTTCGGTCACCTATGATCTTATTCAATGATGAGGTAGGTTTGAGCGGCCTGGTGGCCACCTCTTGTTCCAATTTTCTTATGTTCTTTTATTACAAGGTCTTTGATGGCAAGTTCTTATATAGTGCCTTTTTAAATGCCTTTTATGAGTTTATATATCAATTGCATTTCCCTTGATCCTCAGTGTTACTCCACCAAAAATCTCTGGAATTTCAATATTATTTTGCCTTTAACAAACAATTGCTGCCTTTTTTAAATCCAGGGTTTCTCTATGTTTTTTATGCCATGGGCCCCTACTATTAACCGAGGGGTCCATGGACCCCAGGTTGGGAACCCCTGATCTAATCTCTCTACGAGCATTCAAGTTACCACCAAATCTGTCCCAGATTTGTTAATCTGTAACCAGTGAATGACGGGTCTAGAGTTTATGACTTTATTTCTGCAGCCTTTTACTTCTGAACCAAGATGCTATATTAATAATTTTCCAATTGAGCCAAATCAGGATCGGGTTTATGATAACCATATAACAAATACAGCACGGAAACAGGCCATCTCGGCCCTTCTAGTCTGTGCTGAACACTTACTCTCAGCTAGTCCCACCTACCTGCACTCAGCCCATAACCCTCCATTCCTTTCCTGTCCATATACCTATCCAATTTTTTTTTAAATGACAAAATCGAACCTGCCTCTACCACTTCTACTGGAAGCTCGTTCCACACAGCTACTACTTTCTGAGTAAAGAAGTTCCCCCTCGTGTTACCCCTAAACTTTTGCCCCTTAACTCTTAATTCATGTCCTCTTGTTTGAATCTCCCCGACTCTCAATGGAAAAAGCCTATCCACGTCAACTCTATCCATCCCCCTCATAATAATAAATACCTCTATCCAGTCCCCTCTCAACCTTATACGCTCCAAAGAATAAAGACCTAACTTATTCAACTTTTCCCTGTAACTTAGATGCTGAAACCCAGGTAACATTTTAGTAAATCTCTTCTGTACTCTCTATTTTGTTGACATCTTTCCTATAATTCGGTGACCAGAACTATACACAATACTCCAAATTTGGCCTCATCAATGCCTTTTACAATTTTAACATTGTATCCCAACTCCTATACTCAATGCTCTGATTTATAAAGGCCAGCATACCAAAAGCTTTCTTCATCACCCTATCCACATGAGATTCCACCTTCAGGGAACTATGCACCATTATTCCTAGATCACTCTGTTCTACTGCATTCCTCAGTGCCCTACCATTTACCATGTATGTCCTATTTTGTCTAGTCCTACCAAAATGTAGCACCTTACACTTATAAGCATTAAACTCTTATCTGCCATCGTTCGGCCCACTCTTCTAACTGGCCTAAGTCTCTCTGCAAGCTTTGAAAACCTACTTCATTATCCACAACGCCACCTATCTTAGTATCATCTACATACTTACTAATCCAATTTACCACCCCATCATCCAGATCATTAGTGTATATGACAAACACTGACATCATGAAACAGTAGAGTGCAAGATTTCTATGGAGGGAAGTGAACAGTTTGGGCTGAGACTCTTCCTTTTGTTTCCCTCCTATCTTCCCTCATTTCTGTGAACCCTTTCACTTCTTTTCCCTTTCCTGTCCTTGCAACCTGCCCATCATCCTGTGGTTCTCCACCTCCTTCCCTTTATTCCATAGCCTACTGACCTCTCCTGTCAGATTCCTCCTTCAGCATTTTGCCTCTTCCATGAATCACCTAACTTCTTGCATTGTTCCCTTTAAGCCCCCCTCTCACCCACTTGCCTTCCCTCAACCCCCACTTTGGACTCGTCTATTGCCTGCTAGCTTGTGCTCCTCCCGCACTCCTCCTACTTCTGCCCTCTTCCTTTCCGGTCCTGATGATTCTCAGCCTAAAACATTGGTTCATTTCCCTCCATAGATACGGTCTGCATTTCTCTGGTGTTTCTCCAGTATTTTGTGTGTATTGTAGAAATTTGCAAGAATCTTTGTTACCTTACTAAATCTCCTCAAGTTTCTATCGTAGTAGCACTACTGGTACCCCTTCTTCATGATTCCATCAATACGTTAAACCTAAGATAGATCCTCTGAGATGTTGATGCCCAAGAACTTGAAGCTGTTTACCCTGTCCTACCACTGACCACTTGATGAGGACTGACGTGTGTTCTCCTGATGTCCAGCATCAATTCCTTTTGTCTTGGTGATTTTGAGTGCGAGGTTGTTGTTGAAATACCATTCAACCAACTGGCCTATCTCACTCCTGTACGCCTCTTCACCATCTGAGATTCTGCCAACAGTAGTGGTGTCAATACGGATCTGTAGATGCCATATGAGCTGAGTAATGAATGTTGAAAGAGTAGAGGAGTGGGCTAAGTGTGCATTCTTGAGATGCACCTGTGTTAATTGTCATTGAGGAGGAGATGCTGTTACTGATTTGCACTGACATTTGCAGAGGCCCAGCTTGTTGATTAGTACAAGGTAGTCACTCAGTGGCTGGCATATCCAGAGTGGGCTGAAGGTTTTATTTTATTCCTCTGAACCTGATACCTGTCTTGAATCTCGAGCAACACACACAAAATATTGGAGGAACTTAGCAGGCCAGGTAGCATCTATGGAAAAGAGTTTAGTCGACGTTTTGGGGCGCGGCCCTTCAGCAGGGCACTGAATCGCTAGAGCAGGGGTTTCCAAACATTTTTATGCCATGGACTAATACCATTAAGCAAGGAGTCTGGACCCCAGGTTGGAAACCTCTGTTCTAGGTACTTGGAAGATTCTGGGCTAAACTTCAGTAGATTTCTTATTTCTTTCCCTCAGCAAGACAGTGCAGCTTAGCTATTCTAGTACTTCCTCTATCAATATTTAGCCCATCCAAGATCTTAGTTACAGCTTCCTTTGCCAAGACTCTTGCACCATCCTCCTTGCTGCTGCCATTCTTGCCAGAGGGACCTCTTGGAGTTCTGAATTGCCGAACCTGGCAGAGAACTCTGGGGAGGAGTTAGAAGTCAAGCTGGAGTCTTGAGCTTCCACTGTGTGCTCGAAGGCCATCAACATGTTCGGGTGATGAAGGATGTCTGTGGATGTCAGGCTGTCCCAGATCAAAGGGTCCTGGGATCTGATGTCCGTGCGAGCAGGAGGCACGAGGGCCAGTGAAATGGCAGGGCAGGAGAAAAGGAGAGGCTTGTTTTGCTGTTGTTGCTTGTTGCATTCTGTGTTGTTTAGCCGAGCATTGTGGGCATGCTATGTTGGTGCTGGAATGTGTGGTGAACCTTGCAAGCTGCTCAGGTTGTGTCGGTTAATGCAAATGGGACATTTCACTGTATGTTTCAATGTACCTGTGATAAATAAATGAATCTGAACTGGCAGGAGATTGCAGAAGGACTGCATAATGCCTTGGACTGTGTGTATATTTCAATATTGGGGACATTCGGGTGGGTCAGTCCAGGAATTGGTGTGCTGCTTTATTTGATGGAGACCAGACGTGTATAAAGCACATCATGTGTACATCAAGTACGTTCCTTTTGATTTGTCAGTTTTTCATTTTCAGTACCATCCCTCTGGAGACGCAGCCCAAAGATATTTGCTTTTTTAAAATAACCTCCATTTCTCTCAGTGATTTCAACATGTATATCCCTAGATTAATTTGCTCATGTACTCCATTTTAATTTCTATTTGAACTCTTACTTTCCTATCAATTTATGCCACAAAAGGACTTTGAATATCTATTTTGAAATATTTACTTGTATAATGGTGTTCCCTAGAAACTTATCACAGATTGATTTTTAAGCTAAAATAGCTTTGATTTGGAAGCTAAAGCTAAAATATCTTTGACATCGCATCCCTTTTACACTGCACTTTGAATTATATTTTATTAACTTATTTATGGTAGAATTTTGGTTTGTACTTAGTGATGTGTTTTGTGGGTTCGCCGTGGCCCGGTGGAACGCTGTTTTGTTTGGCTGTATATATGTACAGTCAGATGACAGTAAATTTGAACTTGGTGTCAGTTTTATAGAAGACCTTTGGACCAGCTGCTAAGGATTGAAGCTGTCAGTGGTCTTCTTAGTTCCATTGCACACAGCACTGTATGAAATTGTGATTTCACAAATTTGAAAAGTAATCCAATTGGACTGCTTAAATGACTGAGGTCCAGACTGAGCAATGAACTAGTGCTGAGGGTTTTATTACAGTTAGAATTTAATGGAAGCTATCAGATTAAATCTTTGCTTTCTTGACCTGGTACTTGAGCCCATGACTGCTTCATATGCCTTATTAATATAATGCTCATTTCTCCCACTTCTCTCCCCACCCCCTCCACCCATCCCAAGATACATGTATGGATAAGGAAAGAGAACACGGAAATGCTTTATGGATACGCGTATACGTATAAGCTGTCTTGTGTATTTATATTTATTCTGGTTCTTTATTATTGTGTTTTTATTTTTTTGTGCTGCATTGGATCCGGAGTAGCAGTTATTTTGTCTTTACACTTGTGTGCTGGAAATGACATTAAACAATCTTGAATTTTCTTTTCATTTGGATGCAATGCTTCTGTGTTTTAACAATTATAAATTTAACAAAGGCTGTAAAATATTTTATTCCACATCACACATTGATGTTAGAACTTTCAGGTATGTCCGGATTATCATGCTGTGGTGTTACCTGTGTGTTCACAGAGCTGTCTTGTGGAGTGCTGGGTGCTTGTGTTCTTGCTGTATGGCATATGGACATCTTGAATTTCTGGTTTTCTTCAGATTTGAAGAGTAGTGATTTGCTACCAATGAGGCAAAATATATATTTTTAAGAAAAACCCTTTGGAAATTGTACAGAGCGGCTATGAGGGATTGCACGGCAGAACAAATTTCTAGGTAAATTTTATTATTGAAGTATGTATGTGTGTGTGTGTGTGTATATAGACACACACACACACACACACACACACACACACACACACACACACACACACACACACACACACACACACACACACACACACACACACACACACCCCCCCCCCCCCCCCCCCCCCCCCCCCCCCCCACCCGAGATTCATTTTCCTGCGGCCATACTCAGCAGATCTATAGAATAGCAACCATAACAGGATCAATGAAAGAAGCAGAGTGCAGAAGACAAACCGTGCTAATGCAAATATAAATAAATAGCAATTAATAACAAGAACATGAGATAGTGAGACCATTGGTTGTGGGAACATTTCAATGGATGGGTAAGTGAGTGTAGTTATCCCCTTTTGTTCAAAAGTGTGGTTGAGGGGTAGTAACTGTTTTAGAACTTGGTGGTGAGTCCTGAGGCTCTTGTACCTTCTACCTGATGCATCAGTGAGGTGGGGGGGGGGGGGGTGAAGAGCATGGCCTTGGGTGGTGAGGATCTCTGACTGGTGTTGCTTTCCTATGACAGCGTTTCATGTAGGCGTGCTTGATGGTTGGGAGGGCTTTACCTGTGTTGTACTGGGCTGATTCCAGTACCTTTTGTAGGATTTTTTTTGTTCAAAGGCATTGGTGTTTCTATAGCAGTCTGTGATGCAGCTAGTCAATACACCTTCCACTACACGTCTTTTGAAATTTGTCAAAGTCGTGCTGAATCTCCGCAGACTCCTAAGGAAGTAGTGATGTCGCTGTGCTTTCTTCACATTTGCACTTGTGTACTGGGTCCAGGACAGATCCTCTGAAATAGTAATACCCCAAAATTTAAAGTTGCTAACCCTTTCCAGCTCTGATTCACTGATGAGGACTGGATCATGGACCTTTGGTTTCCCTCTCCTGAAGCCTACAATCAGTTCCTTGGTCTTGTTGACATTGAGTGAGCGGTTGTTGTTATTACAGAACTCAGCCACATTTTCAATCTCCCTCCTGCATGCTGATTCATCACTACCTTTGAATCGCTCACAACAGTGGTGTCATCAGCAAACTTGAATATGGTGTTGGAGCTGTGTTTAGCTACACAGTTGGATTAACTGTTTCTATGACTGGTTTCATAGGTCTTTTCTAGTCGGACAGTGATATTGAATTTTTCAGAGAGGTTGAGGGACATGAAGGTTAGTTATAGAATAGAAGCCTTTGAGATGCTTATTTATGAACCTGGCTAGAAGCAAAATCTTCAGATTGCAAGGAAGCTCAGGGGAAGGGCATTGCTATTTCAAAGCAACACAAAATGCTGGAGGAACTCAGTAGGTCAGGCAGCATCTAAAGGAAAAGAGTAAACAGTCGACATTTCGGGCTGAGACCCATCATCAGGACTGGGAAGGAAGGAGGAAGAAGCCCAAGTAAAATGGAAGAGGAGAACATAAATTCTCTGAGTGGTATAATTCCACAGGTTTTATGTTGCTTGGTGCAAGTTTTCCAACTAAATGTGGGAGTGAACATAAATATTTACTTTTTCGGCCTTCTGATGACCAGCAGGGATTAGAGATCAGGAAGTCAGGATCATGAATCTTGATGGAATTTTATTCTTATCAGCCTTCAGGCAGCAAAGTCCGAATGTGCTGCATCAGTTGAGACTCTTAGGAGATGTCAAACATCCAGTGAGTGAGTCTAGACTGCTCGTGGTCATTATTAATTAATTACCCATGTGGTAATAAACACAGGCGCCTTGATAGTGTAGCAGTTCCATCTCAGGACTTTCTGGAGTCCGGAGTTTAATTCTGTTGTTGTCTATAAGGAGTTTGTATGTTCTGTCCATGAGCTGCATGTGGTTGCTCCCACTGTCCAAAGATGTACAGATTAGTAGGTTAATTGCTTATTGTAAATTGTCCTGTGATTAGGTGAGTGTTAAATAGGTTGGTTGCTCTGCGATGCAGCTTGTTGGGCTGGAAGCGCCTGTTCCATACTGCATCTGTAATAAAAAGTTGAATGTCATTAGCTATTTGAACAAGGTCATTTGATTCCAAACAGTTTATTAATCATTACAGAATGTTTCTCTGGTGCTTCCTGCTCGTTCCCCTGTCCCAGCCCCCTTCCCACTCTCCGTTCACAATAGAGATCCATTTCAGAATCAGGTTTATCATTACTCACATGTCATCATTTCTTTTTAATGCAGCAGTGCAGTGCAATATGTAAAATTACTTCAGTAATGTGCAAAAGTCTTGGGCACTGTAGTTATGTACAATTGCAAGAAAAAGTTTGTGAACCCTTTTCCATTACCTGGTTTTCTGCATTAATTGCTCATTAAATGTGGTCTGATCTTCATCTAAGCACAATACTGTAATAGACAAACACAATCTGCCTAAACTAATAACACAAATAATTGTAACTCTTGACAATACTGAGTGCATCAACTAAACAACCAGTCTAGGATAAAAAAAAAAGCATGTGGTAATGTCTTCTACAAAAGCTATTTGGAGTCAAATCAATGAGATAAGATTGGAGGTGTGGGTTGTAGAGGTGTCCTGCCCTATATTTAAAAAAAAAAGCCACACGAAGTCAGGTTACTGACAGAACCTGCTCTTAAGAAAGATCTGTTTATGTGCACCATGTCTCAATCAAAACAACTTTCAAAGGACCTTAGAAGAAGAATTGTAGAGATGCATCAAGTTGGAAAAGGCTACAAAAGCATTTCTAAAGACTTGAATGTTCATCAGTCCACAGTAAGAGAAATTGTCTACGAAAAGAGGAAATTCAGTCCTGTTGCTACTCTTCCTAGGAGTTGGGCATCTTGCAAGAGCACAATGTGTAATGCTGAAGGAGATGAGAAAAAACCCAAGGGAAACAGCAAAAGACCTCCAGAAATCTCTAGAACTTGCTCAAGTTTCTGCTCATGCATCCACTATAAGAAAACCACTGACAAGGATGGTGTTAATGGAAGAACACCATGGAGGAAACTACTGCTCTCCAAAAAAAAACATTGCTGCAAGTCTTAGGTTTACAAAAGACCAGCTGGATGTTCCACAACACTTCTGGGACAATGTTCTGTGGACAGATGAGACAAAAATTGAACTTGGCTGAAATACACATTCAAATCTCTTACTATCTTTCCTTTCGGTTAGTCCTGACGAAGGGTCTCGGCCCGAAACATCGACAGTGCTTCTCCTATAGATGCTGCCTGACCTGCCATTTTGTGTTTGTTGTTGTTTGAAATAGACATTGCTGTGTTTGGAGGGAAAAGGGCACTGCACACCAATACCAAAACCTCATCCAACTGTGAAACGCGGTGGAAGGAGCATCATGGTTTGGGACTGCTTTGCCTCAGGGCTGGACAGCTTGCAGTTGTTGAGGGAGCAATGAATTCAAAATTGTATCAGGATATTTTACAGGAAAATGTCAGGGTAGTGGTCCATCACCTGAAGCTGAATATAAGTTGGATGATGCAACAAGACAATGATCCAAAACACGAGCAAATCAACAACAGAAAATCAACAATAGAATGGCATAAAAAGAAGAAAAATTGTGCTTTGGAAATGCCAAGTCAGAATCCAGACCTTAAGCCCATTGAGATGCTGTGGCGTGACTTGAAGAGGGCTGTACACGTAAGATATCCCAGAAATACTGATGAATTGAAACAGTTCTGTTTGGAGGAATGGTAGAAAATTCCTTTTCACCATTGTGTAAGTCTGATCAGTAGCTACAGGTAATGTTTGTGGAGGTTATTGCTGCTGAATGATAAACTCCCAGTTATTTAATATAAGGGTTCATAAATTTTTTCTAGTCTGGACTGTGAATGATTAAACAATGTGTTCAATAAAGACGTGAAAAGTACAATTGTGTTTTATTATTTAAGGCATATTACATTTGTCTCTTGTTGTGACTTAAATGAAGATCAGACCATATTTTATGAGTAATTAATGCTGAAAACCAGATATTTGCAAATCGTTCACAAACTTTTTCTTGTAATTGTCTGTGCGTAAGACTTTTGCGCAGTACTGAACATGGAAGTGTTGATGAAGGGCCTTGGCCTGAAATTTTGACTGTTTACTTTTTTCCATAGATGCTGCCTGGCCTACTAAATTCCTCCAACATTTTGTGTGTTGCTTGGATTTCCAGCATCTGCAGATTTTATCATGTTTGCTATTTAGCTCTATGGTGGCTTCAAGTAATGGTGGGTTGAAGAACCTTCTCCTGTGCCTTACTTTCTAATGCTCCACCTCCGAAACCATCAATGTGAAATGTTGTGGAATTAATGCACTACGTACTCAGTTATACATTTGAGGCTATTGTCATTTGTGCCAAATTATTTTAATCTTGTGACTTTGTCTTGTAACTATTTTAGAAGTTTCAGAGCCATGCCAGGAAACTGCAGACAATTTAGATTATTCTGACTTGCAATTCAGAACTTTGAAACAGTGTTCTGACCTGGAGGATTTGGCAATAACTCATAGCAGTAGGGTCATATTTAACTAATCTGGAATGACAGAGGTCTAAGCTTTTAAAGTTGGATATTATACCATAAGACAGAGGCAGAATTACACCATTCAGTGCATCATGTCTGCTGTGCCATTTCATCTTGATTATCCCTATCAATACCATTTTCCTGTTTTCCTCCCTGTAACCTTTGATGTTACTAATCAAGAACCTATCAACTTCCGCTTTAAATATAAATTCAAAGTTCAGGATTGTTTAATGTAATTTCCAGTACATGAGTGTAAATGAGAATGAAATTAATCCAGATCAAATGAAGCACAAAAAAGAACATAATAATAAAAAAACACAAATATAAGTACATAAGGTAATTTATATACATGCTATGTCAATAAAGTGACACAGGGCACAGGAGTGTCTGTACATAAGGTGATTCTGACAGTAAATGATAAAGTAGTGGTGGAGGGAAGTGGTCGGGTGGGTTAGTGGGTGGAGGTGTCGATCAGCCTCGCTGCTTGGGGAAAATAACTGTTTTTTGGTCTGAAGGTCCTGGTGTGGCTGCTGCAAAGCCTCCTCCCTGATGGGAATGGAACAAACAGTCCATGAGCAGAGTGGATGGGATCCTTCATGTTGTTACTGGCCCTTTTCTGGTACCTTTCTGTGTATGTAGAGCCTTGATGGTGGGTTGGCTGGTGCCACTGATGCATTGGGTGGTTTTTGACTACCAGTTATAGACCCTTCCTGTCTGTTGCAGTGCAGTTTACATACAGTTATGTTCTCTACTGTGCATCTGTAGGTGGATGTGGGTGTCGATGTGCATAGTCCAACTCTCTTCAACCTCAAAAAGTAGAGGCGCTGGTGAGCTTTACTGATGATGTAAAATGGGTTCTTGGAACATGAGAGATAGTGTGAGATGTCTGCTTTCTGCTGTTGTGCCACTGATGTAAAGAGGCGCGTGAATGGTGTAAGTTCTCCTGAAATCGATAACCATCTCATTTGTCTTGTTGACATTGAGGAAGAAATTATTTGCTTGGCACAGGCCTCACCTTCTCTCTGTAGGTCGTCATATTGTTGTTGATGAGCCCCATCACTGTCGCGTTATCGGTGGACTTGATGTGACTACTCAGGTGTTTGGCCATATAGTCGTATGTGACCAGAGTGTACAGTAAATACCAAATGACTTGGCCTCCGTAGCCAGCTAGCAATGAATTCCACAGATTCGCCACACTCTGGCTAAAGAAACTCTTCCTCATCTCTGTCCTCTGGTCCTAGACTCTCTCTCCCCCCCCCCATAGGAAACATCTTCTCCATGGATCTTTGGAAGATTTCATGAGGGTAATAACATAGTATGGCCCCTTCGGCCCACGATTGTGTGTCACCCTTTAAACTGCTCTATCTACCCCTTCCCTCCCCCTTCTTTCTTTCATCCTTGACCTCTTAAATGTCCTTGTAATAGGTTGAAGAATAGGCAACTAGTGCTGCTGGGTTTGAAATTGATTTAAAAGCAAGTGCTAAGATTCTCAGATTAGAGGGAACATGCAGCAGGAATCCTTGCTATTTCATGTTTAATTTTTAAATTTAATCTATTAGGAAAATTACCAATTTTTCACACTGTGGTTGAGGTACAAGTAATTAATTTTAGAAGAATTTTAATATTTTGGCTTATTGGAGAAGCAGGAACAGCAATTTAACATGTATGTTAATGAAATAATTAGTTCAGGTGAAAAATCCTAAGGGAGAGTGAATAAAATGGAACAATAACACATCTTGGCAGAGATTCTAGGTGTTACAATAGATCACTGTGTGAAATCATATTCAGCTCTGTAATTAGCTGTAATTTTCTTTAGAAATAAGTCAGTAGGTCACTGGATTGGATTAGTAGGGGGGGCAGTTGACATGCAAAAGAGCTTTATTGCTGTGTAACGCTGTTCTCTGCGTACTGTTGCAGTTCTTGCCACTAATCACAGGAAAGATATTGTTCTGTTGATGCAGATCTCTCTTGGTTCTTTTTAGATTCTCCATTTGCTCGTCTGATATAAACTTTAAAAAACTTCTAATTTTCGCTACCTCGTGGCTTGCATTTCTGCATTGTTTTAGTTTGCCTGACTTTATTTTTTCCTTGTGGTTCACAATTCCCGTTACAAATTTGGCTGAGAACCTCGATTAATTGCTTTTTGAATAAAAGTTGTTTAATGCAATTCAGATTTTAGTGGAGGTCAGATATTGATTTGTTGGGAACCACAGAATCCTTCCCCAGTCGGCATTTAGTGTTTCTTCCTATTGGCCAGTTCATTACTTGTTTTTAATTTGTTCCTTGGGTATCCTGCCACTGTGCAGCTTTTCATCTAGAACTTGGTCAATGCTTTTAGTAAAGAGTTGCTTCATTTAGGATGTGGAAGCATTGGAAAGGGTACAGAGGAGATTTACCAGGATGCTGCCTGGTTTAGAGAGTATGAATTATGATCAGAGATTAAGGGAGCTAGGGCTTTACTCTTTGGAGAGAAGGAGGATGAGAGGAGACATGATAGAGGTGAACAAGATATTAAGAGGAATAGACAGAGTGGACAGCCAGCACCTCTTCCCCAGGGCACCACTGCTCAGTACAAGAGGACATGGCTTTAAGTTAAGGGGAGGGAAGTTCAAAGGGGATATTAGAGGAAGGTTTTTCACTCAGAGAGTGGTTGGTGCGTGGAATGCACTGCCTGAGTCAGTGGTGGAGGCAGACACACTAGTGAAGTTTAAGAGACTACTAGACAAGTATATGGAGGAATTTAAGGTGGGGGGTTATATGTAAGGCAGGGTTTGAGGGTCAGCACAACATTGTGGGCTGAAGGGCCTGTAATGTGCTGTACTATTCTATGTTCTATTACATCAGAGCTTATTTCTGCTATATAAATATCCTCAAAGACAGTTCAATTTTCTTCCTCTGGAGTTTTATGATTTGAAAGATGTGCTTCTGGTCGCACAAACCACATTTACAGCTCATGAAATACTTTTGAAATATACAGGGGGAAAACTATCGGAGGAGTTCAGTAGGTCAGGCAGCATCTGTGGAGGTAGATTTTTTTTAGAACCAAAAAACTTTATTCATAAAAAATATTAACAAGAATAAACAGTGCAAACGCCCTTCCGTACTTGCATTCATAAACAATGCATTTAGTAAATTGTGCAATGTCTTTTCTCTTCTTGCTGCGTGCTTTGTTCATGCTCGCGTCTCGCTGCTGCCATCGGGAAGGAGGTACAGGAGCCTTGAGTCCCACCTCACCAGGCTCAGAAAGCGTTATTACTCTTCAACCATCAGGCTCCTGAATCAGCATTGATAACTTCACTCACCCCAGCACTGAACGGATCCCACAACCTATGGATTCACTTTCAAGGACTCTGCAACTTGTGTTCTCAGTATTATATTATTTATTTACTTATGATTTTATTTTTGTCTTTGCACATTAGTTTTTGTGTGTAGTTTTCCATTGATTTTATTTTACTTCTACTGTGAATGCCTGCAAGAAAATCTCAGGATATTATATGGACCTATATGTACTTTGTTAATACACTTACTTTGTCTACAAATGCAAGAATGAATTTCAGTGTGTTTACGTTAAGTTACTTCGTTGAAAACCACTAGCACCATTAATACTGGGGTGGTTCACTGAATCTGCTCCTACGTCTTATGGTCTTGTACTCAGTATGCAAGGCTTTCTCAGCCATCCTGGCCCCTTCCCTGACCAGTAAATAAAGAACACTGTACAGTGGTCCTTTGGTGTGGTCCTAACCAAGCCCTTGTGGTAGCTGCACCGAATTTCATTGCATCCTTCAGTCTGTACCCGTACAGTGGCAGCGTCCCTCACAGACATCTCGATGTGTTAGCAGGCCAAGGGGCATCTCTCACTGAACTGATGATCTTCCGTGTATCCCTGCGAACATCTCGTAGATCAGGGAGTATGGGCAGTTGACGTTTTGGGTCAAGACCTTTTCACGTGGATTGAAAGAGATGAGATGGTTAGTGTAAAGTGCTGAGGGAGAAGAGGGGGAGCAAGATGTGGGCCACTGAACTGTAGGAAGTTTTTGACAAGAACAGGCCATTCTGCCCAACAAAGCTTTGCTAAATTCCTATTCACGTATGTTCCTTGTGCCCACAACTCGCTGTGGAAAGAAATGCTTCCTGATGTTGGTCTGAAATCTCCTGTTAACTAGTCTCCACCTACGGCCCCGCGTCCTTGACGACGGGTTAACCTTGGAAATATCAGCTGGCATCCACTTTATTTCTACCCTTAATGACTTTGAACACTTCTATTACGTCTCGTCTCATTTTATGCCTACTTAGGCTAAAAAGATTTAATTCTTTCAACCTTTCTTCATAGCTCATACCCTGCAGACCTGGAATGAGTTTTGTTGCCCTTCTCTGGACTCTTTCCAGTGCTTTCACGTGCCTCACACAATATGGAGACCAAAATTAATATGGTGAAATGGGGGAGGGTGGAATAGGTAGTTGGCGGCAGGGAATAGGTAGTTGGCGGCAGGGAGAGTGGAAATAGCAACAGAGATTGGGAGGTGATAGTTAGAGGCAGCAAATAGCTGCAGATGACTGAACTTGAGAGGAAAGTGAGGCAGTGTGGGCAAGTGGGAAGGAGAATCGAGTGGGAGGAGGGGAAGGAAACAGCAATTGGGGCCAGGGGTTGGGCTGGGTATAGGAGGAACTAGATAGATAGATAGATAGATAGATACTTTATTCATCCCCATGGGGAAATTCAACTTTTTTCCAATGTCCCATACACTTGTTGTAGCAAAACTAATTACATACAATACTTAACTCAGTTAAAAATATGATGTGCATCTGAATCACCATCTCAAAAAGCATTAATAATAGCTTTAAAAAGTTCTTAAGTCCTGGTGGTAGAATTGTAAAGCCTAATGGCATTGGGGAGTATTGACCTCTTCATCCTGTCTGAGGAGCATTGCATCGATAGTAACCTGTCGCTGAAACTGCTTCTCTGTCTCTGGATGGTGCTATGTAGAGGATGTTCAGAGTTATCCATAATTGACCGTAGCCTACTCAGCGCCCTTCGCTCAGCTACCGATGTTAAACTCTCCAGTACTTTGCCCACGACAGAGCCCGCCTTCCTTACCAGCTTATTAAGACGTGAGGCGTCCCTCTTCTTAATGCTTCCTCCCCAACACGCCACCACAAAGAAGAGGGTGCTCTCCACAACTGACCTATAGAACATCTTCAGCATCTCACTACAGACATTGAATGACGCCAACCTTCTTAGGAAGTACATTCGACTCTGTGCCTTCCTGCACAAGGCATCTGTGTTGGCAGTCCAGTCTAGCTTCTCGTCCAACTGTACTCCCAGATACTTGTAGGTCTTAACCTGCTCCACACATTCTCCATTAATGATCACTGGCTCCATATGAGGCCTAGATCTCCTAAAGTCCACCACCATCTCCTTGGTCTTGGTGATATTGAGACTAGATGAACTAGATGGCTAGATTCATGAATCTGCAGTCTCCTATGCCTCCTTTGTAAGGCAAAAACAGGTTACTAATGTAGGTCTTTTGTAAAAGCAAAGCAGCATAAAGCGAACATTCGTAAAGTGGGGGACGCCTGTATTGAGCACAAGTACTGGGTATCGAATCTACCACTATGTATTGTAAATAGAAGTAAATACAGTTGCAGTCGAATATGTTTGCATATGCAAATCGATTTGAGCATATTCCCATGAACTGTAATGTGAAAAAGGCCTGCTCAATTGTGTGGGAGACTGTTTGAGGAGTAAAAATTGATAGAACATTGGAGAATGGGTTCTTGCACTCTTCTAAATAACTCTATAGGATGATTTGTGATCAGGCAGTGTGTCATAGCATAACATAGAAAGGACATTCTGGAGAGCTTGTCCACTGGGGCAGCATAGATAGAACTTGGGGTTTTTTTTAACCATAGGCTTCCCGATAGTTAGTGAGTGAGTGAGAAACAAGTATGTTGCTAAAGCTGTAACAACAATGACATTGTTGCAAGTGACTTTAATTTTCTCAGTTTTGACTGGGACTTCCCTTAGTACCAGAGCATTAGATGGGGCAGAATTTACTAGATTCATCCAGGAGATTTTCTCAGTAGAGTATGTAGATTGATAAAGTATTGGGCAGTAGGAGGGGGAGAGGAAAATGCGAAATGATAGGAGAAGACCGGAGGGGGTGGGGTGAAGCTGAGAGCCGGATATCCCTTTATCCCTATTGCCAATCACCTTTCTGGCTCTCAGCTTCACCCCACCCCCTCTGGTCTTCTCCTATCATTTTGCATTTTCCCCTCCCCTTCCTACTTTCGAATCTCTTACTATCTTTCCTTTCAGTTAGTCCTGACGAAGGGGCTGGGCATGAAACGTCGACAGAGCTTCTCCCTATAGATGCTGCCTGACCTGCTGCGTTCCACCAGCATTTTGTGTGTGTTGCTTGAATTTCCAGCATCTGCAGATTTCCTCATGTTTGAGGTACATGGATAGTAGGGATATAGAGGGCTATGATCCCAGTGCAAGTCATTGAGAGTAGGCAGTTTAAATAGATAAATAGATAGATACTTTATTCATCCCCATGGGGAAATTCAACTTTTTTTTCCAATGTCCCATACACTTGTTGTAGCAAAACTAATTACATACAATACTTAACTCAGTAAAAAAAATATGATATGCATCTAAATCACTATCTCAAAAAGCATTAATAATAGCTTTTAAAAAGTTCTTAAGTCCTGGTGGTTGAATTGTAAAGCCTAATGGCATTGGGGAGTAAAAATGATTTTTGGCATGGTCTAGATGGGCCAAAGGGTCTGTTTCTGTGCTGTACGTTATGACTGAGTTGTCCATCGGAAGCTCCTCCCTTCCCCGTTACCTGCTGCCACTGTCATTTCAGGGAGAACCCTGGCAGCCCTGTAGTGATGACACAAATGGACAGGCAGCCAGTTGCATTACGGTATTGTCAGTGGCCACGAGAGTTAAACATGATCTTTAATTAACTCAAACATTAAGTAGGTCACCACTGAAATTGTAGACGTGAATCTACAGAGAGATGGATCATTGAAACAGGCCATCAGCACCCATTTTGTACACCAATCTTGCCTTAATTTATTTTCTTCTTCCTCCATTCCCATTGATTTTTTCCCCTCCTCCCAGCACCAAGATTTTACCACTTATCCATATGGTAATTTACAACGGCCAATTGTAAGCGTAATCTTTAAAGAACTTAAACATTATGAAGATCGCCATTGGAAAATACCCATGTAAGCCATAGGTGGATCAGGGATGCAGACCATCAGCACCCTTTAACACCAATCTTGCCCTACTTGGTTTTATTCCAGCACATATATTCACACAGTCATGGTAGCTTGCATTGGCCAGTTATCCCAGCAACTTGGGGATGTGGGGGAGAACCACCTCTGGTGCTGCCTGGACAGTGTCTGCAGTCTGTTCAGGGGTCAGGTACAGGTGGAGTAAAGTGAAGAACCATTAATTTATATGGGAAAAATTTTTCTAAAAGCGAAAATCCTCTTTGTAAGGCAAAAACAGGTTGCTAATGTAGGTCTTTTGTAAAAGCGAAGTAGCATAAAGCGAACATTCATAAAGTGGGGGACGCCTGTATTGAGCACAAGTACTGGGTATCGAATCTACCAGCTATACCACTATGTATTGTAAATAGAAGGTGGCAAAATGATAAATCAATCTTTTCAAAAGAAGTAAGAATTTAAATGTAAAATCCATATTTGAATTATTTATGAGGGAGTTTATAATTCAGATTTTTATGTGTTGAAAGGCCCTGTGCATGTGCTTTAGGACCTAATGACTTCAAATTCAAGTTTATTGTCATTCATCTGTAAGCAAAACAATGTTTCTCTGGTACCAATGTGCAAAACACAGTACATTTATCATATACAGCACATAAAATAATCATGAAATAATATTAACAGAAATTTAAAGAAACTTCCACAGCATAATTACTGGCAAACCTACCTACCTGCTTTGAAAGTTCAGCTTAGACCTTTGTGTAGCTAGTTAAATTCTACAGGGCATTTTGTAGTGGGACTGTTTTGTAAATGGCTTTAATTTGTGTTAGTCCAAATGATTTCCTTTATTCTTTTGGAGAAGGCTGCAAACTATAGCCTATCTTGACTCAAGCCTAGTGCATTTGGGTACTGTGTATACTCAGTTAACAAACATTTGTGGTTGTACCTGGGCATACTGTTCTGGCTCAATCCTTTATTGCAGCATTTTTATTTAAAATAACTCAAAATTGCAATGTATAAATGCAGAACAATTATCAACATTGGGAAAAAAATGCACTTGGTGAATTAAATTGGTATTTGGCGCCACCATGTGGTGAAAGTAAAAACTTATTGACTGTTTAAAATAAAACTAGAATCATCTTAATTCAGACTGGGAGAGAGGGATGTGAAAAAAAGCCAAATTTAATAATATTATCAAGAAATTTAAAATGCTATATGTTATGTATTTTTGGTGTTTGAAAGCTTGCTAGAATATCCTTTTTGTACTGTGTATTTATATTTAAAAAAATCCAACAGATCCTGCAGATGCTGGAAATCCAGAACAACACACACAAAATGCTGGAGGAACTCAGCAGATTGGGTAGCATCCTTTGAGGGGAATAAACAGTCGATGTTTTGGTCCTGATGAAGGGTCTCGGCACAAAACGTTGACTGTTTATTCCTCTCCATAGCTGTTGCCTTCAGCATTTTCTGTGTGTTCAGTGGTTCAGTTTAATATCAGAGAATGTATACAATGTACAACCTGAAATTCTTACTCTATGTAGACATCCTCAAAACAGAAAACCCCATAGAATGAATGACCTCTGCCCCCTGTAAGCAGCAACAACCGTCCTTTTGCCCCCCCCCCCCATTTCTAGCAGAAAGCATCAGCAGTCCCACTGAGCAAGCAATATCAAAGCCCCAAAGAGTGACCGTGGTCTACAGTCCATCAACAACTACAGTTTATCCCAACAGTTCAACCAGTCCATCAACAACTCTAGTTCATCCCAACAGTTCAACATCCCTCAAGCTCTCTCTCTCTTTTATTTCGTGTTCCCCCGACTTGAGAATTGGCAGCAAACTCTCGCTCATTGAGAGAGGGAGAATATCACCTGAGTGCAGAGCTCTCTGACAGCCGCACTTGATGTTTAGGCTCCCTGCGACACTTCAGTTCATGACACCGCACTAGGCTGCACCCCAAAGGCTGTCCTGGAAATATTGGAAGTGTGACTGGTTGGTGGGCTCTAAGAATGGGAACACACTGCTGTGCAGAACCACAGTTTGAGTGCAGCTGTAGATCATGGACTCTGATAGAACCCCAGCCACCATGAAAAGGAAAATAGAGACATAAGAATTTTAGAATCAGAATCAGGTTTATTATCACCGGCATGTGTTGTGAAATTTGTTAACCTAGCAGAAGCAGTTCAATGCAATACATAATATAGAAGAAAAAAAGTAAATAAGTAAATAAATTACAGTATATGTATATTGAATAGCTTAAAAATTGTGCAAAAACAAATATATATTAAAAAAGTGAGGTAGTGTTCACAGATTTAATGTCCGTTTAGGAATCAGATGGCAGAGGGGAAGAAGCTGTTCCTGAATCGCTGAGTGTGTGGCTTCAGGCTTCTGTACCTCCTACCTGATGGTAACAGTGAGAAAAGGGTGTGTTCTGGGTGCTGGAGCTCCTTAATAATGGACACTGCTTTTCTGTGACGCCACTCCTTGAAGATGTCCTGGGTACTCTGTAGGCTAGGACCCAAGATGGAGCCGACTAAATTTACAACCGACCCTCTGCGACTTCTTTCTTTCCTGTGCAGTGCCCCCCCCCCCCCCCCCATACCAGACAGTGATGCAGCCTGTTAGAATGCTCTCCACAGTACATCTATAGAGTTTTTGAGTGTATTCGTTGACGTACCAAATCTCTTCAAACTCCTAATGAAATATAGTTGCTGTCTTGTCTTTATAACTGCATCGATATATTGCGACCAGGTTAGGTCCTCAGAGATCTTGACACGTGCGAACTTGAAACTGCTTACTCTCTCCACTTCTGATCCCTCTGAAGATTGGTGTGTGTGTTCCTTCATCTTACCCTTCCTGAAGTCCACAATCAGCTCATTTGTCTTACTGACGTTCAGTGCAAGGTTGTTGCTGTGACACTACTCCACTAGTTGGCATATCTTGCTCCTGTACACCCTCTCGTCTCCATCTGAGATTCTACCAACAATGGTTGTATCATCAGCAAATTTATAGATGGTATTTGAGCTCTGCCTAGCCACACAGTCATGGGTACAGAGAGAGTAGTGGGCTAAGCACACACCCCTGAGGTGTACCAGTGTTGATTGTCAGCGAGGAGGAGATGATATCACCGATCTGTACAGATTGTGGTCTTCTGGTTAGGAAGTCGAGGAGCTAATTGCCGAGGGAGGTACAGAGTCCCAGGTTCTGTAACTTCTCAATTAGGATTGTGGGAATGATGGTGTTAAATTCTGAGCTATAGTTGATGAACAGCATCCTGACGTGGGTGTTTGTATTGTCCAGGTGGTCTAAGGCCATGTGAAGAGCCATTGAGATTGCATCTGCTGTTGGCCTATTGTGGCAATGGGCAAATTGTAGTGGGCAGGTCCTTGCTGAGGAGGCAGTTCAGTCTGTTCATGACTGGAATCTAAAATGGGAGAAGTCCCCTTTTGGCCCTATCTTTAGCTCCGCCCTAACACCGCCTCTTGCTGTGTATTTATTAGTTTGTCTTCTGTAAGGATGAAATTATTTTTCCTTTGGTAGCTAACAATTCTTTGGACTAGGGGTTCCTAATGTTTTTTATGCCATGGGCCAGTACCGTTAAGCAAGACCCCAGGTTGGAAACCCTTGCTTTATACTGTAGGGTAGAGCTATTAAAGTTTGCAGGTGACCTGTCCATCAGAGAACATTTGGACTGCACTATATTGCCCAATGAATGCCATATCATGGCAGTTTTTCAGCTTATTGTGCTCTTGTGAACCGTTCTCTTAAAAAAAAATTAAAGATAAATATAGAGAAATAGTTTTCAGACTGTATCATTTTGACAAAATCACTCCAGGTGTTATATCTTTGTAGGTAAGAGTCCACTGCAGCCAGCAACAAACACAAAATGCTGGAGGAACTCAGCAGGTCAGGCAGCATCTGTGGAAGGAAGTAAACAGTTAAGAATTGAGGGAGACCGTTCATTAGGAGAGATGAAGGGTCTCGACCTGAAACATTGACTGTTTATTATTCCTCTCCATAGATGTTGCCTGATCTGCTGAGTTCCTCTAGCATTTTGTGTTGCTCTGGATTTCCAGCATCTGCAGAATCTGTTTAGTCAGTGTATTTTTTTGTTGACTTGCTGATGTAACAGGTGGATACATCCAAAATCTGGATGAAAATTGGCAGAGAAATATGGTAATTTAAATCCTTATCAGATTCCTGTAAAAACCATGAATGCAACAAATTTTCAAAACCTGAAACTGCTTGAGACAGACTTGTTGACATGTGAAGTGGAAAGATTTGCTAATAGTGAGTGAAACACTGAAATGATCTCTTTCAGAATGTGATTGGTTTTCTGCTAATCAGTACCTTCATTTCTCATTTTCTCATAGTGTCATGTTTTTTCCTCAAATTGTCTAACAACACATGAAGCTGTTCAGCTTATTCACTAACCCACCCCTCCACCACTACTTTATCATTTCCTGTCAGTCATCTTATGTACAGTCATTCCTGTAACTAGTGTCACTTTATGGACATACAATCAATCCATTATATAAGCTATCTTGTGTATTTATATTTATTGTGTTTTTAATTATTGTGTTCTTTATCTTATTGTTTTTGTTTGTGCTGCATCGGATCCAGAGTAACAATTATTTCATTTTCCCTTTACACTTGTGTATTAGAAATGACATTAAACAATCTTGAATCTTGCTTGAGTCTGCTAGCTCTACTACAATTCTCCTCAGTTCTGTTTCATACTTGCAGTACCATCCTGTTACCTCTTCCACATATCTATTAATTGATCTCCAAGTCTCCTGCCTTCCACCTACGTGCAGCAGCAGTATCATTATTAGAATACTACAAAACTTGTAGGATGAACTTCAGTAAGTTGTAGTTGTGGGGTGTTGAACTGGCCACAGAGAAGGATGGAATCCCTAGGTGATGATCTTCGGTGGGTTGGTCATTGGTGTGAAGGCCAGAATATACAGTTTTCGCTATATCACAATTTGAATATGATTATACAGACAAGCACATTCAGTATTGATCTAAAAAGACCATTGTGGGAACCCTCTGTGCTTTCAGATATATGAATGTGTTCATGGTTAAAGGTTCATAAAACATTCCAGCACAATACAGGCCCTTTGGGTCATGATTTGTGCCGACCTTTTAACCTATTTTTTTTCCCTTTCTCTCCCTTCCAATCTTTCTATTATTATTATTATTATTAATATCAACATAATAAGATTAATACATAGATAATGGGATTACAAACATACAAATTTAAACTGAACATGAAAGGATACATAAGCAATAGTTACAATATAAATGAGTCTTCCCAAATCATGGATGATACAAGTAACATATAAACAAAGCAAAACTAGGTATATCATAATATATATAAAAAAAACAAAAGAGAAAAAGAAAAAAAAAAATTATGCTAGAAAAACTAATCTAACAACCTAATAACTAATAAGGAAAAAAAAGAAAAAAGAAAAAAAGGAAAAAAAATGATGAAAAAAATGGGCTGTTTATAATATTTAACAGAAATACAAAATCATCAGTGTCGTCAACTCCGATCCTCTCAACATATATAAAATCAAAACTGGAAAAACAAATAGGCTTGGAACAGGGTCATATTACATCATATGAAAATATTGAATAAATGGTTTCCATATCTTTTCAAATTTAATAGAAGGGTTAAATACAACACTTCTAATTTTTTCTAAATTTAGACATAACATAGTTTGAGAAAACCAATGAAATACGGTAGGAGGATTAATTTCTTTCCAATTCAACAAAATAGATCTTCTAGCCATTAATGTAAGAAATGCAATCATTCGACAAGCAGAAGAAGATAAATGGACTGAGTCCATCATTGGTAAACCAAAAATTGCAGTAATAGGATGAGGTTGTAAATCAATGTTCAATACTGTGGAAATAATATCAAAAATGTCTTTCCAATATTTTTTCAAAAGCGGACAAGACCAAAACATATGAGTTAAAGATGCTATCTCAGAATGACATCTGTCACAAATAGGATTTATATAGGAATAAAAATGAGCCAATTTATCCTTGGACATATGAGCCCCTTTTGCACAACTTTAAACTGTATTAATGAATGTTTAGCACATATAGATGATAAATTGACTAATTGAAGAATTTTTATCCCAATTCTCAATAGGGATAGTAAGGTTAAGTTCTCTTTCCCAATCATTTTTAATCTTATAGAAGGGCTCTGAACGTATCTTCATAATTATATTGTAGAGTTTTGATATTACCCCTTTCTGAGAAGGATTTACCGTAGATGTCGGATTATAAGCCGCTACTTTTTTCCCACATTTTGAACAGCTTTGAACACTGCGGCCTTTACTACGGTGCGGCTAATGCATGATTTTTTTTCATGCCGCCAAAAACATTTTGCCTCGTAACAGTAGACCAATAAAATTGATGAGTAGTTCACAGAGGTCCAATGAAATTGTACGATAAATCAAGCGCACTTTCACAATTAAATTATTGTAAATCAGTCATTTGTACTTGCCCTCATCAACATGGAAAATACTCGAAGAAAAGCATTGTGCTGCCTTTATGGCAGTTATTTAGTTTATAATATTTTCGCTTAGTAATTCATTTGTTAGTATTTTCTAGTTAAAGTTAGAAGTGTTTTAACTATATTTGTTTTCTGTACTACATCCTGGGATGCTATGACGTCACATCCGATTTCGCCGCGTCTTGTGGGAAATACCGGTTTGCGATAAACGGGAAGGTGGGGGGGGAGCACATTAGCCGAGTGAAAACGCTGCTTTTAAGTTAAAGGCGATCAATAACTTTTCCTGGTAGGCTGCAGTATATACCGTAGATGTCGGATTATAAGCCGCTACTTTTTTCCCATGCTTTGAACAGCATTGAACATAGCGGCTTATAATAAGGTGCGGCTAATAGAAAGTTTTTTCCCATGCCGCCAAAACATTTTGCCTCGTAACAGTAGACCAATAAAATTGATGAGTAGTTCACAGAGGTCCAATGAAATTGTACGATAAATCAAGCGCACTTCACAAATTATTGTAAATCAGCCATTTGTACTCACCCTCATCAACATGGAAAACACTCGAAGAAAAGCATATGATGCAGCTTTTAAGTTAAAGGCAATCAATCTGGCGGTTGAACAAGGAAATCGAGCTGCTGCGCGTAATCTTGGCATACATGAATCGATGGTGAGACGGTGGAGATTTAATTTGGGACTGCCGCTTCAGGTCAGGAATGGCTCACGTGATATTAGACAGCAGTACAAGGGAGGGAGGGAGCGAAACTGAGGATTCCGCTGCACCGAAACTACTAGCGATTCAGTAAACAAAAAAACAGTAAAACTCGTGTGTGAATGGTATCAGGCCAATAAGGACACAAGGTGTCCGATGTTACCAAATACCGGTAGGTATAACAAAGTTTAGCCTTACCAAATATGTGTAGCGAGGGTTTGGTTTGGGGGAAAAAGGAGTATAAATAAGAGCAGAATGTAAGGGGAAGGCAAAACGCGTTCTGCAATAAAGCCACGCTGCACTGTAATCCGGTGTTGGTTGTCTCTCTTCCAAAACGAACACAGGGCAGAATTTGAAGCCCAACACGTGTAATATCTTTCTGTGTAAATATCTCATATTACAAGCGGCCGAAAATCCGGTCCGCCGGAAATCCAGTGCACCGAAAATCCGGTCCGCCGGAAATCCAGTGCGCCGAAAATCCGTTCCGCCTGAAATTCGGTGCGGCCTAAAATCCGAAGCGGCCTGTATAATAAAAAAAATGATTTTATTTCTAAAATTAGAGCCAGCGGCTTTTAATCAGGTGCGCTCTGTAGTCCGGAATCTACGGTATATTTTTTACCAGTCGTTAGGAGATATTGGAATGTTGTTCAGTAAAAAAGTATACGCAACGTAATTTGTGTGTTACCGATACGTATATATTTAAAAGTAGCCGCGTTACAGGCACGGTTCGAAAAAAAGCATTTGCAATATGTATTTGTTTATGTTACCATATGGATTTAATTAAAAGTTAAAAAATCCTCACGTGTAATATCTTTCTGTGTAAATATCTCATATTACAACGTGGGACACCTGCGGCCTAAAATCCGGTGCGGCCTAAAATCCGGTGCGGCTTGTACAAGTACAAAATTGATTTTCTTTCTAAAATTAGAGCCAGCGGCTTTTAATCAGGTGCGCTCTGTAGTGCAAAATCTACGGTTAGTTCTAGCAAATTCTCCAAAATACCCGAAGACTCAAGATTTGGAAAGGTAGGAAGTACAGTATTTAAGAAATTCCTAATCTGTAAATATCTAAAAAAATGAAATCTAGGCAAATTATATTTATTAGATAATTGTTCAAAAGACATAAAACAATTATCCAAAAATAAATCGGAAAATCGTAGTAATCCTTTAGTCTTCCAAGCTGAATAAGCTTGGTCTATAATAGAAGGATAAAAAAAGAAATTGGATACAATAGAAATATTTAAAACAAACTGAGTCAACCCAAAAAATTTCCGAAATTGAAACCATATATGTAAAGTATGTTTAACTATCGGATTGTCAATTCGTTTCTGCAATTTAGAAAGAGCAAAGGGAAGAGAAGACCCTAAAATAGAACCCAATGAAAATCCTTGTACAGATTTAATTTCCGGGTTCACCCAATGAGGGCTAAAAGATAAATCCCAATCCTTTAACCAACATATCAAATATCGGATATTGACTGCCCAATAATAAAATCTAAAATTAGGCAATGCCAATCCACCTTACTTTCTTGCCTTCTGTAAATATTTTTTACCTGATCTAGGATTTTTATTCTGCCATATATATGAGGAAATTTTTGAATCAACATTAGCAAAAAAAGATTTCGGAATAAAAATTGGTACCGCTTGAAATATATATAAAAACTTGGGTAAAATAATCATCTTAATAGCATTAATCCGACCTATCAGAGATAAAGATAATGGTGACCATTTAGTGAACAAACATTTAATCTGATCGATTAAGGGTAAAAAATTAACCTTAAATAAGTCCTTATAATTTTTTGTGATTTTAATCCCTAAGTATATAAAAGAGTCATTAACTAATTTAAAAGGTAAAATTTCCATAAATTGGAACCTGTCTATTTAAAGGAAACAATTCACTCTTATTAAGATTTAATTTATACCCGGAAAAATTACTAAATTGAGCCAACAATGATATAACTGCAGGAATGGATTTCTCAGGATCAGAAATAAATAATAATAAATCATCTGCATATAATGATAACTTATGTATATCCATCCCACGAGTAATGCCAAAAATGTTCGGTGATTCTCTAATAGCAATTGCCAAGGGTTCTAAAGCAATATCAAATAATAATGGACTAAGAGGACAACCTTGTCTAGTACCCCGAAATAAACGAAAAAAGGGAGATCTTTGATTGTTAGTAAAAACCGAGGCTACTGGTGTATGATATATCAGTTTAATCCAGGAAATGAATGTCGGACTAAAATTAAACTTCTCAAGCACAGTAAATAAGTATGGCCATTCAACTCTATCAAATGCTTTCTCCGCATCTAATGAAATGACACATTCTGAGGTGCTATGTGAAGGAGTATAAACAATATTCAATAATCTCCTAACATTGAAAAAAGAATAGCGATTTTTAATAAAACCAGTTTGATCTTCCGAGATAATTTGAGGTAATACCTTCTCCAGCCTGGATGCCAGTAACTTGGAAAAGATCTTGGAATCTACATTCAATAAAGTTATTGGTCTATAGGATGCACAGTCAGTAGGGTCTTTATCTTTCTTCAATATTAAAGAAATGGAAGCTCTATAAAAAGATTGTGGCAGATTACCCAATCTAATTGCTTCTTCAAAAACCCTGCATAACCAAGGAGAAAGAGTAGCGGAAAAAACATTTTAAAAATTCTACTGTATACCCATCTGGACCTGGTGCTTTCCCAGAATTCATAGAGGAAATAACCCCTTTAATTTCTGCATCCGTAATAGGAGTTTCTAATATTGAAAGATCATCTGATGATAATTTTGGAAAATTCAATTTCCCAAGAAAATCATACATGGTATTATGATCATGAGGGAATTCAGAATGATACAGGGAGGTATAAAAATCTTGAAAAGATTTGTTTATCTCATCATGGTTAACTGTCAATTCACCATTCTGTTGACGAATCTTAATAATTTGATGTTTAACCAAAGCATTCTTCAATTGATTAGCTAACAGTTTACCCGATTTATCACTATGTATATAAAAATCAGATCTGGTTTTCATTAATTGATTTTCAATCGAAGATGTAAGTAATAAACTATGTTCTATTTGAAGTTCAACCCTTTGTAAAGCTCCTTACTAGGAGCAGTCGAATATTTCTTGTCAATCTCTTTAATTTTATCAACTAATAAAAGAGTTTCCTCCTTAATGCGTTTTCTCAAATCAACGGAATAGGAGATAATCTGTCCACATATATATGCTTTAAAAGTGTCCCAAAGTGTTCTGCAAGAAATATCATCCGTGGAATTAGTTGAAAAGAAGAAATCGATCTGTTCCTTCATAAATTTAATGAAATCCGGATCTTGCAGTAAGGTAGAATCAAATCGCCATTGTCTAGCACTAGAAGCTGTATCCATAAATTTAATAGAAAGTTTTAATGGAGCATGGTCAGAGATGGCTATAATATCATAATTACAACCAATTACTGATGGAATAAAACAGGAGTCAATAAAAAAATAATCAATTCTCGAGTAAAAATGATAAACGTGAGAAAAATGAAAACTCTTTGTCCTTAGAATGCCAAAATCTCCAAATATCAAAAATTCCATTATCAAAAAAGAATTAATATAAGTGGCCGACTTATTAGGTAAAGTCTGAGCAGATATAGATCTGTCCAACAAAGGATTTAAACAACAATTAAAGTCACCACCCATTATTAACCTATATTCATTTAGATTAGGTAGAGAAGTAACTAAGGACTTAAAAAAAATCAGGACAATCCACATTTGGAGCATAAACATTAACCATAGCAACCTTTTTGTTTAAAAAGTAAGCCAGTAATTAACAAAAATCTACCATTCGGATCCGAAATAATATCATGTTGGACAAATGCAATAGAGGAGTCAATAAAAATTGAAACTCCCTTTACTTTAGCATTCGAATTCGAATGGTACTGTTGACCCCTCCAAAACCTAAAAAAACGATGATTGTCCTCTTGCCTCATGAGTTTCTTGTACAAAAATAATATGTGCATTCAGTCTTTGGAATACTTTGAAAATCTTTTTCCGTTTAATCGGATGGTTTAAGCCATTAGTGTTCCAAGAGACAAAATTAATGGTCTGAGCCATATTTCTGAAATCAACCCTTTGGTATATAAAGGGTTAACCAAATTATGAACTCATGCACCCGGAAGAGGAACAAAAATAAAGGGCGGACCTGGAAGTGACGACATCGCGGACATTTTAGTAGTTTAAAATCAGCCCAAATGAAAAAACTAAAAAAACTGATAAAAGAACAATAGATTTAGGAAAAAACTCTCCACCCCCCCACCCAAGAAGAGAAAGTTTCTCCCAAGCCAGGAGAAGGCTGGGAAGAAAGAGGAATGAAACTAAATCTACCCCCATATCAGCAGAAGGCAACTCCGTATATAAAGGAAAAAAACGATGCACCCAAACTCCAAAAAAAAAAGATCACTATACTAAAACAAACTTCTTAATATAATTGCTAGTAAAAAAACAAAAAGAATATAATCACTAGTAACTTATAAATCAGGTGAAAACCCAAACTAACCAAAAAAAATTTAAACTGTGATAAGAAATGCATTATAGGAAGAAGACGGGAGAAAAAAAAATGGCGAAATCCAAAAAAAAAAGCAAAAAATATTTTAGAGAAGAAACCGCCATCTTAGTAAAAAAAAAATTCACCTTCGAAGGATTAATAATAATGACCAAAGATAAAGTACAGTGGTTAAAGTAAGTAAAATAAAAAGATTAGTACGTAGAAAAAAAAACTTTAATTAGAATATAAAATATAGAGTAAACCTACACCAATAGCCAGAAATAAAATCTGGTTTTGGAAACAAAAACTGTTTTGTAACAATCAAAATCACTCATTTATTAAAAACGAGAGTCAAACAGTAGAATAATGCTCATCCAGAAAGCTTTGAGCTTCAGATGTGGAGAGAAAAACATGCCGTGGTGCATTCGGAGGCGAGATTCTGAGCTTCGCAGGGTATAAGAGCGCAGGTTTTAGATTTTTCTCATAACATTCGGACATCAGAGGTTTAAAAAGAAGCCTTGCCTTCATTACTTCTGGGCTAAAATCCTCCACTAATCGAAAATCGAATTCTTGGAATTTGACCATCCCTAAACGCCGAGCCACAAGAATAAGTTGCTCTTTGACATGCACATAATGAAATCGGACAATTACAACAGGTGGTTTAGATGAAGAACTTGGTGATCGGCGCATAATTCTATGGGCGCGATCAAGTAATGGAGGACTGTCTGGGAATACAGAAGGGAACGCATCCTTTAAAAGTTGAGCAAAATACTTTGAGGGGCCCCCTTGTTCAGTACCTTCCGGGAGACCAAGTATGCGTAAGTTCTGTCTTCTGGACCGATTTTCAAAGTCGACACTCTTGGCTTTAAGTGTTTCCACCTGTTTAATTGTCGAAGATAATTTCTGCTCCAGTTTTTCGATTATCAAGTCTCGCTTCCGAGCGTCCTCTTGCAAAGTTGCAATTAGAGCTTGCTGCTGGTTAACTACTGAATCATTCTTATCCATATAATCCTGAAAAGCCTTTATATCTTGTTTGAAAATTTGTCGTTCTTCAAATTTTTCATTTAAGAGCTCCAATAACATTTCATAAGTCAATTCAGTGCGCTTAGGATCGGTCTTTTTTTTCCTTCCGTTCCCGTTAGAATCTTTCCCAGGGTCTCGCCCTTTAGATCTCAAAGCCATTTCTGTACTCATTTCTTCAAAATTCACAATAGACTCTTAAAGTCCAAAAAAGTAGCAAGAATCTTTTGGTGTAAGTAAAAGTACGTAAGTTAAATAAGGGTGATCATAGGTTAAAAAAAGTAAAGGTTATGGAGCGAATCTGAAACAGTGCTCACTCCATGAGCGTCTCCTGCTGACCCCCTTTTAACCTATTCTAAGATCAGTGTAACCCTTACCTTCCCTTTTCTTCACTTATGTTAATTTTATTTATTTTACCTTTTTTTAAATGTAGAGATATACTACGGTAACAGGTCCTTCCAGCCCAATGGGCCCACACTGCCCAATTACACCCAATTGACCAATAAATCTACTGACCCGTACATCTTTGGAATGTGGGAGGAAACTGGAGCAACCGGGGAAACCCGTGTGGTCACTGGGGGAACATACAAACTCCTTGCAGACAGCTGCTGAAATTGAACCCCGCTCTTACAGCTAGTGCTGTAAACTGTTTCACTAACTATCCTTTCTCAAATTCTCTTCCCCTTCACTGTGCTGTTATCAGGTTAGACCAGGGCTTCCCAACCATTTTTATGCACTGGACCCATACCATTACAGAGGGGGTCTGCAAACAGATTTTTATCTATCTCTCTTTTTGCATATGCTTTTTGAATAACCTCACACAACTCTCTAATGCAGAGGGAAATCTTTTCACAAAAATGGTGATAATACACTCCTTTATTTTGTTGAGATGTTCTTGAGGGCATAGGATGCTGTCACATGGCTTTTGTTTAAATTTGCTGGTCAGGAGCTAAGTGATGTTTGGAATGGTTCTGGTAATCATGATCCTGCCAATGACCAAGTTTATTGCATTCATCAGCTTGGTGAGCGATAGAAGGAGGAACCAAAATAAAATAGTTCCTACAAAACACATCACTCTGTTGGTTGATGGGCTTGATAAGCAAAATGATCCAACTCAGCACAGCTTATCAATTCACTTATGCCTTTTCAAATCTTGACGTGGACGTTCTCAGCTGTATCCTGTGGAAAGGAGCTTGATCAGTTGATTGGAATAAAGAGCAAATGTGTGTCTGTTGTGCCTTTGTGCTAGGAGCATGTCAAAATCTCTCAGTCAATGCATCAGTTGTGAAGAGTGGTCATGCTTGTGGTATAGATGAACATTGTCCATGTAGGAAGGTCCAAACCATAGCCAGTCCTTGGTTGATAAATAAATATGAGTCAAGGTAATTTTGTTTTAGATTCTTAATACGAATTTCAGAAACCTCCAAAGTAGCACACACAGGGCATTGAAAATGCTTTTTTGGAATTGGCATATTATTGTCATGCACCAAAATGTAGTGAGAATCTGTTACTTATTTAGAGATACAGCATGCTAACAGGCCCTGTGACCCAGTGAGCCTGCACTGTCCAGTTACACCCATGTCACAAGTTAATCTACTGTCCTGTACGTTGTTTGGAATGTGGGAAGAAGCCAAAGACCTGGAGGGAAACCATGTGGTCATGGGAAAAAATGTACGATCTTCTCCCAGATGGTGGTGGAGTTGATCCTGGGTTACTGGTGCTGTAACCGCTACACTGCTGTTGCCCTTCTCTTGCACACTGTCCATACAGATCAGGTCTCTAAATACATAGAAATAATAAATATGTAAACAAATTACACAGTACAGATAGAACACAGTAAAACAATAAATGTGGAGTGAAGTGTAACAGCTACGGAGAAACTGCAGTGGAGGTAAACAATAAAGTGCAAGGTCATAATGAGGTGGACTGAGGTCAAGAATCCATCTTGGGTTTGCTCCAATTTCATCCAAATACTTGCAACTTAATTGAGAAAAGGAGAATGAAGTGAAACTAGTGAAAGCAAATCACGTTTCTGAATATTGTGGTCTAATGCAAAATAAAGTAATAACCAAAAGACACAGGAGCAGAATTAGGCCATCTGGCCCATTGAGTCTTTTCCTCCATTCAATCATGGCTGGTCCTTTTTACTTTCTCCTCCTCAACCCTAGTTCCCGGCCTCCCCCCGTAACCTTTGATGCCATGTCCAATCAAGAACCTGTCAATCTCTGACTTAAATACGCCCAACGACCTGGCCTCCACAGCTGCATGCGGCAACAAATTCCACAAATTCATCACCCTTTGGCTAAAGAAATTTCTCTGCATCTGTTTTGAAAGTGCGCCCACTCTATCCTGAGGCTGTGCCCTCTTGTCCTAGACTCTCCTACCATGGGAAACATCCTTTCCACATCTACTCTGTCTAGGCCTTCAACATTCAAAAGGTTTCAGTGAGATCCCCCCTCATTCTTTTAAATTCCGGCAGGTACAGACCCAGAGCCATCAAATGTTTCTCGTATGATAACCCTTTCATTCCTGGAATCATCCTTGTGAACCTTCTCTGACCCCTCCCCAATGCCAGGACATCTTTTCTAAGATGAGGGGCCCAAAACTGTTCACAATACTCAAGGTGAGGCCTCACCAGTGCCATATAAAGCCTCAGCATCACATCCTTGCTCTTGTATTTTAGATCTCTAACATGGCATTTGCCTTCCTCACCACCATAACATTGGAACTTGAGTATGTAGTTGAAACAAGTCCAGATCATGTGAGTCTGAAGTGGCATTAATGACTTTAGAAGTAGCCCTTCAAAAAGGGAATGCTTCTAGTTTGAGTGGGTATTCAGAAACTTTCCCTGGGTGGAAATAGTTAACATGAGGGAGCATAAGGTGAGTGGAGGAAAGTACAGAGATTTTTTTTAAACATAGAATGGTGGATGTGTGGAATATCCTACTAGGGGTGGTGGTTGAGGCAGATACACTAGGGACATCTAAGAAACTCGTGTATAGGTACATGGATGACAGAAAAATGGAGGGCTATGTAGGAAGAAAGGTTTAGATAAGGTTTAGAAAGGTAAAGATTGCTGAAGAGGTTGGTACCACATTGTGGGCTGCAGGGCCTGGCCTGTACTGTGCTGCAGTGTTTTCATGTTCTATTTTGTAGCTGTGGCTGTACGAAGCCGATATCCCATTTCGCCACTGTTGGTTCCAATGGCCTTTCTGATAACGTACATGCCCTTATTTGATACCTTGTCCCTAACTCTGGAGAAATCGCAGCTGAAATGCGACTTTCTGCTTGTGTATCTCCACTGATGCTTTCTAAAGAAATACATTAAATACCAATATTTCAATCTGAATCAGATTTAGTATCACGAATGAGAACATTTGCAGATGCTGAAAATTCAAGCAACACACATAAAATGCTGGAGGGACTCAGCAGGCCAGGCAGCATCTATGGAAAAAGCACAGTCGACATTTTGGCCAAAACCCTTCAACAGGATTGGGGAAAAAAGAAGCTGAGGAGTAAATTTGAGAGGTGCGGGGAGGGGAGAGAGAAAAACACCAGGTGATAGGTAAAACTTGGAGGGGGAGGGATGAAGCAAAGAGCTAGGAAGTTTATGGGTGAAAGAGACAGAAGGCCATAGAAGAAAGATAAAAGGGGAGGAGGGAGAGGAGATCCAGAGGGAGGCAATGGTTGGGCAAGGAGATAGCATGAGAGGGGGAAAAGGGGATGGGAAATGGTGAAGGGGTGGGGAGAGGCATTACTGGAAGCTTGAGAAATCGATGTTCATGACATCAGGTTGGAGGCTACCCAAGTGGAATATAAGGTGTTGTTCCTCCAACGCGGTGTTGGCGCGTGGCCTAGTGGGCAAGGCATCAGACTAGTAACCTGAAGGTCACTGGTTCGAGCCTCAGCTGAGGCAGCGTGTTTGTGTCCTTGAGCAAGGCACTTAGCCACACATTGCTCTGCGACATCACCGGTGCCAAGCTGCATGGGTCCTAGTGCCCTTCCCTTGGACAACATCGGTGGCGTGGAGAGGGGAAGGCCTGTAGCTTGGGCAACTGCCGGTCTCCCATACAACCCTGGAAACTCCAGGCGCAGATCCATGGTCTCTTGAGACCGACAGATGCCACCAATCATCCTCCAACCTAAGTGTGACCTTATGACTGTGGAGGAGGTCATAGATGGACTTAACAGTGAAATTAAAATGGGTGGCCATTGGGAGATCCTGTTTGTTCTGGCGGATGGACCGTAGATGCTCGGTGAAGCAGTCTCCCAATCTATGTCGGGTTCACCGATATACAGGAGGCCACACTGGGACCACTGAACACAGTATTTGACCCCGACAGGCGCACAGGCAAAGTGTTGCCTCACCTCGAAGGACTGTTTGAGGCCCTGAATGGTAGTGAGGGAGGTGGTGTAAGGGCAGGTGTAGCACTTGTTCTGCTTCCAAGGATAAGTGCCAGGAGGGAGATAAGTGGGGAGGGATGAATGGACAATGGAGGCGTGTAGGGAATGATCCCTGCAGAAAGCTGAAAGTGGGGGAAGGGAAAGATGTGTTTGGTGGTGGGATAAAGTTGGAGGTAGTGGAAGTTTCAGAGAATTGTGTGTTGGACGTGGAGGCCGGTGGGGTGATAGGTGAGGACAAGAGGAACCCTATCCCTGGTAGGGTGGCGGGAGGATGGGATAAGAGCAGATGTGTGTGAAATGGAAGAGATGCGGTTGAGGGCAGTGTTGATGGTGGAGAAAGGGAAGCCCCTTTCTTTGAAAAAGGAAGACATCTCCTTCATTCCAGAATGAAAAGCCTCATCCTGAGAGCAGATGTGACGGAGACAGGAATTAAGAGAAGGGGATGGTTTCTGATAGACGTTGTTGGATAAGCTGTCTCCAGAGATAGACAGTGAGATCGAGAAAGGGAAGGGAAGTGTTGGAACTGGACCAGGTGAATTTGAGGGAAGGGTGGAAGTTGGAGGCAAAGTGGATGAGATTGATTAGTTCAGCACAGGTGCAGGAAGTAGCACCAATGCAGTCGTTAATGTAGCATAGGAAATGTGCAGGACGATCATCAGTGTAGGCTTAGAACATAGACTGTTCCACGTAGCTGACAAACAGGCAGGCATAGCTGGGACTCGTGAGTGCCCATGGCTACACTTTTTGTTTGAAGGAAGTGGGAGGAGCCAAAGGAGAAATTATTTAGTGTGAGAACAAGTTCCGCTAGGTGGAGGAGAGTAGTGGTGGAGGAGAACTGGATGGGTCTGGTGTCCAGAAAGTAACAGAGAACTTGGAGGCCTCTCTGGTGGGGCATGGAGGTGTAAGGAACTGGACATCAATAGTGGAAATAAGATGATGGGGGCGAGGGAACCTGAAATCCTTGAAAAGGTCAGGAGCATGTGAGGTGTCACGGATGTAGGTAGAAAGGGACTGGACCAGGGGTGGGGGGATAAAACAAAGTTGAGGTATGCAGATATGAGTTCAGTGGGGGAGGAACAAGCTGAAATAATGGGTCTACCTGGTCAAGCAGGTTTGTGGATTTTGGGTAGGAGGTAGAAATAGGAGGTGGGAAGTGGTGGATGGGAGATCCCCAGAGTCAGAGGGCTTTTCAAACAAATGCTTTTGAGGTGTTTGCTGTTGATATGTAAGAAAAGTGGTAGTCAGAGCTCGGATAAGCAGCATTAAGAAATAACCAGATAATCTACTTCCATTGTATAAATGGGTCAGAAATATTGTGCAGGGTACTTAGAATAAGCCTCCTGTTGTTTGAAATGCTACTGTGCCCTGCTCACCTAAGGAATCCATGTGGGTCCTTGGGTTGAATCTCAACCGACAGATATGAAAATTTGTATATGAACAGAACCTTTGTTCAGTTTTTACTCTACTCCAGGGTATCAATTTCCAGTGAAATTGATTCTGTAAGAAAATATGTGATGCTATACCTTGTTTGCAGCGTCTCATTGCACTGGAAGAATCAAATAGTTGTCAACAGCTGATTTAAGGTTGATCATCTTTCAGCCTCCTAACTTTTTTTCTCTGATTGCAAAAGCTGGCGATAATATGATATTGCTTATTATATGGGAGAGTTAAAACTGAAGGGATTGTTGAATTTATCAAGACCTTTACAACAACAGACATCAATTTGAATCTATCCTTACAAACTATACCTTTAGGCAAATGAAGATTTAATGGCATTCTATTGTAATTACAGGATCTTCAGCCTGACTGTGTTGCCCAATGATGAGCTGGTTCCATCTGCGTTTGGCCCATAGTCCTCTCAACCTTTTCCAATCTATGTACTTATCTAGGTTGCTTTTAAATGTGGCTAATATGCCCGCTTCAGCACTATTTCTGGCAGCTCATTCCAAATATGCACCACCCTTTCTGTGAAGAAGCTGCCCCTGATGTCCTATTTAAACCTCCCACATCTGATCTTGCCCTCTTGTTTTTAAACATGTCTCTGGGGGAGAAAGACGGCGCTTTCATTCTGTCCATTCCCCTCATGTTTTTATATACCTCTGTTTCCTATGTTCTAGGGAATAAAGTCCTCGTCTACACATCGCCTCCTTGTAACTTGAGTTCTGAAGTCCAGACAACATTCTGGCAAATCCTTTCTGCAATCTTTCCAGTTTAAAACATCTTTCCTGTGACAGGGTGACCAAAAATGAGCACAATACTCCCAAGTGCAGCCTCACCATCATTGTATATAACAGCAGTATACCTTTCCAAGTCCTGTACTCAACGGTGTCATTGATAAAGGTCAGTATGCCGAATGGTGTTTTTCACCTACCTCTGATGCTGCTTTCAGTAAACTATGTACTTGAACTCCAAGCTCCCTCTGTTCCACGATACTCTTGATGGCCTAACTACCCACTATAAGTCCTAACCTGGATTGTCTTCCCAAAACGCGATGTTCCCCACATTTCCGAATGGAATGCCATTTACCAGTCCTTGGCTCACGTGGACATGCTCTTCTCATTGCTACCATTGAGGGAGGAGGTACAAGAGCCTGAAGAGACACACTCAACATTTCACAGGCAGCTTCTTCACCTCCACCATCAGATTTATGAATAGACAATGAATCCATGAACATTTCTTCAGTATTTTTCCCTCTCTTTTTGCACTCCCTATTTATTTTTCTATACAGTATACTTACTGTAATTTAGTTTTTATTACTATGTATTGCAGTGTACTGCTGTGGAAAACGACAAATTTCACAACAAATGCTGGTGATATTTATTCAGATTTATGGTTCACACACCTGCTTGATCTAGATCCCTTTGTAACGTTTCATAACCTTCTACAATATCTACACCACCACCTGTTTTAATATCATCCACACACTTACTGTGCCTTCTACATTTATATCCAAGTCATTTATATAAACTAAAAATGACAGTGGTCTCTGTAGGACACCACCAGACATGGCCCTCCAGTTGAGTCATAGAAAACTACAGCAGAAACAGGCCCTTTGGCCCATCCAGTCTATGCCGAACCATTTAAATTGCTAGTCCCGTCAATTTGCACCTGGACCATAGCCCTCCATATCCTTTCCATCCATGTACCTATCCAAGCTTCTCTTGAAATATTATGCTAGCAGCTCATTCCACACTCTCACCACCCTTTGAGTGAAGAAGTTCCCCTTTAACATTTCACCTTTCACCCTTAACCCATGACCTCTAGTTGTAGTCCCACCCAACCTCTGGAAAAAGCCTGCTTGCATTTACTCTGTCTATACCCTAAAGAATTTCTTGGAATTTTGTCTGGCCTTACCTGCTAGATCTTCCTCCTATCCATCTTTTAACCACCTAACTTTTCTCTTAAATATACTTCTAAACTTTGTAAGTTGAGAGATTCACTAATTCCTAACTGTTTATGCTTAGTTTATGCCTTCCGCTTTACCTTAACTGAAGCCTCAATATCTCTCGTCAACCAGAGTTTCTCAAAACCTACCAGATTTTCCCTTCATCCTAACAAGAATTTGAAGGCCCTGGACTCTTGACATTAATTTTTATGGAGACTATTTCCATAAGGTACCTTCTCATCTGTTTTCTTCCCCCATTTTCTCCTCCTGCCCTGTAGGTGGCACCCTTTGCCCTGGAATGGCTGCTGGTTGTAGTGATTCTCTGATTGCAATCTACCCTGGAGCAATGGGCAATTAACTCTGTGTGGTTTTTATTTGGAATTGGTCCCCACCAAAGTCAGAATTAGACACATTATAAAGCTTATTTCTGGCTGTAGGCACATGGGTGTAGTGACAGGCATAGTGCTATATTTGTTGATTTGTGCATCGTCCTCAGTGATGCATTTACTTCAGAATCAGGTTTATTATCACTGATGTACGTCGTGAAATTTATTGTTTTGTGACAGCAGTACAGTGCAATACATAAAATACAAATTATAATAAGAAATATGAAACAAATATATTTTAAAAATCAAATTAAATAAGTCGTCCAAGAAGAGAGCAAAACTAGCGTGGTTGTGTTCATGAGTTCATTGTCCATTTGGAATACTGGAGGGGAGAAAAAAACTGTTCCTAAAATGTTGAGGGTATGCTTTCAGACAACTGTACCTCTTCTCAGATAATAGTAATGAATCAGGTTTACGATCACTGACATACGTTGTGGAATTTATTGTTTGATGGCAGTGGGGGAAAAGCTGTTCCTGACACATTGGGTGTATGCCTTCAGGCTCCTCTATCTCCTCCCTGATGGTAGCAATCTCCTTAATGATGGGTGCTGCCTTTTTGAGGAATCGCTGCTTGAAAATGTCTTTGATGCTGTGGAGGCTAATGCCCATGATGGAGCTGGCTGAGTTTATAACCCTCTGCATCTTTTTCGGATCCTGTGCAGAGGCTCCTCTGCACCAGATGGTAATACAACACTCAGAGTGTTCTCCATGATACATCTGTGGAAATTTGCCAGACTCTTTGGTGACTTGACAAATCTTCTCAAACACCTAATGATGTATGCTCAGTGGCCATTTTAGATACTGTATTTGCATTAATTAATTACCTAATGATTAGCCAACCATGTTCAAAGTACATTTACTATCAATGTGTGTATATATACAACCTTGATATTCTTCTCCTTACTGGCAGCCACAAAAAAGAGGCATCCAAAATAACCCTTTTTTAAAAAAAAACCTTCAAATACCCAATGTGTTTATATAAAAAAAGAACAAATGGTGCAAACAATAAAAAGTAAGCAAATAACATTCAGACTAGAGTTCATGAAAGTGAGTTCACAGCCATGAAGCCAGTTCATTGCTGCAGCTGGTTCAGGAGCCCATTAGTTGCAGACCACAGCCTCAGTTCAGTGCAAAGACAAGCAAATCTAGCCTAACAGTGAGCTCAACACTGGCCCAGTGCTTAAATTGGCCAAACATCGCCTCGTTCCTCACTCATGGACCCGGCCCTGCTGCTTTGATACGCTCTCAGGCCTGGGCCCTGCTTCCTTGATTTGGCCCATTCTCAACCTTTCTAATCTGGCCCGGCACTTAAATCAGTCAAATATCAGCTTGTTCCTTGCTCTTGGGCCCAGGCCCCACGGCCGTGACTTGGATTTGCGGCTTCAAATCGGCTACAGACTGCTCCAGCAACGCCCAAACATTGGTTTGCTCCTTGCTGTTGGACCTGGGCCCCACCGCCAAACCACAACCATTCTGCACCTTTGAGACTTCAGTTTATACTGCAAAAATGCCAGTACATAATGGGTTCATAAGCCCAGTTCCGAATGAGGAGTTACAGGCTATTGACTGCAGTGATCGTTATCCAGAAAAAGTATGAATGATAGCGTAGTTTGCTGTCAGTAAGGCAATGCTGTTTCTCACCTGTGCCATCTTAAACCAGACAACTCAATGTATAAAAGCGTGCAGACATGGTCAAAAGATTCAATTGTTCAGACCAAACGTCAGAATGGGGAAGAAATGTGATACAAGTGATTTTGACTGTGGAATGATTGTTGGTGCCAGACGAGGTGGTTTGAGTATTACTGATTTCCTAGGATTTTCATGCAAAACAGTCTCTAGAGTTTACAGAGGATGGTGCAAAAAAAACCCAAAAAGCATCCAGTGAGTGGCAATTCTGTAGGTAAAAAAAGCTTTGATAATGAGAGTTGTCAGAGGAGAATGGCTAGACTGTTTCAAGCTGACAGGAAGGCAGCAGTAGTTCAAATTACAAAAGTGGTGTGCGGAAGAGCATTTTTGAATGCACGATACATCAGACATTGAAGACCACACCTGGGTTCTACTCTATCCAATAAAGTGAGTGTAATACAATACTGGGCCAGAGAGAATCCATACATTGGTTAACATGAGGAAATCTGCAGATGCTGGAAATTCAAGCAACACACACAAAATGCTGGTGGAAAGCAGCAGGCCAGGCAGCATCTGTAGGGAGAAGCTCTGTCGACGTTTCGGGCCGAGACCCTTCGTCAGGACTAACTGAAAGGAAAGATAGTAAGAGATTTGAAAGGGGGAGGGGAAAATGCGAAATGATAGGAGAAGACCATACATTGGTTCTTCACTTAATTTCAGTAATATTTTTGGCCACGAAGTCCAAGTCAGATTAGATTTGCATGGGCCACGTATTATTGGTCGAAAAACAAAGCTTTTCAACAGAACAACCTGATTCAGCAACGTTTTCCATTGTTTTTTTTGAGTAAATTATTTACACATAATGGCCTCCTTTGGAAGTTAAAGAATATGCATCAGTTTTATTAAATAGATTCTTCACTGTATTCAATTAAGCCTCTTATTAGCATTGTGTCAGCATGTTGTCAAATGATAAAGGAGGCTTCCTTGTGTTTGTACAAAGGAAGTTTGAATACGTGGCACAAACAATACACATCGGAATACCTGGAATTATGACAGATTTACCACCTGCGATTGAAGACAAGTAACCCATTCATGCCCCTGAACTGCATTTGCTCTCACCACTTTCGCTTAATATATTGCAACCTTGTTTGCTTCCTACACTTTTTTTGTTGTATTGTGAAACTCCATTTTGCAGAGCATTTATTACCCAAGAATTTCTGTACAGTTATTTCAATCAGTATCAGTGGTAGTGCATTGCTGCCAGTAACCTTTCCAGCATCCCCACTGCTGGATGCATCCCCACAGACACAAAATGCTGGAGGAACTCAGCAGGCCAGGCAGCATCTGTGGAAAAGGGTAAACGTTTTATGCCGAGACCCTTCATCAGGACTTCATCACCACTTAGTTCTGAAATTTACATTTATGGATAGTGGCAACTGTCATTTCATTGTTCACATGCAAGCATAAGTAACGGGAGATTTCTCTCTTTTGGTTCCAGTTATAATTAAAGCTCTGTTTCAGTTATCTCTTTGAGGATTTCTCTTATAAACACTGGAAATTTTGACTGTTTTCTTTTGTTGCATGGTGTGCAACAGTCTCTGATCAGAGTCTGCTAACTGCTAACTGCCACGTCACCTCAGCATACTATAGCAGTCCCCTGTGGCTAAGGGTGAGTTTTCCCTGTCTATTAAATGTTGTAGCTGGGGAGTTCTGTGGGAGCAATCAGCCAACATGTGTGGTATAAACACACATACACGACGGACTTGAGGAAAAAACAAAACACCTGTGAGTGTAACACCTGAGGGGACTGTTTGATTTATTTTTCAGTAAACTTTAGTCTCCTGTTGTGTGTTTTTTTTGAGTAAAGTTGTTTCTGTGAATCCACCCACACCACTGTCACCCCATGTCAAAAGCACAGAAGTGGGCCATTTGGTCTGAGTAGTCCATGCTGTAGTTAATACTACACATGAGCCTCCTCCTCACAACTTAATTTCAAGCCAATTAGCAGTCTGTCAATTCCTTTCTACCTTGTGCCCATCCCACTTCCCATCAAGAGCATCTGGACTCCCTGACTTAACTGCAGGCAGTGGTCTCTGGTTATGAATGACTACCGGACACGTCTATGCTGCACCGAGTTCCCATGAGATCCAACATACAGTGCCTTGAAAAAGTATTCAGCCACCACAACTAGCAGTATTTTCACACTTTACTGTCTTATCTTCTCATCTTCATTTAAAATATATTGGAAGTAGGATTTTTTGAGCTCAGTGTAGTCCATCATGAAAAAGTGGAAAAAATATGAAACCATTGGCATACTGCCTAGGTCAGGCTGCCCCTCTAAACTCAGTCGCCGGAGAAGAATGGCACTTGTAAGAAGGCAACTGTGATGCCAACAGTCACTCTGAGTGAGCTGTAGAAGACAGTGGCTGCAACTGGAGATGAAGCTGATGGTTCCACAGTCTCTAAAGCGTTGTACAAAAAGGGTATGTATGGAAGAGTGGCAAGGAAGAAGCCCCGGATTTAAAGCATATCCTTGCCTTTAGACTTTGCAAAGTATCACGAAGAAGATGCTGTTAAGATGTGTAAGACCGTCTTGTGAGCGGATGGGACTAAAGTGGAATCTTTTGGCTGCAACACTAAGCAGTACGTGTGGCTTAAATCTAATACTGTGCAGCAGTGAGCTAACACCATCCCTACTGTAAAGTATGCTGAAGGTAGCGTCATGCTATAGGGATGCCTTTCAGCAGCAGGGACAGGCAATCTGGTCAGTTTTGATGGGAAGATGAATGCTGGTAAATAGAGAGAGATCCTGGATAAAAACCTGCCAGGCTCTGCCAGAAAGTTTAAACTGGGGAGAAAGTTTGTCTTTCAGTAGCACAAGGACCCAAAATACACTGCCAGAGTAACCATGGAGTGGCTTCAAATGAAGAAAAAAGATGCTCTTGAGTGGTCCAGTCAGAGTCGATCGAACGTTTCTAGCAAGACCTCAAGAATGCTGTCCACTCCCGCTCCCCAACTAACCTGGCACAGCTTGAGCAATTTTGCAAGGAGGAATGTGCAAACCTTGTTCCATCACATTGTGCAAAGTTAATAGACATCTCCAAAAAGACTGTAATAGCTGTGAGAGGTGGTTCAACTAATTGGTGAGCAAAAGGGGATGAACTTTCTGTTCATCTTTTGAACAGAGAATGTGATTCATAAATAAATATTCTGACTTAAATTGATCAAAATCCTTGGTTGTAATACTCATTTTTATAAACAAAGGGTTGGGGTTGAATACTTGTACAGGTTACCTTATGTATATTTCTTCCGACAGACAACAGAACAAATTTTCTTTCTCCACTTATTGTTTTTTAAAATCATACACTATGTGCTTTTGATATCATTAATTCCAATACTGTGGAGGTATAATTAGCATAATGAGTGATTCTTGTGTATTTTCCAATGGGGACAAAATCAACATATGGTCTATATTTTAAAAAAAGACCCTGTTTGTTACCCAGAAACAGCTTTGTACACAAGGTGAAAATTAGTTCCAGATTCTGATCTAAGTAATTTCTTCTGAATACCTGATTGAATTTGTTAATGACCATGTTATTTATAACACCTGGATCTAGAATTTTTGACTTTTTCAGTTCTGTCAGGGAGTTGGTGACACCCTCACACAATTCCAAGCAATTCTGGTGCTGGTGGCCAGTTCTGAATTCTACAGGAATTTGAACATTTGAAATACTACCAGAACTTACAAATAAAACCAATAATATTTTAAAGCTTTGGTTGTGAACCTTTAAGATTCTCATTGCACGTTTAGAGAGATGTTAATAAGGTTGAAAGAGCACTGAGAAAAAATACAAGGAAGATTGAATAGGTTAGGATTTCCTTCCTTGGAACGTAGAAGATTGAAGAGGAGATTTGATGGAGGTGTTAGGGTGTTGCATTTTGGGAGGAGAAACCAGGTTAGATCTTGCCCAGTGAGTGGTAGGGTATTGAAGAGTGTGGTAGAACAAAGGGATCTGGGAATACAGGTCCATAGTTCATTGAAAGTGGCATCACAGGTAGATGGGGTTTGTTTTTTTAAAAAAAAACAGGAATTGGGATGTAATGTTGAAGTTGTATGAAATATTGGTGATGCTAATTTGCGGCATTCTGTTCAGTTTTGGTCACCTACCTACAGGAAAGATGTAAATAAGATTGAAAGAGTACAGAGAAAATTTACAAGGATGTTGCTGGGACTAAAGGACCTGAATTATCAGGAAAGTTTGAATAGGTTAGAACATTATTGTTAAGAACTTGGAAGATCGAGGGGAGATTTGATAGAGATATACAAAATTATGAGGAGTATAGATAGCGTAGATGCAAGCAGGTTTTTTTCCCACGGGGGCCGAGTGGCACTACAACCAAAAATCATGGGTTAAGGGTAAAAGGTGAAAAGTTTAAGGGGAGCATGAGGGCAGTCTTCTTTACTCAATGGGTCATGAGAGTGTGGAACAAGCTGCCAGTACAAGTGGTGCAGATGAGCTTGATTTCAACATTTAAGCAAAGTCTGGGTAGGTACATGGATGGTAGGGATGGAAGGCCATTGTCCCGGTGCAGGTTGATGGAAGTAGGCAGATAAAATGGTTTCCACATGGACTAGATGGGCTGAAGGGCCTATTTCTGTGCTGTACTTTTTTATGATTCTATGTTGCCTGGCAATTGCAGAATGTTGCCTTATGGTCATTGTTCCTGGTAAATCTTGGATCTGTCTGAATGGAGGTGGACAGGAATTAGGGAATGATCCCACCTGGCCATCCTTGCTGATTAGTTTTGCATAGTATATCCTGCTTCCTTGTAAAGTTGACAGAAGATCCCATGGTACTTTTTTTTTTGTTTATGGAAAAAGTTCTGGTCCTATGGACAACATTTTTACACTTAAAACAAACCTACGGGAAGCTCATTTTTCAGTTGGTGATGTCCTATCTGTCAGTATGTCCCTGCTGTGTATATGCTGACTTTTGGTTATCCTTCCATTTCAAAAGTTCTTTGTCAGTGGGAAAGCACCCTGAAGGCACGATGCAAATGTGTTTGAGGGTTTTTGAAAGTTTAACACAGCAGCACAGAGTCGAGCTTAGATTCAGGAACAGTAGCTGACGGTGAGGCTTAGGGCAAGTTGGAGTGGCTTTGATGGCTGCCATTTTGATTTAGACTTGGTCCTTGTGCTTGGATGCAGATTGTCTTATCCTCTGCTTGAGAATTCAAGATGTACCTTTGTAGAAGGGAGTAATGGCGTGGGGGACCTCTCAGGAATAGGTTCTTAAAACAAGGAACTCCAATTTGCTTGAAGAGACAGGTGCTTAATTTTCAGGGAGATGTATATGGATTGTGAAATGGCTCCTTTTGCAGTATTTATCACTTTGAATAACATGTTTATTCCTCCATTACACTTGTGTTTTTTTTAGCATAGTGCCATTTGAAATTTTACGAGTCATAGTAGAGCTCTGAAATAGGTAACCTTTAAGTAGACTAGAGCAATGTTTCTATTTGGTTACATAGCAACCCAAGTCTGTGTAGATTCTCAAATTGTTAAATAGACATGATGTGAACAAAAGCTTTCATTGCAAATGACACTGGAGCCATTTTTGGGCAGTCCAACGTTTGTTCAATGTCATGGCTCAGCTAAGTTTTTTTTAAAAAAAAAGTTGGACAAATTGGTAACACAGAGATTTGGCCATCTCAGAACCAAGTGAAATATCGCTGAAACATTTGTTGCTTTGCAGCAGCAGTACAGTGCCATACATAAAAATACTATAAATTACAATAAGAAATATATATAAAAATAATTTAAATAAGTAGCGCAAAAAGAAAGCAAAAATAATGAGGTAGTGTTCATGGTTGGTTTATTGTTCATTTAGAAATCTGATGGTGGAGGGGAAGAAGCTGTTCTTAAAGCTTTGAGTGTGTGTCATCAGGCTCTTGTACCTTCTGTCTGGTAGTAACAAGAAGAGAACAGGTCCTGGGTGATGGGTGTTCTTAATGATGGATGCCGCTTTTTTTTTTGAGGCATTGCCTTTTAAAAGCATTTCTTTCTTCTTGAACAGTAGACAGTCCCTCAAGATGGAGGATAACTTGCTTCCACTCTGGTTTTCTGAGTTACTAATTGATAATGAGTGAAACAGACTCTTCCGCAGATGGGGTAGTAAGTAGGTGGCTGAAGAGGCAATTAGCTGCTGAAGTGGTGCTCTGTTTCTGGCACTTGCACAGGGCTTCCACAACCAATGAATGGTCTCAATGCCAAAGTCAAAGTATGTCTATGTTACCATAAACTACCTGGAGATTCATTTTTTTGCAGGCATATTGAGGAAAATAAAGAAATACAATAGAATTTATGAAAAACTATACATAAACAAAGACTGACAAGCAACCAATGTGGAAACCAAAATTAAAAATAAATAATACCAAGAACACAAATTTGTTGAGTCCTTGGAAGGGAATCTATATATAGATTGTGGAATCATTTTAGAGTTCAGGTGAGTGAAATTATCCACACTGGTTCAGGACCCTGATTGTTGTAGGGTAGTAACTGTTTAATACCATCCTTAAATACCCCTTTGCCACTTTAATGTTCATTGGCCAGAGGTTCCCAGGAGCCAGTGGTGATGTTAAAGTTCTGTCCTTCATTCTTTCTGTTTGTCCATCTGATAAAGAATTGTGAAGTTATTGTGCCAGAGTAATTACACAACTAGTTTTAAAAGGTGATGTTTCAAACACTGTAACCATGGTTTGAAATTGAGCAGCTTTTGAATGTCTTTGATATTGATGAATTCACTTTAATTTCAGGCTCAAAAGCAATAAAACCCATAGGAGTTGGTACATTGTTTTGTGCAACTGCTTTAAACATTGCAAATTCCCATTAAGGCCCAGTGCATGGGCAGTTTGGTGAAAGTTGCATGCTTCATTAGACACCTACTTATTCACACAGAGGTTGTTGGTGCCACTGGATTCAAAAGTGTAACCATACCCTCTTCCAAGGTCCTTTCACTTTCTATCTTGGTCTTCGATTAGATAAACACTAAAAGGCAGAAGAAAATAAGGCAGGCTGTGGTTTTCCTAGCAACTATTCATTTCCTTATTAAGACATGAAATTCTGCTTAAAATAAATAATGGGAAGCCTCTTGGAATTACCTTTAAAGTAGAATTAATCCTCGTTTGGTATCAAAATGTTGAAACCTAACGTGTTTATTCTCACTGTGTCTGGGTAATGTAGAGATGAGTTCTCACTTGTATTTAGCTCTTACTTTGGTGATGTCACTGAGCCATGTACAAGAATGCTTATTCCCCACTTACTACTGCACAGTTAGTAGCCGCAGGAAGTGAAAAGATAGCGGGCCTTGGTGTGGAGCTTAAATTGTCCCAGGTGGTTCAGGCAAACACACTTAATGTGCTATGGCAGAGTAGTGGTGAGGTGCAAATCTCAAACAAATTTTCCTTTGCTACATTTTCTTAAGTGGAGAATTAAAGATTTTTTTGCAGAAAAATGGAAGAGAACTTCCTACCTGAATCAGAATCAGGTTTAATATCAACGCCATATGTCGTGAAATGTATTGGTTTGCAGCAGCAGTACGTAATTTAAAACCTTGTTAATTATAATTAAAAATATATATAAAATGTAATTAGTGCAAAAAAAAAGAAAAAAATAATGAGGTGGTGTACATGGTTACATTGTCCATTCAGAAATCTGATGGCAGAGGGGAAGAAGCTGGTCCTGAATTGTTGAGTGTGTGTCTTCGGGCTCCTACACTTCCTTCTTGATGGTAGCAATGAGAAGAGGGCATGTCCTGGGTGAGGGGGGTCCTTAATGATAGACGTTGCCTTTTAGAGGCATTGTCTTTTGAAGATGTCCTCAGTGCTGGGGAAGCTAGTGCCCATAACAGAGCTGGCTGATTCATTCCCAAGTTGTTAGCAAAGGTTAATAGAACCTGACAGATAATTGTCAGTGTAACAGAAGATACCACTACTGTTGAAAAGAAAGAAAATGATAAAACTAAGGGAAATGGGGAAGATTCATTGTCTAGACTCTATAGGCAGGTTTCCTGCTTCAATAGTACTTCTAATTTTCTACCAAGTACTTTGTCCAGCCTTCGCAGAATTATGTTCCTAACTGTAACATGTCAATCAGGATGATGTAGTTCTGTTTTCAGGCCATCCTGTAGATGATGCTCTAACCTAATATTTACTCTGTTTGCAGTCAGAGTCGCCTCCAGCGAGGGAGGAAGGTGTGCCAAGGGAGCAGCTGGTAAGTCGTCAAACATTCTCGAAACTGTGTTTATGGAAAGTTTTCATGACAATAGCCTGCTCATAAACACAATGTTTTAGATGAGAAATTACTTTCTCGAAAATTCCACAGAACTTTGAGTCTTTGTTTACCGTGTGCCAATCCGGGTGAAATTGTGTTATGCAGTTGCAAGGGACCAAACAGGCACAGTTGCTTTATCCTACAAAAACAAGTTGTGACATTATTGAAGTGCCACTGATTTTTTTTTATTATTCCTATAAGAATTCTGACTGTGTATTCTCATTAGGCCATTGGTGTTTAGGAGAGCATTGAAGGTCCTCTATAACTAGTGGTTATCAGGGCTTCCTTCATCATGTCAGTTGACTTCCTCTCAGTTTTTACTCCTGTCAGTCATGCAACTCCCAGGCGGAGACTCAGGGATACCATTGCACTCAGATGTAGAAGGATTCTTCATTCCTGTTTCTGTAACAGTTTTGTTTTTACCAGTCAGGGTTGTTAGTCCTGAGCCGAACCCTGAACCTGGAGGACCAGTGGATCCCTCTTAGTCTGTCCTCTACCCTTTTGACCTGCTTTGTGTGGGGAGCCCTGCTAAGTGGCAAAGTACAAGGCCTTGACTCCAGCCAACATGGCTCTCCAGGTCTTTGAGGCACACACGCCTCCCAACCACAAGAAGGTTGTGGTCCTTTTGGAGAATTCTCAGCAGAAAATGTACTTTTTGCTTTGATTGGGATGTCTTGACATTAAACACAAGACTGTTTACCATTTACATTGATGATTTGGAAGAGGGGACTGAGTGTAGCGTAGCAGAATTTGCTGATGACACTAAACTGAGTGGAAAAGCAAATTGTAGAGGATGTGGAGAGTCTGCAGAGGGATATAGATAGGTTAAGTGAGTGGGCCAAGGTCTGGCAAATGGAATACAACGTTGGTAAATGCGAGATCATCCACTTTGGAAGGAATAATAGAAGAGCAGATTATTATTTAAATGGTGAAAGATTGCAACATGCTGTTGTGCAGAGGTACTTAGGAGTGCTTGTTCATGAATCGCAAGAAGTTGGCTTGCAAGTACAACAGGTTATTAAGAAGGCAAATGGAATGTTGGTCTTCATTGCTAGAGGGATTGAATTCAAGAGCAGGGAGGTCATGCTGCAACTATCCAGGGTACTGGTGAGGCCGCACCTGGAGTACTGTGTGCAGTTCTGGTCTCCGTACTTGAGGAAGGACATACTGGCTTTGGAGGCAGTGCGGTGGAGGTTCATCAGGTTGATTCCAGGGATGAAGGGGTTAACCTATGAGGAAAGATTGAGTTGCCTGGGACTATACTGTCTGGAGTTCAGAAGAATGAGAGGGGATTTATAGAAACATACAAAATTTTGAAAGGGATAGATAAGATAGAAGTAGGAAAGTTGTTTCCATTGCTAGGTGAGACTAGAACTAGGGGACATTGCCTCAAGATTCAGGGGAAAAGATTTAGGATGGAGATGAGGAGAAACTGTTTTTCCCAGAGAGAGGTGAATCTATGGAATTCTCTGCCCAGTGAAGCAGTTGAGGCTTCCCTACTAAATATATTTAAGAAACAGTTAGATAGGTTTTTACATAGTAAGGGAATTAATGGTTATGGGGAAAAGGCAGGTAGATGGAGCTGAGTTTATGGACAGATCAGCCATGATCTTATTGAATGGTGGGGCAGGCTTGATGGGCCAGATGGCCTACTCCTGCTCCTATTTCTTATGTTCTTATGTATTGAGTTTAGGCATAGGGACAATGCTGCAGTTATACAAGTCACTGGTGAGACCCCATTTGGAATATGGTATACAGTTTTGGTCACCATTATAGGAAAGACATTGTCAAGCTGGAGGGGCTGCAGAAGAGATTTACGAGAATTCTTCTGGATTAGATGGCTTGAGTTATGGGGTGAGGTTGGCTACGCTGGATCTTTATTCCCTGGAGTGTAAGAGAATGAAGTGTGACCTCCAGAAGTTTTTAAGTTCATGAGGGAGTATGGATATGGAAGTCATTTCCCAAGGATGTGGAGTCTAAAATGAGGGAGCACAAATACAAGAGGGGAGAAATTTCTTTACACAGTGGGTAGTGAGTACTTGGAATGAGCTGCTGGAGGAAGTGGGTGAGATGGGTACAATTGCCACGCCTAAGAGGTATTTAAATAATTACATGCAGGGGAATGGCTTGGAGGGCTATGGGCCGAATGCAGGCAACTGAGACTAGCAAGGAGGATGCTGTGGTTGGCATGGACCAGATGGGCCACAGGGCCTGTATCCATGCTGTGACACCTGGAGTTTGGGAGATTTGGACATGCTTAATGGACTTGAATGGCTTTTTCTCTTCAACAAACAAAATCAAAACATGCTAGAAACACTCAGCAGGTTTGGGAACATCTGTAGAAAGAGAAACCGTTAATATTTCGGGTCAAGGATCCTTTTCTCTTCTACTTTCTGTTAACTTAAACTTGCAGTACATCTATAAAACTGGTTGTTCTGAGAGTATCAGAATCAGGTTTATTATCACCGGCATGTGACATGAAATTTGTTAACTTAGTAGCAGCAGTTCAATGCAATCCATAATATAGAAGAGGGAAAAAAATAACTAAAATAAAATAATAAATAAATCAATTACAGTATGTATATGGAATAGATTAAAAATGTACAAAAACCAGAAATGCTGCATATTCAAAAAAAAAGTGTGGTAGTGTCCAAAGGTTCAATAACCTTTTAGGAATCGGATGGCAGAGGGGAAGAAGCTGTTCCTGAATCACTGAGTGTGTGCCTTCAGGCTTCTGTACCTCCTACCCGATGTTAACAGTGAGAAAAGGACATGCCCTGGGTGCTGGAAGTTCTTGATAATGGACACTGCCCTTCTGAGACACCACTCCCTGAAGATGTCCTGGGTACTTTGTAGGCTAGTACCCAAGATGGAGCTGACTAGATTTACAACCTTCTGAAACTTCTTTTGGTCCTGTGCAGTAGCCCACCCCCCATACCAGACAGTGATGCAGCCTGTCAGAATGCTCTCCACAGTACATCTATAGAAGTTTTTGAGTGTATTTGTTGACGTGCCAAATCTCTTCAAACTCCTAATGAAGTATAGCCGCTGTCTTGCTTCCTTTATAACTACATCGATATGTTGGGACCAGGTTAGATCATCAGAGATCTTGACACCCAGGAACTTGAAACTACTCACCCTGTCTACTTCTGATCCCTCTCTGAGGATTGGTATGTGTTCCTTCGTCTTACCCTTCCGGAAGTCCACAATCAGCTCTTTCGTCTTACTGACGTTGAGTGCCAGTTTGCTGCATTAAGTCTGTTGTTATGATTTCTGAATTCATTATTTCCAACTTCTGTTCCTTTACTGAGAATCGATTGTTTACTAATGTGTATCTTATTGACATTATCTTACATTTCAGCCCAAGAGAATAACAGTTTACTGCAATTAAAATAAAGTTACATTAATAAAGAATTAGAGCTAGGACTTTTATTGTTCTTCAAGGATGTACTGAAATAACAGGATGTACTTCACGTTTGTAATTTTTTTCGTGGCTAATTTTCATTCATTAGCTTAGAGGTTAGTCTTTTACAGGAAAAAAAATGAATTTGCATCTTGCCTGGAGGTGGGTACAGATTAAATAATTAATTACTGGTATATTCTTGTGCCTTCTGATGGTTTTTGAAAATAAGACGTTATTAGAAGCTGAGATTTTTTTAACAGCCGTTTTGCCAATTAGCATGCGGTATCAAGGATAGTGAAAACCCTGGAGCTTTTTAAAAAAAAAACAGTTCTAAGAAGGTGGGTGCCGCTGGCAAGGCCAGTAATATTTTCCTTCTTTTATTGCCCTTGAGGTGGTTATGAGCTGCCTTCTTTAACAGTGGAGGTCCTTGTAGGATGTCCTGAAGTTGGTGCGTTGTCCTTAATTAGTCAGGAGACTGAGTTCAAGAGTTACAAGGTATTGTTGCAACTCTATAATCAGGTTAGACCTGAGTTAGAAATTAGAAATGTGTTCATTTCTGTCCACCTCACAGGAAGAATGCGGAAGCGTTAAGAGAGGACGCAGAAGAAATTTGCCAGGATGCTGACTGGATTAGAAAATTTCTTGTGAGCGTAGGTTGAGTGAAGTAGGGCTTTTCTTTTTGAAGTGAAGGAGAATGAGAGATGTACTAATGATAAGAGGCATAGATTGAACGGACAGCCAAAGACTTTTTCCCAAGACGAAAATGGCTAATACGAGGAGGCATAATTTTAAGGTAAACACAAAGTACACTGCAGATGCTGTGGTCAAAGCAACATGTACAACAAGCTGGAGGAACTCAGCAGGTCGGGCAGCATCCGTGAAAACAAGCAGTCAACGTTTTGGGCTGAGACCCTTCGTCAGGACTGAAGAAGGAGGGGGCAGGGGCCCTATGAAGAAGGTGGGGGGGGAGGGGGAAGGTGCCAGGTGAAAAACCAATCAAAGGAGAGATCAAGGGGTGGGGGAGGGGAAGCTTGGTAATACGCTTTCTGGCCCAACAAGCCCACGTTGCCCAATTATGTCCATTTGACTTACAACTCTGTACATCTTTGGAATGTGGGAGGAAACCAGAGCACCCAGAGGAAACCCATGCGTTCACAGGGAGAACGTATAAACTCCTTATAGATAGCGGTGGAACAGAACCCAGGTTGAAAATGCTGTCACAGTGTTATGCTTACTGCTGCGCTACTGTGCCGTCCTCCTTAGACTTGAGGCAATTGGTAGAGCTGTTGTTTTACAGTAAGGTGGCAGTAACTCAGATAATCACGTGTTACAATAGTAGTGTGCAGAATGCACAGCACATACAGCAGCCAAAGACCACACTGGATTCCATTTCCTGTACAAAATAAAGTTCCACTGAGTGTGTTGCCTCTGACAACAGGTTTGTTGTCATTTCTCAACTCTATTCATCTAAACACCTTCAGCAGTAAAACCTTTCTGCTTTTTTTAAACTCACATTATCAATGATTGAAAGCTTCCACTTCCATTTTCTTTCTCTATCTTTTGAGAATTGGAGTTAAGAATATTTAGTTTCCCAGCTTGTTCTGACTGAACCCAACTTTCTATTAAGTGAACATCACCCCATAAGTAAACTAATGCTTAGAGATGCTGGCCTCATTTAGGCACTGGGATCTCTTAATCAATTCCATGCAAGTTAATAATCTGCAGTACTTGCCATATCTTGTATGAGCTTAAAAATAGCACGGAACAGGTTTAAAGTGATTAGGCTAGGGTTAGATAAGATGGCTGCTGCGTCATGTGGCATGTTGGACTGGAAGAGCCCTGTTCCGTGCTATATCTATAAATAAAATAAATGTTTTATTTTGGGAAGCAGAACTTTGAAAGACTTGGGGAAATCATTATCTGACACCGAACTATCAAATTTTAGTGGTCAGAAAGGCCAAGCAGTAATCATGACTTTATTGAGAAATGCAGCACAAAAAGCCTATGCTGCCCAATTACAACCATGTGACCAACTAACCTCCTAACCCATCATTGAAATGTGGGAGGAGATTGGAGTATCAGGAGGGAGCCCCAATACTTATGGGGAGAACATACAGTACAAACTCCTTACAGTCAGTGGTAGGAATTGAACTTGTATTGCTGGGTCTGTAGTCACGTTATGCTGGCTGCTACACTACCATGCTGCCCCAGACTCTACCCATGACGCCTTGAAAATCAATGTTAGTCTGCCAGCACATCGAGATGTCCCTGGAGGAATACTGATGACTGGCACATTTCAGAAAGCGGGCACATACTGAGGGACACACTGAAGCTTGGTGTGGAGGGACAAGAGTGTAGGGTTCTTGTACTACTGGAGAGGCAGGGGCCCCTCAATTATTGTAATAGTGTACCACCCCAGGGGGCCAAATGAGTGACAGCAGTGCTATTGATATGTATGAATGTAATAGAACAGTATGAAAAGAAGAAAAAAGCATTGCATGGTTTATTCTTGTATATACTTTTTTTCATTATGAGTAAAATTAATTTTATACACCTTGAAAATCAACTAACAGCAAGTGCAACTAAGTCCTGATGAAGGGTCTCGAGCCGAAATGTTGACTGTTTACTCTTCCATGGATGCTGCCTGACCTGTTGAGTTCCTCCAGTATTTTGTGTGTCAAGTGCAACTAAGAGCAAGTTTTCCACATTCGTTTACCGCGAGAACACTGAAGATCTTATCAATTCATGGATGAAGCTGGAGAAGGTGAAGCCAAGAATTCCTGAGAGCGGCTTCTGGATCTCTTTATTTTTTGGAGTGCATATAATGGACGAGCTTGCCTGGTCCTTCAACAAAGTTCAAAGTCAATTTATTATCATAGTACATATATGTCACCATATGCAACCCTGAGATTCATTTTTGTGGATATACTTAATAAATCTGCAGAGTAATAACCATAACAAAATCGATGAAATACTGTCCAACTTGGGCATTCAACCCGAGTGCAGAAGACAACATCCAGTCCAAATACAAAAAGAGGAAATAACAGTAATAGATAAATAAGCAATAAATATCGAGAATGAGGAAGAATTCTTGAAAGTGGTTGAGGTGTAGTAACTGTTCCTGAACCTGATAGTGAGTTCTGAGGTTCTTGCACCTTCTTCCTGATGGCAGCAGTGAGAAGAGAGCATGTCCTGTATGGCAGGGGGCCCTGGTGTTGGATGCTGCTCTCTTGTGACAGCGTTTCATGTAGATGTGCTCAATGGTTGGGAGGGCTTTACCTGCGATGGACTGGGCCATATCCAGTACATTTTGTAGGGTTTTTAGATGTCATGCTGAATCTCCACAACATCACCTCTTTGGTGTAAAAAAGCACAGCAGCCTCTCTACTTCCTGAGGAGATTGAGGTGAGTGAGGCATCAAACCTCCCCATTTTAACCAATTTTTTTTGTTAGGAGCACCATCAAGAGTGTCCTGAAAGCTGCATCACCAAGCTGAATTGCAAGGCACCTGTCTGTAAATCCCTACAAAGGATTGCGAGAACTGCTGAGAGGATCATCAGGGTCTCTCTTCCATCTATCATAAATATTATGGAGAACACTGCCAATGCAAGGCCCTTAGCATTGTCAATGATCCCTCTCATCCAACAATCTCTTTGACTACCCCTCTCCCCCCACACCACCAGGCAGGAGGTACCGAAGAATTAGGACAAGAACTATAAGGATGGGAAATAGCTTCTTCCCTCCCCCAGGCTACAAGACTACTGTACTCCTTGCACCACCTAGTTCTCATCACATATGAGGTGCTTGTAGCATTATATTGTTTACTTTTTAACTTGTATCATACACGCACCTTAACTTGTAATATTACCTTATTTATATGTACTGTGTTGTGCACCTTGGTCTGGAGGAACATTGTCTTGTTTCTACGGTTGAATGACAATAAACTGCGTATGAGCATATTGCAGATGTTGTTGTTAGTTTGAAGGAGTAATGACAGTTAACAATGACCGTTCGCTATCCTTAAAACAGTGGAATCCAGACCATTACTACCTACTTGGCTGACAAGATGGCAATAGATCACTTTGCTGGCAGGGTGTTAATTGATTCCTGTAATGCACATCTACACAGCTACAAGAAGCAGCCATAGAACTAGTGAAAGTTATTTTTATCACCAGCACCTCATTTGAGGCTCAGTACTATATTTATATGATGGATGCCAAGTAATGATGTTCTGTCTGAGACAGCGACATAAAGATTGCCGTTGTTGAAATCTATACTGTTCAGCAATTTTAAACTATAACTAGAAATATCTTGTCACTTAATATATTGTGCATTCTTTATTTGTAAAAGCAAACCACTTTGTAACTGTGTAGTTGGTGACTACTGTGCATTTAAACCATCATTGCCTGCTGAGGAGTTTTGACTGGTGTTATTGTACTCTGGTCTTTTGTCAGATTTGGCAATTTAAAAAAATTCAGTTCAGCATCTGGCTTAGAGAACTTTCTCATTCACCCTTTTGATGCTATGGATTAAAGCAAAGAAGTTGGCTCTTTGCCATTTTGTTTATCCTCAGTATGGACCAAAACGATCTCCCTTTATCATCTTCTTTTGTCTTTGGTTAAATACTAACCTTTTGTTTTAACGTGTGCAATGATTTCTGCATTAAGAATTCTCTTCAACACACACAAAATGCTTGAGGAACTCAGCAGGCCAGGCAGCATCTATGGAAAAAGTCGACGTTTTGAACTGAGACCCTTAATTAGGACTGGAGAAAAAAGGCGAGGTCAGAGTACAAAGGTGGAGGGAGAGGAGGACGAAATACAAGGTAGTAGGTGGTAGGTGAAACTGGGAGGGGTAGGGGTGAAATAAAGAGCTGGGAAGTTGATTGGTGAAAGAGATAAAGGGCTGGAGAAGGGGGAATCTGATGGGAAAGGATAGAAGGCCAAGGAAGAAAAAGAGGGAGGAGCACCGGTGGGACGTGATGGGCAGATAAGGATACAAAGTGAGAAGGAAATGAGAATGGGGAATGTTGAAGGGGGGGGGGGCTGCCATTTACTGGAAGTTTGAGAAATCGATGTTCATGCCATCAGGTTGGAGACTACCTTGACGGAATATAAGGCGTTGCTCCTTCAACGTGAGTGTGGCCTTTATCCCAACAGTGGAGGAGGCCATGGACTGACATGTTGGAATGGAAATGGGAAGTGGAATTAAAATGGGTGGCCACTGGGGGATTCCGCTTTTTCTGACTGATGGAGCATAGGTGCTCGGTGAAGTGATCTCCCAATCTACGTCGGGTCTCACCAATATACAGGAGACCACACTGGGAGCACTGGATACAGAAGATGACCTAACTGTCTCACAAGTGAGGTGTCACTTCACCTGGTAGGACTGTGTGGGGCCTTGAATGGTAGTGAGGGGGGAGGTGTAGGGGCAGTTTTAATCCTCTCCCTTTCTTGATTTTGATTGACTAGTCATCATGGACTATTCACAGAGAGAATAACTTTAGGGAAAAAAAAATATCTTAAATTTCTTCTGGATCTCTCATTTCCCAGGGTAGAAATAGCTAATATGAGAGGGCATAATTTTAAGGTGATTGGAGGGGAGTATATGGGGGATACCCTTCACCAGGCTTGGAAAGGAAGAGGGGCAGAAACCAGAATAAGAAGGTGCAGGGAAGGGGAGGAGTAGGAGTTATCAGTTGAGAGAGAACATGGGTGAGGGAGGATAGGATGAAGTGGGGGGGGGGGGGATGTCAAAATTAACTTTTTTTTCCTTCCCACACAGAGTGGTGGGTGCATGGAATGCCCTGCAGGGGCGGTGGTAGAAGCAGATGCATTAGAGATATTTAAGAAACTCTTAGGGAGGCAGATAGAATAATGGAGGGAAGGGTTGAATTCATCTTAGAGTAGTTTAAAAGATCGGCACAACATCTTAGGCTAACGGGCCTGTTCTGTGCTGTAATGTTCTACATTCTTGCAACTAACTCCTTTAAGTAACACATTTCTCAGCCTATAATTCTTGGAAACTGAAAATTACCATACATTGTCCTGGTAAATCTATGTCATACTTTATCAGCTTTTCTATAAAAGTGATCTAGAATTGGACAGTAGTTTAACTGTAGTCTATTTTTCATTGCTCACTTACTCTGTGGTATTTATAAAACTCATTGCTGTTGACCTTTTGGCTATATCTACCTGCATTCCACACATTAATGAATAAGAAGATAGATTTGCATTTAAATTGCACATATCACTTCCCTTTCAGGTTGTTGCAGATGCTTTACAGGTAATGCACTTACCATTTGAAGTTAAGGAAATGCAGCAGTGAATCTATTAATAGAGGCTTGCTCTCACAACTAGTTTTAGAAGAGTGATTATAGAAAGATTTTAAACTTAAAGATCTTTAAAAAAAGATCTTTACAAGGACAGGGTGTAAAAAGGGCCCGTAGGATCATTGGGGACCCGAGTCACCCCAACCACAATCTATTCCAGCTACTACCGTCTGGGAAAAGGTACCACAGCATAAAAGCCAGGACAGGACCAACAGCCTCTGGGACAGCTTCTTTCACCAGGCTATCAGACAGATTAACTCACACTGATTTGAGAATATTCTATGTTACATTGACTGTTCTGGTTATTATAAATTACTATCACATTTAGACAGAGATGTAACAAAGATTTTTACTCCATGTATGTGAAGGTTGTAAGAAATAAAGTCAATTCAATTCAAAAACAATCTTTAAAAAAAGATTCACAAACACGAAAAAATCTGCAGATGCTGGAAATCCGAGTCAAAACACGCACAGAGCTGGAGGAATTTAACAGATCAGGCAGCATCTATGGAAATGATTAAACAGAATGTTTATTCATTTCCTTAGATGCTACCTAGCCTGTTGAGTTCCTCCAGCATTTTGTGTGTTTTGCCTTTAAAAAGTGATTATCAGTTTTAGTTACGTTGAATTAAAGTGAGTATTGACGAAGATGATACTCTATCTACCTACCCCCAGAATACTTCCTTACTCTAATCCAGTTTTCCTGAATGCTTTTATAATTATCCTTGCTCTTCGACAAAACTTCTCTTTAAGCAGAAGCGCCTGTAATGTGCTGTACTATTCTATGTTCTGTGTTCTAAATGCTTTCAGGGAATGTTGAGATTATATTCCTTCTGTATAATATCAAATCTTCCAAATATACTGATAATGGCTCCAACAGTCATAAGTGGCACCCCTAAAATTTATTTGCTGTTATTTTCCTTACAAGCATTTTTTTTAAATGAATGGTGCAAAATTTTCTTTTAACCCACATTTTAATTTTCTAATAAGCCTCCTCTAACAATTCAGATTGGATACCTTATGAAGATCCATATATTCTAATAATTACATGTTCTTTATTTCTTTAAGTGAACAAAATGCCCATTTACTTCCTCCCTTACTTCCATTTAGGGCCCCAAACAGCCCTTCCAGATGAAGCAACACTTCACCTGTGAAACTGTTGGGGTCGGCTACTATATTCAGTTTCCCAATGCGGCCTCCTCTGCATTGGTGAAACCCGGGGTAAATTGTGAAACTGCTTTGTAGAGGACCTCTGCTTCATCTGCCAAGAGCAGAATTTCCTTGTTGCCAACCATTTTAATTTCTATCCCCATTCCCATTCCAACATGTTGTTCCATGGCCATGATGATTTTGTTTGCCATGATGATGCCGCTGTCATGGTACAGGAGCAACATTTGGGTAGCCTCCAGGCTGATGGTATGAACATCTTCTCCTTCTGGTAAAAATTCCCCTCCCCTTTCTGTCATCTTCTATTTCCCACTCTGCCCTCTTTCTCTTCAGCTACCAGGCCCGGTGCCCCTCCTTCTCTTTCTCACATAGTCTACTCGCTTCTCCTATCAGATTTCTTCTTCTCTAGCCCTCTCAACCCCTTTCTTGCCTTCTCTGCATAACCTTTGACACCCTAACTAATCAAGAACCTGTCAACCTCTGCTTTAAATATACTCAATTGTGTGGCCTCCACCTTAGCCTGTGGCAATGAATTCCACAGATTCATCACCATCTGGTTAAAGAAATTCCACCTTATCTCTGTTCTAAATGGATGTCCTTCTAGTATGAGGCTGTGCCCTGTGGTCCGAGACTCAACCACGATAGGAAACATCTTCCCCACACTCACTATCTAGACCTTTCAACATTCGATAAATTTCAATGAGAGACCCACCCCCCCCCCCCATTCTTCTAACCATCAGCAAGTACAGGCCCAGAGCCATCAAATGCTGCTCATACATTAACCCTTTCATTCCCTGAATCATTCTTTTGAACCTGCTTAGGATTCCCTACAGTGCCAGAACCATGTTCTTATCCTCTACCCCTCTCAAAATGAATGTTAACATTGCATTTACCTTCCTTACCACTAACTCAACCTGAAAGTTAATCTTCAAGGATTTTTACACAAGGACTTTTAAATCCCCTTCAACCTCCAAATTTTGAATTTTCTCCTAGTTTAGAAAATAGTCTACATATTTATTCCTTCTGTCAAAGTATATGTACACTTCCCTACACTATATTTCATCTACCACTTCTTTGCCTATTCTCCCAATCTGTCTAAATCCTTTTGCAGATTCCCTGCTTCCACAAC